>NW_023458561.1:8341472-8362837 GCF_013731165.1 Rhagoletis pomonella | reverse complement strand
TATGGTAGGATGCGTCCGCTTTGGCTCACAAACGAAAGGATTATGCTATTTAAATTTCAAGTAAAGTATCCTTCGTGGAAGCGCTCATTTGGCCATCCCGTCCCCCTAGGCGAATAATAAGCCCAGTAACCGCTGCATCTGTTGAAGGGTCTGGACCACGTTACTAAGGCCAGTTGTACGGCGATGATGCGGCCCGGATTGTCGCCGGCGTGTGACGATGGGGGCGCCGATAGTTTGACTGCTGCCAGTGGGTGAGATTTCGGTTGATGTTAGGATGTCGACGTTGCACTCCCGGCTCCCGTTGTTGCCGCCGATGATCATCGCGCCTGATCGGAGGCACATTGTCTCGCCGTACGATTCGATGCAACAGCGTGTTGTGTTGCCGAAGACAGATTTGGCGCCCGTCCGAGGTGCACTCCCTTGTGGCATAAGTGAGCGCCAGTGCAGTTCATGCGCTCGGGCCACCTGTTGCCGTCGCGTTGGAGACATGCCCTGGAAAATAGGGCAAATCCGCAGTGGGTGTAGACGGCGGCGTAAACCGCAGCGAATTCCACGTGGGTTGCGGGGTACCGCAGAGATCTGCCTTTGCTGGCCTTCTCCCCCTCCATTTTGTACCGTTCTTGGATTGTGCATGCGTGTCGTTGCAACTGGTGAGGCCGCAGGCTGTGGAACGTTGGCGCGTGGGCCCGCCCTTGGTGGTGCTGAGGCCCTCGGTACATTTACCGCTGATCTGACCGCCGGAACAGGAGTGGAGCATCCCCGTTGGCATTTCAACGCCCATTTCTATAGGAAGAAATCGCGACTTTAATTTTGGGTAGAAATTTTGGATGGCGGTTAGTGGCCGATTAGTGAGTTAATCGGGTATACATTAGTAAATATTCTTAAAAAAAAAATTTGCAAACTTTTTCAACAATTTCTTGCATCAAAATGCTCAATATTTATTGAATTTATATAAAATCTGTACACGATAATATTTATATTGCTCCAAAGAATCTATATCCCGAAAATGAAAGTAATATCTGCAAATCATAAGCTGCTGGAGCACTTTAAAGGCTCAAAGTTGACCCCAAAATAAGCCAATGTTTACCTTTCTTTTTACGACAGAAACCGAATTGGTTACTTACAAAAATAAATCTGTCGAGAGGTTTGGAATTTTATCTTTGAAACGCCACACTTTTCTTTGAAATCGCTTATTAGTTCTCAATAATGCAATAAGCGTTTTCGTGAAGCTCTAAAAATTACAACTACAACATTTTAGCATAGCCTCCATATCGAAACGTAAGACGTATTCTACTTAAAAATTCGTACAATTGATAACTTTGAATCTTCCTGAAAATTCTGAGATCAAAGTTTGTTGTTGCGAAAACCTGCTGAATTTTTATAATTTTGTAAAATGTTTGAAATGCCGATTTTTGTACAGTATACAGTGTACAGTGTACAGTATATTTTGCTCTGCTGCTTTTTGCTTGAGTGCACATTTAAAATACCTCTCTCGCACCGCTCCCTTAGCAGTGGCACCGTGTTGTTTCTTTGCAAATTTACATGGAAACAATGTAGCTTTGGTGTGAAGTAAAAGTATAAGCTTTTGTGCAATATGTTTATTTGTATATGCATATGAAGCATATTTAACTGATGAAAGCATTGGACGTTTACATCAATCTCATAGTAGTCTTATTTTAATTTTGAGTCATTTTGTAGTTTTTATACAGCTAAATAGCACATAAATTACTTAATTCATGTATATATATCAATATTACATCAACATTTCGTTTAAAATGTCAGATTTCCTGCAAATACATTAGAATTTATAAAAGGAATTTCAGTACTAAGTGCCTACTTTGCGTACTTTTCTACTACCTTTTTCGCACCAAGAGATTTCATTCTTCCCCTTTCTCCGTCCTTCGTAAATGCAACCTTTTGTAAGGGAGTGTCAAACCGAAGCTGTCAATAATTATCTAACCTTGTATTATTGAATCATGAAGGAAACTGTCCGATAGATGCATTAAACACACCTGCACATTAGCGATACCTGACTCAAAAATTGTGCAACTATTATCAATTATCAAAGAAAGTATTACGTTTACCTGCGCTGGCTCTACACTTATCCTAATTTTAAAAGCTTTTATTTATTTTTCTCATCCCGCAGAACAACGAAAACGGCTATATTTTTATGTAGCTATATAGATAATTCATATAATACTTCTATATTGGCAGTAAGCTAACTTCTCAATGTGTAAGCATTCCGAAATCAGAGCGAGACAGTCTAGTACTGTTTTTGTCAATGTATTGTGTACTTGAGTGCCGTTTTTGTATATGTGTCGTGTACATGTTTATTTATAAACGTATATGTTCCTTTTCTTTCGTACGTGTTTATTGATATATCTGTACTGTAGTGTTTTCGGACGGTACTAGCTCTTACTGCCAATATAGGAGTATTACATATATGAGATAATTAGATAAAATTTTTTATTTATTTATTTATTTTTATTCGGAAAAAATTTCGCTTGCAATAATTTCTACGTGGTAGGTGCTCCTCCGTTAAAGCTCAGTTTGTCTACACTTAACGTAATTTAACTTTCCGTAAGAGATCATCAATGATTACTCCACACGTCAACTTTTAAGTTACGGAAATGAAGTCTAGACTAACTGAGATTTTATTTGGTTTCACAGGGATTCTGATACCTTCCCCATTGAAGTAGTAAAGAAAATTCGCATAAGTGATTTTTTCAAAAGCAAAATATACTGTATTGTGTTTATTAAATTATGAATTAGACTTTTATATAAAATCAATCGAAAAATAATCAATGAACACAATAGGCGAAACTGGTCATAATGTCTCACTGCCATTATTTCGCACATAGGTACATACATATATGTGTGTAAAAATGTCTTAATACCTATATTTCTGTGTATTTACTCTCCGTAACTGGAATTCTGTGTAATTTTACTATGAATTTGTGTATATGTCTAAGGAATCCTTCACAAAAGTGATTTACTGTAATAATTTAGTTAATTAATGGTTATTATATTACTTCAGTGTATTTTAAAAATATTATTTCTTAAAATATATTGTTCTTAAAACGCTTTAAAAATTTTAATTTTGTGGCGCTTTCATCTTCTTTTCGGTACTATTTTTAAATACCATTTGGCATATTTTGAAATTCCATCCCTGCTTTCAAATACAAATATCAACTGAACGATATAACGCAGCAAGTAACAGCTAACTGTAAACCATGCTGCATCTCAAAACTTACAAAGTCACTAAGTGGCGGTGGCCGGCTACTACAATTAGTATTTGAAAACCACAATTACAATTTTTGCGGCTAATTTGCCGCGGCGCGCCCTCCGAAGGGTTAAAGCACTGTGCGATAGCCAAGCTGGGTTAAGGACTGATTATGCATACTTCGCATAACTTCGCACAACTTTTTAAACGTAACACAAGTTTATAAAACTTAAGGCTGATTATGCTTCGCATGAAACCAAATTTATCAGTACTACCAACCTTATACATCGAAGCAATAGGGTTATTCACGGTGTGTGAACAAAAACAGATGATTTTTGGTTTCTTTTGGTAAATAGATTTGTTTACAGAAAAATTCATTTAAGAGGTTTTAATGGCGTATATTTGTAGTCCAAATTAAGTCTACACGAAAGTTTTTTGCAGTTTGACATAATTTTCAATACAATATCTGTCCAAATTCGTAATTAATTACATATATTAAACGCTATATTTACTAGAAAGAGTATAAAAATACCTTTCATTTGATATATAATAAAACAACTGTATTGATACTTAAATATAAAATAAAAATGTTGAATAAAAAATGACACGATATTTTCTTCCAAATGTTCGCCTGCCGAGCTTTTTTTCTTTTAACTTATCATATTTTAATATTTCTAGTGATATTACCAAAGATTTTTTTATTATAATTCATATATTTAAAGGTGTTTATATGCTATTGTGCATATATTTTAATAAAGTTAGTTACGTACTTTTTTAAGAAAAACAAATTTATAATAAAATAACTTTTATTTTAATATTATATCAAACGACTTTTAATTACTTTTTCAATCATATCCGTACTTTGAAAATTGGTTAAAAAACTTTTCAAAATATAAGCTTTCGAAAATATTGAAAATTCCACGCTTACCGTACGTGAACTCCCCTAATATGCCTTCCATGCATCTCTGTAAAAATATTGCTATTGGTACCACTGCAATTGAAAACGCAAGGTTTCACCTAAATTGCAAACTTTTTAATTAGACTCTAAAAAAATTTATTTTAGTATAATGATATAAAATATAATATTTTATGCGCTAATTGATTCCTGAGCGTGAGCTTAGGTAGCACTACAACCATAATAAAGTGCAAGATTGAAGGTGTTAAATTTGTGTTGAGTTTTGGGACTTTTTTTCCTTGACAGTGTAAAGCATTTTTTTCCCTATCAAGATATTTTTCGAACATATTTTAAAAGAGATTTCTGCAACCGTGCGGAGTGCTGCCAGCTTTTCCTTTTTATCACATCACGATGTAGCGAACAATTGTGGCACGTTCCAGAAACCGCTACTTGGGATTTGCCGATTTTGGCTATTCTCAAGTAAAAGTAAACGACGCCTCAGAAACCTTAGATGCACTTCAATTTGCTAATGCGTTCACAAAAATCGCCGTTTTTTTAGCATTTTCGCTATTACTTCTTTTTTATAAACCATATATCGATGGCTGAGTGGAAGATCGACCTATCTCGGCAGCCAGTTCGAAAACGCTCTATCTCAAAAAACTTTTCAAGAACGCCCTATTTCAGAATTTAATTGAAAAACACCCTATCTCAAAATTCGGTTCAAAAACGCCCTATCTCACTTCAAAATGTATTGAAAATATGCTGATATAGGGCGTTTTTGAATCGGCAGCTGAAACGAATTCTGAAATAGGGCGTTTTTGAAAAGTTTTTTGAGATAGAACGTTTTCGAACTGGCTGCCGAGATAGGTCGATCTTGAACTCAGCCATCGATATTTTGCAATTTAACACAATAACACCACGTTTCCTGTCGAAAAGTTGATTATTGAGTAAAATTACTATTTTACTGTTTAGTTTATCCTTCCATTTGGCTTTGTTTACTTTTGCTTGAGTATTGAGAATCTTGTATCATATGATTCTTATTACCAAAAATTGCGCAAAATTGTCGTATGTTACAAAAACCAAATTTTACAAAAAGTATTTTTTGTATTTTTCTCCGCTTTGGCTAGCACCATCAATACCAAAGTTTAGATTTGCTGAGCTAATTGAGAAATATAACTAAACGCAAGATTTTTGGTAGAAAGGTCTCTGCATCAGGGACGTGAACGGGATGAAAAATTTTGTAGGTTGGGTTCAGCGGTTCGAACTGTTTTTACACTTTTGGATTGTTTCGTCAAAGCGGTTTTCTGGTCTTTGAACCGGGGTTTCGGTTCGGTTCAACGGTTCGAAAAACAAACAAGTAATAAAGTCTAGGTTCGGGCGGAGCCGAACATTCAATACCCGGCGGAAGTATTAAATATATGATTTTCACCTTTCCGAAAGCGACCGCAACATGGTATACCGCGGTGTATCAATTTTGAATAATTTAGCGTCCTTAAATTCCGAAATATTGAAGTTTCAAGCATTTCTGAAATTTACCGTTATATGAAAAGCCGCCTCAATTTTAGTCTGATTTCAATAATTTTCAACGTTTTGCTTTCATTTGGCAAGCACAATAGCCATACCGAGTTTGGTATAAATTGGTAGACCGGTTACCGGTTTTATTAGAAACGTATTTCTTGGTAAAGGATTGTCGCAAGCATCAATTTTGAATAAATTAGCTTTAATATTTACTGATTTATCGAAGATTTCGTATTTCTCCAAATTACCGTTATATGGGAGATAGGCGTGGTTATTGTCCGATTTTGCCCATTTTCAATACCATCCGTCCTACACCCGATAGAAGTGCGCATACAAAGTTTCGTTAAGATATCTCAATTTTTACTCGAGTTATCGTGTGCACAGATGGACCGCCGGACGGACAGACGGACGGACAGACAGAAAGTCACCGCTTAATAGATTTCTCTTTTTATTCTGATCACTTATGTATACATTTGTCTATATATATCTCGATTCGTTTTACTTGTTACAAACAACCGTTATGTGACCAATGTTATAATATCCTTGTGCACAAGTGCGCTCGGGTATAAAAAAATAACGCGCAAGGTTAAGGGTCAAGTGTCTGTCAAATGAGATGGGTTGCCTTTACATTTGATATTGTCACATGGTAAACAAACATGGTAGGTATTACCATGTTTAACAAAAAGGAAAAAGTGGGTACATTTATCGATTAAAACTTAGTTGAAACGAACCTTTAAACCTTTATGGAAAGTGGTTCGGTTTTCGGTTCGGATCAAATATTTGTGGAAAATTTCGGTTCATGGTTCAGTTAATTAATAGAAAAAAGCGGTTTTCCGGCTCGAGCCCGGTTCGGTTCAAAAAGTCATTGTCACATACGATAATATTTACAGTCAATTTTTGGGGTAGCTAAGCCGTGATATTTGAACAGGTAAAAAGTAAATTTCGTAAAAACTGTAACATACGATAATTTTGCGCAATTAAAATTAAGAAAATTATGTCGAGCAAAAATAAAACTACTCAAAAACGCGAATATGTGGTAGATGCTCAAAAAAGTGGCAGATCTACTACAACGTGGTAGAAATCCGATCACTGGGCGGGAGTGCTCGCTGTTCTTTGTTTATGCGGGAAATGCATAAGTCGCTTAAATAGGTATGAAAAAGAAAAAAGTACATGAACAAGTTAAACACAAACTCTTTTTGTGTTATTATTATTGTGGCGTAATAATATTTACTTTTAACAATGTTATTGAGAGTGGTGTTCTTTGGAAAGTTTTTATTGAGCTGAACTCGTTCTCGATCACGCAACACCAATCTGTGACTGCCAAATTGTACAAATCAGTTCATATCGTGTGATCTTTGCTTAAACAGTTGAAGTTATAGCTGCTGCTAATATATGTAGTCAAATGTATTAGTTGTAAACTACCTCCCAACTAGTATGCACCGCATGCCCAACTAGTCAGCCAACTACATATCTTTTTTCCTTGCAATCAACTGGTATTTTTAACATGGGGATGTCCTACGAGATGGCAATTGTCAGATTTCGGTAAGAAATTTACAAGTTTCATTCTAGTTCAAAATAGACGGAAAAATACTAGTCCAATTATGGACCAAAACCACTACTTTGGGAGTCAAAAAATAAAATGAATTCATGAATATAAAATAAAAAAAAACTTTTGATTAAGAACACCTTAATATATTACACATTTTTATTTAGCAGCCTTATATGCGCCAATAATTAGTGTTAAAATTTTTGAGTATTAATTAAAAGCAAAAATAAATTCCAAGCTTTCGAACATAAATTTAAATGCATTTTTGAGTAAAAGTTATTAAAAAAGGTTTCAGGTACAATAAATACTATATTTTTATCTTTTTTAATAAAATAAATAATTAAATAAAAGAAAGCATTTTAGTTAAAAATAAAATTAATACTTCGTTAAACGTTATTAAAATAGGTTTCAGGTACAATAAATACTATATTTTTATCTTTTTTAATAATATTGAATATGCAAAAGAAAGCATTTTAGTTAAAAATAAAATTAATACTTCCGTTCATTTTTGTGTGAACTAAAAGAAAAATACAAGTTTTCATTAAAATAAATTAAATTCATTAACTTTTGCGGTTGCCAGACGTACTGATTTTATCAGTACAGTACTGATTTTTCAACTCTTGTACTGATTTTATTCATTTCTTCAATCAGTACGCGAATGTCCTGATTTTTAAAATTTTTTACTGATTTGTACTGAATTTTCAATTCAAACAAAAAAGTTTAGGATTTTCTTAAGGTTTTTACATAACGTTGTAACTTCCTTAAACTGTAGTGTAAAAAGTAAGAAGATAATTTAATTATAGTTGACATGTTTCAGATAATGTTTGATATGACCAAGAAATTAATACAAAAAAAATATCAATCGTTTTATGGGCATATCGCCGGGTCGTTATGTACCAGTTGCAATAATAGGTTTGGTCCACAATCTACTCGAAGTAACTTCGAGTTACACATACGCGTTCCACAAGTAAGTTTTAGAGTTTCTTTGATATAAGCTCACAGTGTGAACTTTGCTCGAGTTTTTCTACATGTAGCTTGTGGAACAAATATATATTATATAGCCGATATATATATTGAATAGCCTCTATTTGCAATTTTCATAAAAACAACTTTGTGATGTAGAACCCATCTGGGTCTTATTTGTCATCACTGGTGTTACTTCTGACTGCAATTTTAAAGTAATTTCTTTTGTAAAGCGTGATACAAGGTCAGCATTAACATCACCGAGGACAATTAAGTCTTAGGTGGATTTTTATATTAGAATGTCATTTTTGTCATAAGCCCTCGATATGTTGGAGGTTTAATTATTTAAAAAGAAGGCCGGCGTTTTTTTTGTCTGGTGTTGCTAGTTATCTCGAAAATAACTTTTAGTTTAATAACAACAAATTTGAATATTGGAATGGCTTTTGCCTATAACTTACAATTCTTTTTTCATAATTAACTCACATTGCAAAACAGTTTTGCATACAAGATATAGAGTTAGATACACTTTTTAGCGAATTCTTAGCCTTTCAAAGTTTTCCGTAGTTGAAAAAATTAATTTAAGCCATGAGGAATTATAGATGAAGTCATTAAATAGTGGTACTTTTCCACAGTTTGAAAAAATATGTAGTTTTTTTTCAATACCACACTCAAACGAAGCAACTGAGAGGATCTTAAGTATAAAGTTTTCTTCCTGGCACAAAGAAAGAAACCGGCTTCTAATTAAACAATTTTAAAGTGAACTTCATATTAAAAGTAATTTTAAAATGAACAAGTAAGAAAGTCTAAGTTCGGGCGGAGCCGAACATTAAATACCCGGCGCAAGTATTAAATATATGTTTTTTCACCCTTCCGAAACCTTCCGCTAGATGGTAAGCCGGGGTGTATCAATTTGGAGTAAATTAGCGTCCTTCAATTTCGAAATATTGAAGTTTCAAGCATTTCTTAAATTTACCGTTATATGAGAATCGGCCGTTATTTTAGTCCGATTTCAATAATTTTCAACGATTTGCTTACACGTGGCAAGTACAATAACCATACCGAGTTTGGTACAAATTGGTAGAACGGTTACCGATATAGTTATATGTGATCATAAGTGGGCGGTGCCACGCCCATTTTCCAAAATTTTACCATAAACGTATTTCTTGGTAAAGAATTGTTGCAAGCATCAATTTTGAATAAATTACCTTCAATATTTACTGATTTATCGAAGATTTTGTATTTCTCTAAATTACCGTTATATGGGATGTGGGCGTGGTTATTGTCCGATTTTAAAAAGTTTCGGCGATTTTTTATGCTGTACCAAGGCCAACAACTGTGCCAAGTTTGGAAGAAATTGGTGCAGCGGTTACCAAGATATACACATGTAACCATAAGTGGGCGTGGCTACGCCCATTTTCCAAAAATTTATAATATTCTTATTTTTCGTCTAAAAATTATTGTAAATATCAATTTTGAGTGAATTATCTTCAGTAGTTACTAAAAGATCGCTGTTTTCGTATTTCTGGAAATTACCGTTATATGGGAAGTGGGCGTGGTTAAAGTCCGATTTCGCCCATTTTCAATACCAACCTACCTTGGATTAAGGGAAACTTACATACCAAATTTCGTTGAGATATCTCAATTTTTGCTCGAGTTATCGTGTACACGGACGGACGGACAGACGGACAGACAGACCTGGCTTAATCGATTTCTTTTTTCATCCTGATCATTTATGTATACATTTGTCTATATCTATCTCGATTCGTTTTGGCTGTTACAAACAACCGTTATGTGAACAAAATTAATATACCCTTGTGCACAAGTGCGCTCGGGTATAAAAATATAGAATATTTTGACTATTTAACCACTGAAGATGGAAATGATCTCATTATTGCTATTCAAAAATGTCGTAAATATAAAATACTGCGTATAAAGATGTGTACACACAAATGAATAACACTTTTCTTATGAACTATATTTTATTTATACATATACCAAAATATTGTTAAAAACAAGAACTCAGTCGTTTTAAATTATTTTCTCTTACTTACAATCATAATTTTGCTTTGAATAAAAATATACTGAAAAGTACTGATTTTTTTAGCATGAAATAGTCTAATGTACTGATTTCGCGCATAAAAAATCTGGCAACCCTATTAACTTTGCACATTTCAGTCTATTATTTTTAAAAATTTATAAAAGTAATAATAAATGTTTAAAATTTGAGATTTGGATAAGATTAAAATAAACAAATAATTCAAGCAGTTATTAAATATTCTTAACTTTTGTCTACAGTTTGGCTTGTTGATTGATAATAGAAATTAATCAAATAATTATATTAATCGTGTAATTAAAAAAGTGTCAAAAATAATTGAAAATCATCAAAAATAACAAAGTAATGATGTAATTAAAATTAATGAGTTAATTAACAATTTTTTAAGTAATTAATTATTAATCATTAAAAAGGTGGTAATATCGGTAATTAATCATTAAACGGTTATCAAAAAAAATGCTTTAATTAACAATCACAATGATTATTAATCATTATTTAACAGGTCTGGTATAATGGAATATGTACTCGATTTAATGGTTACAATATACCCAATTAAAAGTTATAATATTTTGTGTACTTTATTGTATTAAGGTATCCACACACCTATGCGATTCTGTCGGCGCGAATCTGTTCCGACAAAATTTACAACAATTCCGACCATAGTTTTAAATGGGGAACCACACACATACGATTTTGCTGCAGCGATTTGTTCGAACATTCATAGTTCTTCTTTTGGTCGTGCCGAAATCGCAGGCTCCGAGTTTTGAGAACGAAAAAGGTCAATAGAAGGATTTTACAATATTAAAACAAAATTGAACGTACATAAGAAAACAAAACATATTTGATGTAGAAAAGTAAAGAATTTAATTTTTTTTTTATATTTTTTGTTTGTATATAAATTGACAGTTTTTACTGTGGTAAAATCGCACAGATGTGTGCGTACTTGCGTTTTCGAAGCAGTAACGTCTGTAGCATCAAAAACGGTGCGGATTCGTTGCGACAGAATCGCATAGGTATGTGGATGCCTTTAAACTGTCGAAGTCAAATAAAACAGGGCATGAATAAATGGTACAAGTCTGGTAATTTTCGAACTAGTTCGGTTTCTGTCAGGAAATTCTAGTTGTAAACTAGTATTTTTCCTGACTAGTTTGAGGTTTCACTGCAGGGTAGCTCCTCATCAGACTTCTTTCTCTAGACTTAGCAGGAATCGAACGCGCAACATCGATGTGCAAAGTCAGCAACGCTAACCACTGAGCTATGAACATCGCATAAACTGTTGTTGCTAATTCATTTCCTTATTCAACCTACTACTATCAAGTGCAGCTGGTTCGCCCATATTTCAACTTGACAAGGTGGCTGTTATTATGATTTCTATACATTAATTAGATTTATTATATAGTTTTAGGCAGGCCCATTCTAAACAACTTTTTGTTATTATTATACAAAATGTTTGCATTGCCATTTAGAATTGTCCTTGGATTTATTGCACATTTTATTAGACTTTCGCCACGATCGGACGTTGTATTTTGTGCTCTGCTTTTCAGATAATTGTGTATGAAGTTTTTGCGTAATTGAGACAAATTCGAAATATTTTTCTTTACCTAGTATGTTGATATTAATTGCGTTCGCGTACAATAATTGAAAGTTACCAACGAAAGTTAGTGCAGATTTTACAAATTTTTTTTGCTAAAAAATCTTTTGTTCCACTATTTTATTTTATTCTTTTGATTGTACATGTTAATTAAAAGCTTGTTTTAAAATATATATATATTTTTTACATTATTTTATTTTGAACTTTTTAGTTTTATTTTATATAATCAGGACATAATATTTTTATTAAATGCTGACTCTCCATTTATGAGCATAGTACATTTAATATAAGCTGCGTAAATCTTTTCGTTCATCTGTTAGATTGAACTAAACACGTTGAGTTCAGATAGCGAAAAAATTATACGATGGAAAAAATGGCGGAAAGTTGGCAACTGTTGAACTGAGCGGAACTACTGAACTGTGCGTTTCTAGGACAAACAGTCAACGGTTAGAAAATAGCTATGTAAGTCTAACGAACGCGCCCAATGTGTCACGAATTAGGAGCATAATCAAAAACAATTTAATTTAAGCATTCAGCTCAAGTCCAAACCACACACCCGGTAGGTGCTCTACAGAAATTCGTATAGAAATATCACACGGTTAACGGTTCATTCAAACTAATTTCCGGTATGTTATCTCACCAAAGAATTCACAATAGAATCTATCATACCAGTGCCTAAAACTATACTACTTAGTTGCGCCGGCAAATTACGCTCTGCTATCGCTAGCAGTACTGAAAACGCTGTAAAGAGACTGTTAAGCGAAGATTACACGATTTGTATATTTGTACGGATTTGTACGTTTTGGACAGAGAACGTAAGTATATAGAGAAGGGCCCAGAACGAATCAGCGTGGAAATTGTCCAACAAAACTGGCGAAGCGCATTTTAAGGAGCCCAGCCAGAGGCAAACGAATTTAAACAAAGCCCAGTCAGAGGCGAAATAAATTGAACAGAAATTGTCTCATCAAAGTAAATGGATGGCTTTTTGCGTTTTTGTTCTTTAAATTGGATAATTACTTAAATTAAATGCATGCATAGAAGTCGAAATTATACTATACTTATATACTTATATATATATACTATATGTTCATATTGTACTATACGTATATATGTATATATACATATTGTACTATATGTACATATTGTGTACATTAGCGTGGGCCGAATATGGTTCATTATGCTCTGTGTGAAATGTGAACATTTTTGGTCAATATCCTAGGCTCGCCCAAGTCCATCAAAGTTCATGTACTAAAATAATTTGTTTCTAAGCTAACTTGGATTCTCTACAAAAAAGGTCCATATCCAAATTATGTAGGACTAATACTTTCGAAGATTTTTGCAAATTTAGTAAAAAAATGTGTTACAGTATATTTTGCTTAGCTGCACATCCTTCTTTGCACGAAAAACTTGTGCACCTAACCGAAAAAGGCACTTAAGCGAATTTTCTTTACTACTTCAATGAGGAAGGTATCCGAATCCCTATGAAACCAAATAATGAGGAAGCACTTATCACGTAGAAAATAATGGTATCTTATTATCTATATATCTACATAAATTGATAGCCATTTTCGTTGTTCTGCGATATGAGCAAAATAAATAAAAGCTTGTAATATTAGGTAATTGTAGGGCCAGTGCAGGTAAACGTAATACTTTCTTTGATAATTGATACTAGTTGCACAATTTTTAAGGCAGGTACGTTGAATGCATCTGTCGGAGCACTTTCCTTATAAATGTTAAAAATAATGTCTCAGATGCGCATTTTGGGGTAGGTATCTTAAATGTGCACTTAAGCATAAAGGCAGCAAAGCAAAATATACTGTAATTAATTTATTTATTAATTTTTATAAGCATATTGAACTTTGATGGACTTGGGCGAGCCTAGGATATTGACCAAAAAATTTCAAATTTCACACAGATTTTGTTTAAAGCATAATGAATAATATTTTTGCTATTACCAATCAAAATTCTAAAAAGGCGGATTTTCGGCCCACGCTAGTGTACATGCATATGTATGCGAGAGATACAATTTTGTGAATCAAAAATGTGAAAGTTATGCAAGTATGTATGCAATTGGCAAACTCGTCGGTGATTTGCCGTCGCCATTTGAGTTGGAAAAATTGACTTTTACTTTTTTACCGATTCATATGGTAGATGCTAGGCAATTTTCAATGCAACAAAGCGCACTTTTCTAGCTGCCTTAGTTTTCTCACAAATCGACTTCAAAGATGGATACATTGATAAAAAACGTACAAATGCATTGATTGCACTGCACGTGTTAACTTCGAAGTTGTTTTTGTTGAAAAGTTATTTATATTGAGAAAAAATGTGGATTATCATTTTTCGCTGCTATAGGTATCAAATCTTAAAATTTGAGAAAAAAGTATCAAAAATAATACAACTGAATCAAAACGGCAACGCTACCTACAATTATCTTTTATTTTTGAATTTGATAAATGGTTTCAGTGTATAGGGTGAGTCATCCCTACTAAACGGGGAATAGTCTCTGATGTAAATTATTAGCTGTAGAGTGCTGGTTTGATCAATCTGTTTACGCAGCTTTGGTATTAAGTGATATTTTGCCAAATAGCCTAAATAAAACGCCTTTAAAGCCTTATATATGTATAAATATTCTGTACAGATGTAGGTTCAAGTACACAACAATAAACTCACTTTAGATGATTCGTGGGCTTCTCATGTGGTACCCAACACAAATGCCGCAGTGTAAAATAAATTCATATTCCCCAGTGTCGAAAGATTGAAACAGCACAACCGCAAACGAAGTGGCAACAGAGGCACTGCCGCATTGCCTTTCATTTACAGTGGCAGCATGGAACATAGGGCACTGAAGACGACAGCCAGCAGAGAAAGGTAAACAAGGCGTGTGCGGTGCGCCGCTAAAGTCAAAGGCAACGGAGGTAACTAGGTTCACTCGATTTGGGCTCACGATTTGTATAAAAGGTTCTAAAGTTTAAATAAAATACTGCAAAAACAAGTGCGAAAATGTTGCAAGCTGCTGCAGCAATCCGTGGCATTTGTGGCCGCCTTAAGTAAAATTCCCACTGGCCTTTTAGCACCAACACTGGCAGCTCGACTGAACGGTTACCTCTGCCTATGGCATGTGGCATGTGGCATACGGAATTCAGTGCAATTTAACAGCGCTTACAGTTACACGTGTGATTATTTTATGAGATTTATCTGCAGCAATGGCCAGCAACGATGCACAGAAGTAACGTGTCATAGTCAACGTTGCCAATGTGGCTTGCCACAATGCGTGGAACGATTTTCCATTTTCCTTTTGTGGTTCCGTTTGTGACGGCCTCACGGCTGTGTATTATAGTGCCGCTTTGCCACGAGCTAGTGTCCTTTTGAATTTTGTGGCCACAAAGGCTCACAAGCCGCGCATAGAACACATCAGCGATTTGGCGTTGCAGGTCGTTGAGTTATTGTTTCGTAAAAATTCCAAACGAGCTGTTTAAGAGACGCGTTGATTCATGCACCATGCACCATATGTCACGTCGCCTGTGGCAAACGTTTAAAAAGTGTATTACGAACAATAAGGTCAAGCGCACGAAGCGTGCCCAATGTGCTTATCGCCAAATATTGCTTCACACTGCTGCACACCTGTCACAGGCAACAAAGAAAAGCCAATAGCAGTATGGCGCGCTAACAAAACTCTACTATTTAACACGCCCTTAATACAACAGCAACATTACCACACAAACAAATTCTTTCGAGCATTTCATCCTGCCACAATTACGCACTTAAGATAAGGTGTGATAACTTCTGTGACTTACGGCCCCGTCAGAATGGATACTTTGCGTACGTTCCGCTCACAGATGAAACTTACAGTTGTGTATACTGTGTGTGTTTGCATAGAGAGCGTCAGATTGGCAACGCTTTCGTCGACGAATCCAATGAACTTTGTCCAAAACTCAACTTTTTACACAAGTAAGTCCGGCAATGCTGACAGTTATGTATATAACCTCCCGTTTACACAAGACAAGACAATTGAGAATATGTATGAGTTGTCACACTGTTTGAGTAAAGTAGACGTCCATACAATAAACTGTCTGTTAGTAAAAAAGTGTGAATGTATTGCTATTGTATCTGCAAAATTGACTTGGGTAAAGCCCAAAGTAGCGGCTCATAAGGAACAGCTGATTTTTGTTTACAAACGCAACACCTTCATTGTTACGTATGCCACATCCTTCGCATACTTTTCCGTTGTTTACATCCAAATACCCATTAAGGGGCTATTAACCATTAGAGCTGTAGCAAACCGTATGTATTCGTTACTGAGTAACGAATACAACCCCTGACTCGAAGTACCGAATCGTTATTCACATAATAATCTCGTTACTCGCATGTTCCGTATATGCAGCATCATCGTGAATCAATACAATATAACATATTGTGCTGTTCAATACAACACAACATACTGTGCTGTTCAATACAACACAACATACTGTGCGGTACCGAAACAGTTTTTCGTATCGATACTGAAGTGTGTTGCGTGTGTATGTACGTACATGCATGCATGATTCCTGTGAGGTACAAGTGCTTGATTGTATAAAATTTTTCGAATCGATACAAAAATATGTTGCGTGTATACATATGTATACATATATGTATGTACATGTATGCATAAGAACGAACGAACATTTCCTTACGCTGCAAGATTTGTTGCGATGATTCTTGTGAGGTACAAGTGGTTGTATCAAAAGTAACGAGTAAAGTACCGATACGAAAGATACGGGTGTTGATTGGATTAGTAACGAATACATACGGGTATCAGAAATTTCGTTACTTTTACAGCTCTATTAACCATACGCTTATGAATGTGAAAAAGGACTGCACTTATTCTGCCCTGAGTCAACGCTCTCAAATTTTTATGTTCTTTTCTAGGCGTTTTCAGAGGGCGTGAGGGTGAGAGTTGACGGTTGATTTTTAATTTACGCTTGTAAAAATAAAATTATTTTTGTCAATTTTATTGTGGCTTTTTAACATTGCGTAAAGTGCAGGTCAACCGAAGTTGATCTTTTCAAGCTATTTAGGCAAACCAGAAATGGTTTTACAGAAATAGGAAGGGAATTGTCGGTACTGACAGAAAAATTTAAGCATTATGAAAATATGTTTAAATCATTCAAATGTTTAGATACCTTGCAATCTGTTAAGGATATCCGTGTGTCTAAACGTAAGCGTCTTCATAGTCCATCTAAGGAAATTGCTGCCGTTGCACGACAGAATATTCTTCCGACGGACTTAATTAATTTATCCTCTCCGTGTCCTCCAGCATCAGAATCCTCAGCCTCAAAAGACCGTGTAACGAAATCTGCTTCGGATAATAAAGAGCCTGAAGTATCTTCCCCTTCCGCCATTGAAGTGGTGGCATCATCTTCAAAGCCTCCACCGCCTTCCCTATCCTCAACTACTAACGCAGAAACTCAACCCCCTCCACCGGTAGTCCAGTCTGATACGAGGAAACTAGTTGTGGTTTCGCCAAAGAAGTCAATCTTTGTTTCTAGATTTTCGAGAGACACTACCGAAGACGATATAAAGCTTTACATCTCATCAAAAATTTCAACTGTCGACTTAAGCATCAGAAAATTTAATTTTAATTACGAAAGAAATATTGCTTCATTTAAAATTGATGTAAATTTAGATAATTTTAATGCGCTGCTTAGTAGTTCTTTTTGGCCCCCCGGAGTTTTCGTTCGTGAATTCGAATATAGGCCCAAAAAAGTAAATAACTTAGCTAATATTCCCCGTCATAACACTGAATCAAAAAACTAATTATTAAATCTGCTTTAAGTATTTATTACCAAAATGTAAGAGGCTTAAATACTAAATTAACGAACTTATACTTTAAAGGCCTTGAATGTAATTATAATACTCTTTCTTTTACTGAAACTTGGCTGAAACCTCACATTTTCAATTCAGAGATTCTTCCAAATAATTATCATATCTATAGACAAGATAGGGAGGACAGAATCGGCGGTGGCGTACTCTTCGCTGTAGACTCTTCAATACCATCTGAAGAAGTTAGTCTTCCACACATTGATTCAGTAGAATTCAAATGCATTCGTGTACAGGCTGGAAAAGGATCTATTTACTTAGCCCTGTGCTATATCCCTCCCCGATCTGACACATTGGTGTATTCATCTCTTTACTGAAACAGTTAATTTACTGAATAAACCTTCTGATTCAATGCTTATGTTGGGTGATTTTAATTTACCAAGCATATCATGGAACATCATTGACAATGATATCGTAGCTTTCGCGTCTAGTGCGTGCAACAACGTAGAGGAGATGGCTGAACTCTGCCTAACTCAGGTTAATGTACTTCACAATAAGTTTGGTATTAGATCTTGTATATGTTGATGATGCATCTAAGTCCGTTGTAAATAAGTGTGATCCACTAGTTTTGCCCGAAGATGTCTACCACCCTGCTATGGAGGTATCTTACGAAGTTATAAGTGATGGTCAAAATTGCAAACCAAATATTCGAAAGCCAACTTTAAAATGATTAACAAAGAACTGTCTAAATTGTCGTGGCCTGCATTTAAAGAAAATATTGAACAAAGCGTTGCACATTTTAACTTTTCTTTACATAAATTATTTGAAAAGCATGTGCCTAAACGTATGTATGTTCCTGAAGAGCAAACACAGTTATGGTTCACTAAAGAACTGAGAAATTTGAAAAACCGGTTTACACTCATACTATGTAAAATACTCACTTTTGCGTCATAAGTTTTTTGAATTAAACAAAAGGTGTTATAAAGCTTACTTGTGTAAAATCAAACGGCGTATAATATATAACCCCAAATCATTTTATGACTTCGTAAACTCCAACCGAAATGTGCGTGGGTTTCCTTCCGCCATGAAGTATCAAAATACCGTCTCTAGTGATAATCAAACAATTTCTAACATGTTCGCTCAGTTTTTTAAATCCAATTATTCCATTAACTCACATGCTAACATTGACTATCCTTTTAAACTATGTCCAATGAACTCAATAAATATCCCAGTAATATCTCCCGATGATGTAGTAGTTTATCTGAAATCCTTAAAGCGGTCCTTCAGTTATGGTCCTGACCAGATCCCTACTTGTATTCTTATAAATTGTTCTGATTATCTCTATGAGCCGTTAACAGCGTTAATTAATTTATCTCTTAAAGAGGGCGTTTTTCCAACTATATGGAAGGAATCGTTCATAACCCCGTTACATAAAAGCGGTAGCAGATCTTCAGTGGAGAACTACCGGGGAATAGCTAAGCTTTCTGCAATTCCTAAATTATTTGGAGCAATTATAACAAATCAGTTGACGCATTCTATCTCTTCTAGCATTTCATATAGTCAACATGGATTTTGCAAGGGCAAATCAACTTCTACAAATTTACATCCTATATCTCAAAAGCATTTAGTGAAAGCAAAACTGTTGATGTTATATATACTGACTTCAGTAAAGCATTTGACAAAGTGTGCCACTCGTTGCTCATCTACAAACTTGATCTTCTTGGTCTTCCACCTAATTTTCTACGTTGGATCTCTTCATACCTCTTTGATAGATCACAAAGGGTAATGTTTAAAAATACTATCTCTGGCGTCATTGATGTTACTTCAGGAGTCCCTCAAGGTAGCCACCTAGGCCCGGTTCTATTCTTGCTTTTTATAAACGATATTTCTACAGGTATACAATTTTCCAAAATTTTAATGTATGCAGATGATGTAAAGCTTTATAAATCGTACGTTTCAATTAAAGAAAGGTCTTTGCTACAATCAGACTTAGACAGCATGGCTTACTGGTGTCAAGTAAATCTTATGCCTCTAAATCTTAAGAAATGTAAAGTAATGAGCTTCTCGCGAAGAGCTGTTCATCCTACTTCTTATACAATAGGTACCCATAACCTGGAACAGGTATACAATTTTGTGGACCTTGGTATCACAATGGATCCTAAGCTTAATTTTAATCTTCATATTAATGTGACAGTCAACAAGGCTAAAGGTATACTTGCATTTGTGAAACGATGGTCAAAAGAATTTTGTGACCCTTATATCACTAAAACCCTGTTTACAACATTAGTTAGGCCAATATCAAATTTCCAAGGTATTCATTGCTTTATTTAAATTTAAAAAATTAAATTACTACACCATTTTAATTAACTAGTGTGTACCTAGTCCAGTTTTGTTTTGTAGAAGTTTCGTTAGTATACACTTCAGTTTTTACACATTGAATATATCTGCATATTTATATATTTACGCGTATCTATTTACATTTATTTATGTACAAGTCTACAAAATCTTATTACTTATAAAGCGATTTTTAATCTTCGTTGCTTAACACACATTTTTTCAATTACTTATTGTGTTGTAATCGGCACATCATTATGTACCGCTAACATCGTTAAACCATTCAGCCGCTCCTTAATTGTATAAAAAGAAGGGACAAATAAGATAGCATATTCAACAATTGAGTAGTCCACTTGCGAAGTGCGCTATGTAAATTTTTTTTAGATTTTTAGTTTTTGGTGGGTTTCATGTCCACTAACAGCAGAGTGAAAAATTTTTCTATATTCTGAAAAAAAATAGCATGAAATGTTAACTACTCTTGCAAAAGTCGCTATAATACTTATTTATACACTTTCAAATGTCTCCTCTTCGTATGAACTTAGAAAACTGCAAGAAAACGTGGTAGTTTCGGTGCCTAGTGGAAGAGGTCGCAAAAAAGAAGTAAACCAATCTTCCTAGAGGAGAGAACGCGAAAAGCTAAAAAAACCAAGCTATGTAAAAGTTACTGTTTCAAAACTTGCAATATTAAATATAAAATTTGCAAATCTACCATACTGCAATTTTATTTTTTTAATGGTATTAGGCTGTTATTTATCCAAGTTTTCAGGTAATAAAAAAAGATACAGTTCGGATGTTAATTTATGGTTTACTTTTATAAAATCACAAAACGCTGTTTGCAAGTGGACTACTCTATATTCATTAAAAGATAATTTGTCATCCGTCTGAAATAAAAAAATATTTAAATTAGAAGGATAAAATAGTATTGTGTTATTAATTCAAAAGTAAATAATTGTAGTTCAATGACGAAGGGGGGGAGGGCGGGGGTTTGATATATCCCCCCATATCTCTCCCCCCCTGGCTACGCCACTGACTGCATACCATCTATGGGATAGCGTTCCGCTGGTACATACAAACTCGCAGTTCTCGAATGTGCATCAAAAAATTCCTTGTGGTTTAAAGAATAAATAGTAATAAAAGTTAATTCTGCGCTTAATCCGCTTAGTTTATATATTAAAAATTGTGTTTGTTTTAAATTTTAGACTCATGCTTATACAAAATTATTTTTTACTAGAAAGTGTGCAATGACACAATTTAAATACTTCATTTAACCAGTCAGTCATACCGCTTTAACAGTTCTTAAATGTAGTTTACTAAATACATATTCGTATTTAAAACTATGTTCACATATCAATATTACCTCAATCAAAGCTCGTTTTTTAATCGCACCGTTCACACAGGTAAATCTCAGATTATTAGCCGTCAAATTTGTTGTGCTTGTTATTCTCA
>NW_023458561.1:8324301-8336472 GCF_013731165.1 Rhagoletis pomonella | reverse complement strand
CGGTCCCTGGTCCACCTACCCGAAAAAAAGTAAAATTTTTTAGCCTAAAACATGGTGGTTACCGAAAGCTATTTGTATACAAAATTTCATGAAAATCGGACCAGCCGTTCGCGAGATTACCTGTTACAAAAAAAGGGACTTCTCTTTATATAATTAGTATAGAAGATATATATATATATATATATTTATATTCTTGTTTGTGTGCATTATTATGTAAACATTTCTTTCAAGTTACATGTTTACGAACGTTCATTTGATAAATATATACATACAGTGACGAACAAAAGTGTTGGCACAGTGAATTTTTCGCAATATATGCAAAGTTTTTTATTCTAATTTATTTTCGATAATTTTTTATAAAAATATTGTTCATTTTACACCAAAAAGCATAAAAATAAAACCTCTAAACTTTGTGCAAAACTCACGAAAATTCATTAAATTTGCACACTAATTTGCAACTTTTTATTCAGATTTTGTAGAAGAATTCTAAGTATGCAGTTTTACAGTCCATTAAATTTTAGTATGACAAAATGTTTAAAGTTGCTAGAAAATCGCGTTGATTTTTGGAACGTGTTGCTCATTTTCTCCATACAGAAAATAATTGTCGAATATACTTTACATGGAAGAACTTTCGTAAAAAAAAATTACCAAAAATCTTGCACTTTGTTATACTAAATTTGAATGGGCTATAAAACTGCACACTTGTAACAAAATAGTAAATTTTCTGTATCCAACGCAATGGAACTGTATCGTATCAGCTGAAAACCCACTAAGCAAACCTAAAGAAATTGGCGTAGCTACATGATAATTTTGTAATTGTAGCCTGCTAAATCCGAAGCCGTTCTTACAGGTACCGAGACCTAGATTAGGTTATAGTAAACAGCTCATAATAATCTGGAAAAGTGCTATAACGTTTTTTTTTCTTAACCATACCATCGTATTTACATACCAGAAAACGTTTAACTCTTTCTCAAAGGACCAAGCAATAATACTCACAACTTTTCGGTGCCAATGGTGAAGGGTATTGTGCTACAACCTTGACTAGGATGTTATTGCACCCTGGCACGTTGTTGAAATACATATGTAAATAAATGAAATATTTATACAAAATAAAAGTGAATATTAAGAATGAAATCAACTTAATTTCTCACCAAAGTATTACTATTATTGAGGTCATTTAATAGGAGGCGTCGAAGAACAGGAAGTTTGACAAATACAAGTGAACTTGTGCTAAATTGATTACTATCTGGGTCATTGCTTAAGTACTTGTATGAAATGATATAAGAGTATTGTAACATAAATAGTGTAATAAGGTTTTCTTACCGAAGTGAATATATTACAATGCATTCTCAAAGGACCAAGTCGAATGTTGCAACTATTGTTGCTGTTATTTTATGTGGCAGTTTTCTTTAACTTTCGTTTTCGAGTGCGCGCATTTTCGCAAAATTCCTTATTTAAGGTTCTAATTCTAAAGAACATGCGGGCGCGGAAAAACAATTTTTTTATTCTTACATCACAGCTTATATGCTCGGCGTTTTTGATTTGCTCTTCTAAGAACGCACTTATAGGTTTAAACCCATTTCCGTTAATGTCGTCAAAAACTTTTATTAATTGTCGTAGTTTTTGACAGGCCACCTTCTGTGAGATGGTTAACCCAGGTAAAGCTCTCATCAAGGTCTTGCGCTCTCATCTCGGGAAGCAAGCTATGTAGCCTGTTACAAAAGTAACCCGCAAGGTTCTCAACGCCGCACAGTGTTTCGACTATATGGAGGCAGATGGAAATAATAGTACAGCTGCACCGATTTCACTGAAACATGACATGTGCTCTAGTTTTACTTAGAAATAGAGAATTATGAAATTTTATGAAGATGGAATAATTGCCACGCCCTCTACTCTTGTGGGCGGAAACATTAAATCTCATCCGATTTCGATGAAATTTAGTTTGTAGTCTTTGTTTTATTAGAAAAACCTAAATATAAAATTTGGGGAAGATTGGATTACTATAACGTTCAAAACTCACAAAAAATGTGGGCCCAGTCATTAAATGTGATGGAATTTTGGGTAATTTTTGTTTCCTGCTTTCCACTCTCAGAAAACAAAGGTTATACAATAAAATGACTTAGGTGTCAATACTCGCTTTTTCCAAATATCTGGTGGGATTTTTTCATTGTTTGAAAAATTCTTTTCGCTAAATTATGCAAAAAGAAGCTGAAAATCAAAAATTACATATATTTGCAAAATCGCGCGCAAAGATCAAATTATATATTCGAAAACTACATAAAATTCACTAAAATATTAGTCTAATTTCAAGACCTGACGGACCGGTACTCACACTTTTTTTTTACTAATAATCTTTAGCATCTACATTTCAAAGTAAATTTTTTGGTAAGAAAATAGGAAAATACCAAATAAATGATAAATACCTTCACCCGAATATTCCACGACATTTAGATAATTAATTACAATTGAAAAAGAAACACTTTCTGTAATGGATTCAGCGCCAAATGCAACTAAACTGATTAGTCGGTATCGCGCCCATTCCCGTATTTTTTTGGAAATGTATCGTTCGTGAAGAACTGTCACCATGACTTTTTTCTACCTGCCTCCATATAGTCGAAACACAGTGCGCCGTCGTCCTCCAAACATTCCAACCATTGCTCTTCCTACATGCAGTTGTCATCGATATTATTATTAACATATTTCTGCGAAAGTTTGTTAACAATAGTGCCTAAATGAAAAGTTTTACGTATTTTAAAAGTTGACATGAGATCACTTTTTTCTCGCCTGTAAGAGATTTGCCTTCCAACTCAAGGTCGGGAGTGTCATCAAATGAAACGTTTGCGTTGTCTGACAACACAGCGATATTTAAACTGCTGGCGATCGGGGTGGTCATTCAAACCCCCTTTTGAACGAATGAGTCCGAACAAATTTTCTAGAACATACTGGCCGTCGTAAAGCAGCTTCAATGCCAAATTTGACTGAATAACGCCTGAATTTTGATATTTTTGGGGAAACTTTAATTAAAACTGAAAAGCGTCCAATCAAAAGACAATCAGCCTGATTGCGTAAGTCGAAAATTAGGCTAAATTCTACGGCTCGACAACATTGTCATTATCTACAATAATGATACAATTGTTTGATTCGACACTCCTCATTTTTTACCTTTCTGAAAAGGTAAAAGACTTATCTTTCCAATTACTCGCATTTCAGACACCATTTCCGTCATTTGCCGAATTATTTCATTTTGAACATCAAGGGCTAATCCATATGCGTGTGTACGAGGCCTGGAGTCAGGGTACGGAGCTCTTGCGTTCATCACGTCGAACCAGTCATTCGTCTAAAAATATTATAATGTAATTGCACGGGAGCAAAAAAAATCAATGTAAAATTATAACTTACCAGCTTAAAGAGTCTATGGCACTCCTCCCAGTTATGGCTACCCAGATGACCTAGATCAGCAGCTCTCGTGATTGATTGCGCAATAGTGTGCGAAAAGAGTTTCGTAGCCATTTTTAACGCTGTCTAAAAAGTGGTTTCGCAATAGTTTAATAAGATGCGGTGCATCTTCAAACATAAATATGCGGACATTATCGTAAACGAACCTGAAAATTAAGGGTATTTTAAATAAAATAATTTCATTTCATTTTCATTTATTATAAAATATTACATTAGCACAATAAGATCCCAATGATCTTTTATAGTACAACTGTAACTTATAATAAAGAATTAAAATATGTTAATGTTTAAAATTAAGTAATATATAAGACAAAACCAGGAACAACAAAAACTTACAAAACTCTATAGAGAATCACAAGTGGAGCATAAGGAAAAACATAAGAATAATGTATTGATTACCCTATACCTAACTAGATAGCGATAATGTAAAAAAAATATTTTTTTAAAACAAGCTTTTATTTAACCTGTACAATCAAAGGAGTAAAATGAACTAGTGTAACAAAAGATTTTTTAGCAAGACAATTTTGTGAAAACTGCACTAAAATGAATAAAATAAAATAAGTTAAGGTCTCGTTAAAGTTACTAAAAGCCATTTAGTAAATGGAGTTATTCAAACTCTAATGAAAATTACTAACAATTTGTACTAATTTACTTCGTTTTTAAAAAAGCTTGTCGCGCGAATAGCAAACCGGCATTTAAATATCTGCATACATACATATACATACATACCTTACCAATTATGCTTGTACGCTGAATTCGCCGACAAGCTTTTTTAAAAACGAAGCTTTAATAAAAATTGAATGTCATTTTATTTATTTATATATGTATATCGTACCTCGGAGCATAGCTACTTGTACATAATCCACTGGTGAGTACGTTGTGTCGCAAGGTTTGTCGTAGCAATACGCTTTTCGGACCTTCATCTCATCAAAGCTTATGACACATACATATTTTTTGTACGGTATCGAGCTGACTCGCGGTGGACAAAATTTTAACTACGGGTTCAATTACCCCGGTAGTAATTTGTATCTTCCTTGCCCAGATTTGTAGCGTGCTAACCCCTGGAAGAGGAAATCCCTTCTTCCTAAGCACCTTATAAACTTTCGCGCTGGTTCAGTATAGGGTGATTGAACGAGAAATGTCTTCTTCTGACCCTTTTAATTGTTTTTTTTCCCGAGTTTTAGCTTTCGAATTTGACCAGGAGTAAATATCGCCAGAAGCTTTTCTTCAATGTTGTTTTGCTCGAGTTTTGCTTTTTCCGTGTATTCCTCCAGAGAAGAGATTTGTTTTTTCCAAGCCTTTTTAGCCTCTCTCAAAACAAAGTTTTCACAGGTCAGTGATTCGCTACGTAGCACTAGTTATATTGAATATTATTATTGTCTCACATTTTCTTTTTCAATAGGGTGTTTTCCTCCAATCGCTTTTTGCAGCAGTCTTGTAGGCGATGATTTTCGCAAGAAATTTCTTCACTGGAGGTAATTGCACAATATGTAATTAAACTTACGCGAGCAACTTCGTTATTACCTATATACTTACATTTTTAGCTTTAACAGTTTTTGTGATTCTTTTGCCTCACGTTTTAGTACTTCTCTATAAAGTTTTATGACGTTTGTGGAACATTATAACTTTAAAGCAACAAACATATATAGGTATATGTGTTCAACTTACATTTTTTGCTGCAACTCTTGGGAAGATTGTCGCCAGTTGCTTTCTGATGCTATTTCCGAACACGGCGATCGTGCAGACGCGGTATAACATTCTTGTTCTGCAATAATATCGGCAGCCTCCAACAAATCTACAATAGTCAACTCTTAGGGAGATTGTCGCGGGTGGCTTTCGGATGCTATTTCCGATGACGGCAATCTTGCAGACGCGGTAGAACTTACTTCTTCTGCAATAACATCGGCAGCCTCCAATAAATCTGCAAAAGTCAACTATGGTTAGTGATAGAACTTTTTAGAAATGTATCGATACTAGTACTCATATGGAATACTCTAAAAAAGTATCGATGCCAGTACTCATATTTGCAAAAACTAAAACTACTAAACTAAGTTAAGTTGAGTTGGAGAAACCAGCCCTAAATGGTTATAGCAAAAAGCTTATTTCCAAGTTTTTAAAAGAAAATATTTTATAACTAGTAATCTCCGAAAATCGGGGTGCTCCGCGGTCTAAAAAATCTCCATATTTCTTTATCCTAAAAA
This sequence comes from Rhagoletis pomonella, assembly GCF_013731165.1. NCBI lineage: Eukaryota > Metazoa > Arthropoda > Insecta > Diptera > Tephritidae > Rhagoletis > Rhagoletis pomonella. The sequence goes on along the minus strand of NW_023458561.1, from coordinate 8,330,815 downwards.
CCACATGCATTGCTTTTGGTAGTTAACTTACTTGGTATTTAGGCAAGATCGTACTCTACTCAATACGCCTTGCGTTAAGCAATCCTCTTGCTAGAGTCTGACCTCGAGACTTATTTATTGTTATTGCGAACGCTACAATAATTTTGAATTGGCGACGTTTAAATACAAAAGAAAGTGTTGATTCGCTGGGCTTTTAATTTATATGGGATAGTATAATTCGAATCACATGCTTAAAGTCCATTAGCTAGCCCTTTATATGTACATAAATATTTGTATTGCGGTATCCAAACAATTACACTGTAATTCTTTAACTATTACGCGAGACCCTAATTAACCCTTCATATGCACATATTTAGGTTGTGGATTAGCATCACAACTGCTCTAACTTTTAGTATCAAGTCATGAGGTGCAACTCCCCCACTTCTACTTGCTCCTGTAGATATTCAAAAACGACAGTAGATATCGTCGCCATTTCTACTCCGGACAACATATTAACCATTTTTTTATTAACTATCGTACAGTGCTTATTTTGTGAACGCGAATTTGATCGATCCTTCAAGAGGTTTTGATTAATTACACCAGGCTGAGGTTCAAATACCCAATCGGCTAAAAATCGCAAAATAATCTCTTGTGGCACTAATCTTAATTTTTGAGTCTGGGGAGAGTTCTCGCCCTTATGTGACCCGCAAGAGATAAACATGAATGTGTAAAAATGAAAATTTTGGGAAATCAAGTTTGAAAGTTTTTTTTTTGCGAGACTTGGCTCTACATGTATGCAATTGAAATTGTAAAATATTTACTTTTCGTGTACGCATGGTATTCTGGGTTTTGGTATAACATAGAAAATCCAAAGATTAACCAAGTCAACCCAATAACAGTCTTGAAGTAAATGAGCTTTATGTTCCTTTTCCAAACATTCATAACATTCATATTGGGTATTGAAGTTAATATTCGAACGTTCGTCACAATATTTTCTGGATTTCGGATAGGTTTGCCAGACGTACTGGTTTTGAGAGTAAACGTACTCCTTTTTATTGCAATGTAGTCCCTTGTACTCCAAAAAATTCTGGAAACGTACTCCTTTATTAGTTTTGTACTTCTTGTGTACTCCTTTTTCCAGCTATTAATTATTTATCATATACAGGGTGTAAGATAATAAGTGTCGCACAGGTTTTTTTTTTCAAAAATAAAATGGTCCTTTATAGATTTTGCGAAAAAATTAGTTTATTGTTAATTTTCTATAGATTTTACCTAAATCTTATTAATTAGTTTCTAAATTTTAACCTTTATTTGGGTTTACCAGCGTTAAACACTTTGAGAGAAAAGCGCAACGGCATGCAAGTCTTCGTCGGCTACTTTATTACATATCTTTTGTAACCATAGGTTAATTTCCTCCATTTGAGTCCTTTATACTCCCCCTTTTGTCCAAAATAAGGCCTCATACTCATCAGCAATCGAATACACTCAGAACTGGTGACTAGACCATTCATTCGACCAACCCTATACAGTTTTTTGTTATTTTTTTTATACGAAGTCTAAGAAAAAATACACCTGAAAAACACATGTAATTTTCTCCCAAAGCTGGCATATGCAAATAAATTAAAACTACATAATTAATAAAAATAACGTAAGATATTTACAAAGTTAACAATAAAATACTTTTTTCGCAAAATCTATAAAGGACCCTTTTATGTTTACAAAAAAAACCTTTGCGACAGTTATTATTTTACGCTCTGTACTTTGCCATTCATATTGTGGCGAACACTAGTTGGTAAGCAAAGTTAAGCATGATAGTAAAAAGGTGTAACATGGTAAAGAAATGGCAGCCTGGAATTCTTTTGTGGAATTTAGTTATTTATTTTTAACATTTACATATTGTTGCTTTGAAAAAGATATCTAAGATATTTTTAGTTAATGAAAACGATCTCAATATATGGTTTTACATATATTAACTTTTTGGTAATTTGTAACAATATATTGCACAAAAAATTTAAAAAATTATGCTCCTTTTTTATGTTTGTAATGTTTTTTCCACCGAAAATAGAAATCGAATCATTTCTCCGTTTCAGAATCTGGCAACCCTAATTGCGGATGTAAGCGACCTTGTAGAGGAACTGGAAAAAGTTGACTGTCGGGTGATTGCCTATGTAGATGATATGGAACTTTTGGTTGGGCGATCAACGGCGGCCTCGCAGTAAATCTCAGCAAGTCGGAACTGATCTTGTTTACCAGGAAGTACAAGATACCGGTGGTGGCCAGTGTTGCCGTTTTGATCCATTTACTTCAAAAGTGATCCCTGTTTGTGCAAATTTTCGGAAGATACTTAAATTTTCCGCGTAGTACAAATTTTCATACATTACAAAGAGAACATATATGGGGAAATATTTTATTGTTGCCGCCACAAAGCAGCTTGGCACTAAAGTGCGGTTTCTATACATTCGCTAATAATACTGATATGTGTAAATATCAGTAAATACCCTCCAGTACTGCTGGAGTCAACCGCTACTTTTGAACTGCTACTGCACCGATTCCTAGGTAAGTAGCTACTCTATTAACCCGTGGTAGTGCAGAGTCGACCCAATTGGAAGCAGAATAGCGAACAACTATGACGGAGGGCGCCCATATATCACGCAAGTAGTAACTTTAGTAACTCCCGGTAGTGCAGAGTGAGCCGATGGTGACTACCGCCTAGGACAATGCCTTGTAAAAGTAATCGATGAAATACACTGCTAGTAGTCGGTCGGTAATTGACGGAGTTTACCCGGTCGCTACCGATTCATCAGTCCTGTAGTTGTTCCCCCGTACGGCAGGTTAGTTATTCATAACAAAACTAACAAATGAAGGGTTTAGAATCAAAAGTATCTAAGTAGGTCTGACATTGTTTTAAGATAATTAAAGTTAAAGTTGATTACTTATTGTAAATTTTGGGTAAATTCATATGAAATGATTCTTGCCTAAATGAATGCAGGTTAATTAACTTATTTAAAGAATGTTTACTCTTCGTCACCAAATAAATACTATATTTACCTATACAAATATGGGTATAACTTATATTTTCAAAAAATGTCGCTTAGACCCTTATGATTCTAACCCCTTCAAATACACTAAATGACTAATTTACTTGCTAAAATCGAGAAAGTCAGAAAATGTCTAGTGCAACTCGCAGAAAAACTACTTTTATTAAGGTATAGCTTCTTGAGCGGCCAGACCTAAAACCTGGGGTTTTCAGGCCTTTATTTGAAGGTTCTGAGGAATAAAATGACAAGTATTAAACAAATGTACCAGCTACCAAGTGCGAGAGGAAAGGCTGCTCACAACAGTAACTGAATTTCAGGTATGCTATAAAAAGCGTGAATTTGCTTGTGGTAGTCGTTGAGAAGAATCCGAGGTTAGAGGACAATGTGGATAATCCTTACTCATTTAAACGCGAATGTTTTGCTTGTTACGCTTTCACGCTTTAACTACTCAACCTTTCATAATGAAATTTCTCAAACTGGTGTCATTTAGCCCAGCTTAAATTATACGATAGCTTTTATCTCAATTAGCCCAAGGAACGTTGCTCCTGTCTTACAAAAGGAATTTTTCATACTGCATACCTCTGGAAGTATTTGTGGTAGAGCACTGGAACTTGGCATGGTGATATATGAAATCAACACTATACTTATGGAAAAAATGTGTGTTCTTGGAAAGGGGCCCCTGGCACCTCCCATACAGACTGAATTTATTATATTACCACCTGTTTTTTAACTTAAATTCAAAGTATTTTATAAGTTAAATAAATTAATACAAAATGTATGTCGACCAAGTCGTTGTATCCCAGAAATGGTGATTCTTAGGAAAAAAAATGTCATAACGGTTTTGGAGATAATTGCATGATCTCCACTTTTGTTTAACCTATTTCTAAGATAAATCTTACCGTTTAGCTGAAAAATGAATAGTTTTTTTTTTAGATCTGGGATCGATCAGGACTTTTCACATTTAGCATTTATAATGAGGCTCGTAATATTCCTACCGATTTTCAGCTTTATGCGAGTTACTGCAACTTTGAAAATGTAACTTAACCGGGCTAGTAAGAAACAATTTTAAAGATATGGTTTAAATAGAGTAGCAATTAAAAAATATTAGTTACACGGGTTATAATGTACTTCAATTCGGTTGACAGGTGATAGTTTTGTTTTAGTTGAAAAAAATTTGTGACACCTTTTAAAAATTGATCGAAAATGTTAAACGTTTTTGGGTCTAATAAGCATAAGGAAAAATGCTTTAAACGAACTATATATAATGGGCGGACTGCATTCATTTTTAATTAACTTTGCTTGCTACATATATAGCTCTGCGGCTACAATTTTAAAACTGATCCAATATGAAAGAGAAATAGACTTTCATTATAAACTGTTGAGAATATATTGGCGCGTATTCATAGTCAAAATGAAGCCGACACTGAAGGTAGTTTCATCTATTCTACATATCGTCGTTTAAAGTGCAAAACCGCGTATCAACAAAATGCAAAACCGCGTATCAGCAAAATACAAAACCGCGTATGTGAAGTTGTATAAATTATTTTCTAGAGTGTAAAAACACTAATATTTCAAAATGGTGCTCTTTTTTATAAAGCAATCGCATATCTGCCTAGTATATTTCAGGACGAATGTATAAGGATTGAGCCAAGACATGTGTGAGCAAATCCAATTTTTGGCAGCCAATGTCAGTTACGCGGTTTTGCAGAATCACGATACGCGGTTTTGTACTTTAAACGACAATATGTAATTTCCAATGAGTTTAATATGGAATGTATCACAAAATGTGATAATCAAGATATTAAGTATTTAAAATAAGAAAAAAATAAATCGTGATATTTATAAATATACTTCAGTATTTAGCTCAAGATTTATTTAAAGAACGTCATGAAAGACAACACTTAATCTTGTATTGCTAGATACCTGTTAATATAATAATAATAGATTGGCGCTTACACATATGTTAGTGTTTGGCCGAGGTTCTCCTCCGATTTGTGGCGTGCGCCTTGATGTTGTCTCACAAAGCGGAGGGACCTACAGCTTCACGCCGACTCCGAACGGCGATTGTATTTTTATGAGAAGCTGTTTTTCATGGCAGAAATACCCTCGTGGGCTTGACATTGCCTGCCGAGGGACGACCGCTGTTATGAAAAAACCTTTTTTCTATATTTTTGCGATGTTGCTTTGACCAGGGTTTGAACCCAGGCGTTGCGGAGTTTAAGCGCGCACTGCTTACCACTACACCACAGCGGACCTGATAACCCAAGATAATTTTTAAGTTATTAAAGGGTCTTACTCTACTTATAGCTTCGTATACCGGGCCGTGAGAAAAAGTAATTTTTAAGGTATAGTCGAACCCTTCACGATATCCGTACAAAAATTCAACCACTGATTCTCAAAATATTAAAATACATACTTAAGTACGTATACCGGCTAATTTGGATCGTTCATTTCAAAAATCACATGAAAAAATGTTTAAAGTCTTGAGTTTTACCGTCATCCAGGGTCCTTTTAAAGAAAGTGATCTCAGCTATTTTTATTTTTTATATTTCAAAACTTTGAATAATACGAATCCGAATTGGTTAATAATTTTCAATAGAATACACAGCTCACTATCGACTTTTAAACGCTTGTATTTTAGCACCTACTTAACCGATTTGAAATCTGATAATTTTTGGATAACCTATGGAGCTTGCACTTTAATTTGATGTACAACTCAATTCTGTAGCTACACCAGATCGCCCTAACTAAGTCGTATAACTGAGCAATTATATATAGATACGTTGAGAGTGAGTCAAGAAAATGTTTAAACACTTATATTTTGTCACCTACTTCACCGATTTGAAATCTGACAATTTTTGAATAACCTATGGAGCTTGCACTTTAATTTCATATACAACTCAATTCTGTATCTACACCAGATCACCCTAACTAAGTCGTATGACTCAGCAATTATATATAGATGATCGACAGTTAATAGTTTTAAATACATACATATATTTGTATCCAAGTTTCTCTCACTACATCTAAGATATTTTTCTTCATGTACATACATATGTTTGTGTATGAATGTGCATTACATGATTTTCTTGGTTATTGACAATAGTAAAAAATATATACCTTATATATGAGACCAAATAACAATTTTTTTAAGTTTTTCTAACTTGATACTTACAAAAAAATAGTGATACATTTGGTGTTTTTTTTACGAAACATTTTTTCATGTTGTCGCAGTAACACTGGTGGTTGTCCTTTCCTCGAGTAGGGTATTCGTCTGCGGCTCTCAGACAGGGTCAAGTACTTAGGCTTGATCCTCGATAGGAAGCTGTCGTAGAAGCCTAACTTTGAGGAAATGGTAAGAAGGGCGTTGGTTGCCTTGAACTGCTGTAGAGGAGCTATCGGTAAAAGGTGAGGTCTCTCGCCCAAAATAAAACCAGATTTAAGCCTACCTTGTTTCACGGAGCCTTTGTTTGGTGGAACTCACTAGAGAATACTAT
>NW_023458561.1:8296266-8324291 GCF_013731165.1 Rhagoletis pomonella | reverse complement strand
CGGTAAACTTCTTCACGGATGGATTAAAACTTGCAGACAGGGTTGGTGGAGGATTCTTCTGTCGGAAACTCTCCACCAAAATTATGTTCAGGTTACCGGACTTCTGCAGTGCCTTTCAGGTGGAAATAGCTGCCATCAAGAAAGCGGTAGAGTCACTGCTAAAGGGTGTGATGGTGCACTCGAAATCGGTAAAGGAACATCCGACCTCTCTGTCCACGTCGTCGAACTACTTCTTAATACAGCTAGTTTAGGTGCCGGGTCACAATAACATCGCCGAAAACTGCGGGGCTGATGACCTGGCGTTGGAAATGCACCCTTAAAACGTTATCCCCAATTAAGGAGCAACTAGGGATGTCTCTGTCCTCCTGCGGAACACTCTTGGATGGTTTGCACTAGTGTTAGCTCGGCGAGCGCTAGACTAATACTCATACTTCGTACTCGCAATAATGAAATTGCCTACTCTACGAAATACCTAATAGAATGGGCAAAAGAAAGTGATGCTCCTTTTGTGACATTAAAAAGGAAAATAAGACGTTTCTCTGCTGCCGCAAGGATTTTATAGGGATAGGATTTTTTGCAGCGCAAGACACGAGTGATCCTTCATTATCCGTTAAAGGTGCCGAAAAACACGTTACCTCTCAAGGACTAGTGATGGGGCTCTGGCAGGCCATTGTGCGATTGGTATTCACGCGGTAAGACTAGGAATTTTCTTCTAGATCGTCCAACCTTCGCGAGGCTAAGATAGACTGCATAAAAATGGGCAGAAATAAAAAAAAGCAATTCCATTTTTTTAGACTCGATGCACTTTAATGTCCCTTGCTTCGTGTATCATATGTAAATTACCAATGAAGTGAACTTAACAACTTTTCACTCTAAAGGACGGTATGCAGCTCTCAAGAAAACGGGCAAGAAAAAAATGGTCTTTATTTCGTGTGTGTGTCCAAGGAATTTTGACATGCGATACTTCACCAGCCTGTTGCCTCACTCGTACCTCAAGAAATAATGGAACGGGCATATGTTTATGTTACAAGGTTGCTCTTTTTTCACAAAAAACGTTAGAAAACCATAGTAGAAAGCGGAGCAAATTTCTTACTTGTACGCAAGAAAATTTCTTAGCCATTTCTTGTACGTCATTTTATATGGAGTTGTTGCTTAGCCTGTGAGCTTTAAGAGAGGTATGTATGTAGGTACGTACATAAATATGTATACGAGCATGCTAAACCACAAGTGGCGTATGCAATTCGACAATTAGCGCTGGAACTTATTCCGAGTAGCACAGCCAACTACTTGCGGCCGCGACAAATACCGTACGCAGCTGTATCTTTTGCTATCTATGATTTGTTAGGAAAAGATAAGCTGCCTCGCCGCTGAGCTTTGCTGACACCGAAGCGAACAGTCATCAGCCGTCGCCATTTGCCAAGAATCATTCTATGTATATATCACTGTAGTATATTTTCAATAATGTGGCCCGGTATGAGATCTGCGGTATTGCGCCGACAACAACAGTTTTGTGAGTCTCATTGCGTTGTCCTATTTGTTTTGCAATGATTGGAAGCACGCCCAGTAATTGTAGCCAATTGCTCCCCTCTCTTCTTTCCTCGTATGCTCAGTTGACACGACATCATCCGCTTTTCCCGCTTTTCTAAGGTGCCACATAGTAGGTGAAAGGTTGAAATTTAATATGCCACAAAACCCATAAGTGAGCTGTTGTTGCAAGGCATTGGATATCAATATATGAACGAAACATGGTACGATCTCACAATAGCGTCAGCCCCAGCCACACCTCAAGCCCAGGTCCGCCTTAACCAGTTAGCGCCGCTGGCCATATTTTTACTGAAACAATGCAAACCTGTATTAACAGTTATTAATAATGGGGTTCCGTATCTACAAGGAACTGCTAAATTCCGGTGCCCGGGCGAACGCACGAGTTCCCCATCCTAAAGCCGTCACTGCCAAAGACTAGGAACTATAATTGTCAAACTATCGATGGCACTATCGATAGTACCGATAGTTTAAATTTTTTTAGACTATCAATACTCATTGATAGTTTTTTCTTATACTATCAAAAATATCGATAGTTTAGTAGGACTATCGATTATCTCTCCCAATTTTTTTGAAATTATACATACATATGTTAATCTTAAATCCCGTTTTGTTTGTATAACTTGTGTTTGTTTTTGAACTTTCTAAAAAGAGAAGTATTTTGGCTAAGCAGTTACTTAATTTTGAATGATTATAACTTTTATAAGATAATATTTATTTCACTATGATCCTGTAAAAACAAAGCAACCTAACTGATTTAGGGGTGGGCTTTAGATTGGTAACCCCGGAGTACAGCATTAAGGAAAATATGGGAGGTAGAGGGGGGTCTAATAGTTCCCTGTATGAAGGTTCAAATCGCGCAACCTTATACCTTTTAAGAAATTTGTTATTAAAGTTTGTAAATTTAACCAACTTGTACGGCACTATTTTACAATATATAATGCACTTTCCACTAAATTTGCAGGTTATTAACACTCAATATATGCGCAGTTAGAGTGTGCACGTTCAAACAAATAAATACTTTAGTATATTACAGCTTTTTTATCAAAAATTGAATGTAGTTTAATTTTATGAGAGTACATGCAGAATATGTGCAAATGGCATCAGGACTGTGTTGCCATAGCTAAAAAAAAACCAAGAGTGGAAAGCAAGACCAAAAGAAAATACGATAAGGTTATTTTGTTCAGATTAAAATAAACAGTAGGGGGATCAGCGGCTGAACACCTTTCTGCGTAGGTGGCCTTCGGCCGCGCTTAGGGATTATAACCCTCACAACGTAGAATTCTCCTTTCTGTGTTGCCAAAGAAAAGGGGCCGAACACCTTTTGCATAGAACACCTTTCTGCGTAGGCGGCCTTCGGCCGCGCTTAGAGATTATAACCCTTACTACGTAGAATTCTCCTTTCTGTGTGACCTAAACTATAAGGTTCCGCGCTTTAAAACTTTACATATACCCCCTTTAGAACCCCCTCTACCCCCCCTATTTTCCTTAATACCGTACTCGGGGGTTACCATTCTAAAATTTTCCCTGATTTAGCGCTATCGATAGTGCTATCGATAGTTTTGTTTTTTTCGAGACTATCGTGAATATTGATAGTTTTTCTGAAAACTATCAAAACTATCGATGGTGTGACTATCGATAGTTTGACACCTCTACTAAGAACTATAACAATACCAACACTACGCAACCAACATTCAACGTTGAAATCAGTTCTTCTTTCGTTTTTGGCTCGAGCAACATGACCACCATATCTTGTTTTCTTGTGCTTGTTTATGTTTGTGCCTTTTAGGGTTCTTTCGTTGACGTTACGTCTGCACTGTCACTGCATTGTAGCACTTTTCGCCTCGTATATTTCGGAATGAATGTAAGTACGTGTTCGTGTATGTGTATGAACACGAATGCGTGTTCATGGGCTAGTGGCAGGATACATTCCCAAGAGGCTTTTCAATTTTACTGCAACATAAATTAAATTACCTCTTTCGTTGGCGCATCTCATCTCTTTCGATGACGTCACATTTTCATACTTTTGAACATTTTTTCGCACGCACATAACTATGTACATATGCACATATGTATGTACATACATATGTACGTATGCATACCCTGCAGAAAATTGTTCGATGAATCTCTAAAGAGATTATTCCGGGATTAGTTTCAATCGTGCACAATTGGGCAGTATCACGTCAAGTTTGCTTCGACTCATTCCTTACGGGTATAATTGAAGATCAGTTAGTCCCCGACTTATCTCTAACGTGTACATTAACGATTTAATGATATGTAGGCAGAAAATTTCATGTACGACATTGGCATATAGAGAGAGAATTAGTTTAGGAAACCTGAGAATGCCGCAAAGGGATCTCAATTCAAAATCTGTGCGCAAAACGGTGGGGTGACATAAGTCCACAATGTCAAGTATGAAATGGACACAATGCCAACGATAGTGCCATTATGTCCATTTCACTGCCAAATGTTATATATAAACAAGTAAGAAAGTCTAAGTTCGGGCGGAGCCGAACATTAAATACCCGGCGCAAGTATTAAATATATGATTTTAACCTTTCCGAAAGCTACCGCTACATGGTCAGCCGGGGTGTATCAATTTTGAGTAAATTCGCGGCCTTAAATTTCGAAATATTGAAGTTTCAAGCATTTCCGAAATTTACCGTTATATGAAAGGCGGCCGTAATTTTAGTCCGACTTCAATAATTTTCAACATTTTGCTTTTATGTGGAAAGCGCAATAACCATACCGAGTTTGGTACAAATAGGTACGACGGTTACCGAGAAACATATATCTGATCATAAGTGGGCGGTGCCACACACATTTTCCAAAATTTTACCAGAAATCTATTTCTTGGTAAAGAATTTTTGCAAGCATCAATTTTGAATAAATTAGCTTTAATATTTACTGATTTATCGAGTATTTCGTATTTCTCTATATTACCGTTATATGGGATGTGGGCGTGGTTATTGTCCGATTTTAAAATCTTCGGTTATTTAGTATGCTGTATCAAGGCCAACAACTGTGCCAAGTTTGGAAGAAATTGGTGCAGCGTCTACCAAGATATACACATGTAACCATAAGTGGTCGTGGCCACGCCCATTTTCCAAAAATTTATAATATTCTTATTTTCGTCTAAAAATTATTCTAAATATCAATTTTGAGTGAATTATCTTTGGTGGTTACTAAAATATCTCAGTTTTCGTATTTCTGAAAATTATCGTTATATGGGAATTAGGCGTGGTTATTGTCCGATTTTGCCCATTTACAATACCGGCCTACGCCCGAAAGAAGTGTACATACCAAGTTTCGTTAAGATATCTCAATCGAGTTATCGTGTGCACAGACGGATGGATAGACGGACGGATGGACGGACGGACAGACAGTCACCGCTTAATCGATTTCTCTTTTCATTCTGATCATTTATGTATACATTTGTCTATATCTATATCTATCTCGATTCGTTTTGGCTATTACAAACAATCGTTATGTGAACAAAGTTATAATATCCTTGCGCAGAAGTGCGCTCGGGTATAAAAATATATTTTTGGAAGCAATCATAATGTTAAAATATGGATTTTCCAAAACTGATCTTAGTGAGCCATTACATACATATACACTAGGTTACCCATCGAATTTTTTTTTTGTGAAATTTTGAGACCCAGTAGCTTTTTTTAAAATAATTTTGGAGGTCGCGACTTGTCATTTTAGGTCAGAAAATACGGTTTTGTAGGTATATCCATTTTTGAATGACTATTTTGTATTCAATTTTAAAGGTCGAACATGTTGCGAGAAGAAGATTTATAGGCATTTAAAATGATGTACAGTAATCTATTGTCAGACTTGGATTGTCACGAGGTTTCATTGGGCAAATAAAAAAAAAAATTCTTAATTTTTTTAAATTTTGACCATCACTTATTTCCATAATTTCAAAATATGTAGGACTATCTAAAATTAAATCTATTTCAAATAAACTGTTACCTCATTGCAATCGCATTAAAATCATCGAAGTTAGGCAACTTTTCTTAAATACGGACTTGAATTTATATTTGTATATGTACCTACGGTGACCATATTTATGGCAGGCGAATACGGAACAAAAAATAATTTTACCAATTTTGTCCACAAAAGCTAGAATATTTGAAAACCTTTTGCAATAATCCTAGATTTATTAGCCCTGAAACAGCATCTTTATTTAGCATATATTTTTCGATCTTTTGTGTACGCAGCACATAAATATTCAGACACAACATCACACATTTGTAGAATATTTTTTCATAACTTTTTACTTTGTGCTCGGAATATTTACCCCGTAAAATTTGCTACAAACATTTCTAGGCAGGGAAAATATCTGACTACTTTTGAAGCACAAGTGGTATTGAAGGGATTATTTTCAGACTCGGATTTCGGCCAAGCACAATGCAGTGAATAGCATCCGGAACGAGCTGAATTGCAAAGCGTACCTTCGAAGGATTCAACTTCTCTTCCATCATTGAGAACCTCTTTACTTTTACAACATTCTCATATTAGCCTTCTTATATGGAGTTTCTCATGTCGCAGATACAATCCCTCATACGATGATTTGAAAATTGCTTCCAGGCCACGGCACATTGGAGAGGTAATAGTACCCGCGAAAAAACAACAAGCTGCGTGCGTTTTCTTGTTGGTTTTGGAATCCATATATGTACAAAAAAAGTTTGAAATTTTAGAGTAAAATTAAAACAAAAGTGATAATTTAAAGACGAAATTCGCGAAAAAAGTAAAATCAGCTGCTCTACTGTTGCTACCTATTCAATATGCTTTGCTCCACACAGAATGTTAAACGTGAAATGCGTTGAAAAAAACCTTCGAAAAGCTAAATATTAGTGACATTTCTCTGAGAAATTCGACCAACAATCATTAATGTCTAATTTCTATTCTGTGGGTTTTTTTACGCAAAATTATAACTACAGAATGTAATGATATGTAATGCGCTCCCCGATTCGAATCACAAGCGTCCAGAAGAAATAGAGAACATTTGGCGTCCCGTATAAAATAAATAAATTACCAGGACAACTGACGAAAACAGAGGACTGTCCCGTATAATACAGGACGGATGGGCACCGTATATATACCGGACTTTCAGATTTTTTGGGCAGTGTGGCTAATAAATTTATTAATATTTATTCAAACAATCGCTCGTTAGCAAAAAAGTTGTTTTTCGAGAAATTTTAAAAAATGGGGTGCCACTGCCCACTTACATCATTTTAAAGGCCTATAAATCATCTTCTCATAACATGTTCGATCTTTAAAATTTAATGAAAAATAGTTATTCAAAAACTGATAAATCTATAAAACCTTGTTTTCTGACTTAAAATGACAAGTTGCGAACTCTAAATCAGTTTTAAAAAATTTATAAAAATAGGCAATAATATTCCGCATAAAAAGGAAGGAAATTTGGGGGTAGAGTCTTGAAATTAAAAAAAAAAAAAAAATTCGATGGGCACCCTAATATACACATATTTATTCTCCTCTTTTCAGGCATTTTGATAGTATTATTTTATCCAATATAGTAATAAGGTGAATAAGGTGAAGACTTCGACAATTGCAAGAAATGAAATCTCAGTTTATTTGAAAATAGATTTAATTTTAGATAGTACTACATATTTTGAAATTGTGGTAATAAGTGATGTCAAAATTTAAAAAAATACAAAATTTTTTTTTAGGTTTCCCGATGAAAAATGCCAACAATCCAAGTCTTACAATAAACTGTTACTCGTATGTTACTGTATGCTCGTGGGAGACGAGTAAAGAGCAATCCTGAATTTTATATCATACTATTTCAAAGTCCTTGGAAAATCCTTCGAAGGACTTTGAATTTGGACACTAATGTTATGTACACAGCGCTCCGCCGAGAAAGTATATATAATTCTCTAAAACGCGTTTATGCTTTCTTTCGCATATGTTTGCAAATTTCATACAACTTCCTAATAAAATTTTTATTAAAAATAAATCGAGATGCATCAAAGTTGTTTGTCATATTTTTCACAAATATTAATCTATAGGTGCGTTTTACCAAATTGAAGGCCAGACTTAATATTATAAACCAAGAGGTACCTAGTAATTATACTACGACTACTGTTCGAACTAAAATACTTCTATGTTTCTTAAAAAATACAATTTTCACGCAGTAGGCGAAATAAAAGTACAGCGGACAATGTTTTTCCATACAAGAACCAATTTAAAAAACGGATGGCATATCGCAAATCAGCACCATAAATATATGTACCTTACAACGATCCATAAATAATTTTGTCCCCCTAGCTTGTTCTATAAGGCACACTATGCGATGATACTATGCAGTAGCAAACTAATCTTGTTAAGGGGCTCATGTCTCTAATCTTTGTCTAATCCACGTCTAATCCTTACTACATACATTAGTAATCTTTACTTCTTACTTTGTTTGGGATTACACAAGGGCTAGAGACAACAATAAAATAAATAAAAGAACATTTACATAATTGAACTTCAATATTCGGCTTTATCAAGTGAACGCCCAAAAACTTACTGCGGCAACAAAAAACGGATAGAAATATCAAAAGGAGTGTGATAGGGCTTTCGCAGGAGGCAATTTTTCAGGCAACTTTTGCGTTCAACTCACGCAGGGTTGCACGAAAAAAATTGAATGGCTAAAAATATCAAAATATAAAAAAATTTCAAAATATTCTCCGTAAAAAGGCGTTTGCATTGTTCAACTTTGCATTCTACTTTTGGTTGAACGGCCTTTCAACTAATGGCTTGCAACAAAGTTGGTCGCCCGCCAACATTTAGCCATTCAACTTTTTTCGTGCACCCCTGCGTGAGTTGAACGCGAAATCGCCTCGTGCGAACACCTTTTGACGTTGAAGTAACTTACTCTCAAAAAGTGTACAGGGCCTGCAAATTTGCCAAAATTGATGAAAATGTACGAAATGAACACGCGCCAATTTGTGTAAAAATTAGCTGCCGAAGCAAGTTTGAAAAAAACCAGGAAGCTGGTGGTGGTTGCCTGCTGCCACTCGAACACTTTTTCGGACTTAACGCTGCCATTGGAACATATTCCTGATAAAATGTTGCCATATAAACCTATCCGCATATTTGCGTTTTGGCGAAAAAAATTGTTTACATATAAATTTATATATATTTTATTTATAATAATCTGTGCTTCTTTTCCCTACACTCATTTTTTTCGACTAAAATCCCTACGGGTAGGGAACTTTCCCTACATGTACCAACGTGCTACCTTATAGTCAAATTTTATAGGCAATTTTCAAATAAGGCAGTGTCAAAATCTTTCTTTTCGCTCTAATTACTTCTTCTTCTTCTTCTTTTTTGGCGCTGTAACCGCCTAAGCGATTCTGGCTCTAATTACTTCACTTGGTATAATTCCACCATGTACGAATCTGATATTTGAAAAATTAAAATGGCGGATCTAATATGGCTACGGTGACAAGAATCGGGATATTTCTAAAGCATCGAATCCGAACATACAATTTTGTTTTTAGACTAAAAAGATATAACATCTTTTAATACAGATTTATTAAACAAAAGAAAGAGAAAAAACTTGAAAAATTGTCGCAAAAATGTATACACACAATATATTTTTTATATCCATGAATTTTTTGATTGAATTAGTACTACTTGTTATAATTTCTCTGAGGTCAAGTTAGAATGGTTTGATTCGAAAACAACAAATTTAACAAATAATTATAAAAACCTTGAAAAAAATTTAATAATGATATACTGAAATATAGCGGGAGTACCAGTTTGACAGATAAAACATAACTAAAAATCATAAAAAATAAGGATGATATGTTTATGGCTCCCTTATACTCTATGTATGTTCTTTGTGATAACGAAAGTGCTACCACGTTTGTCCGAAAAATGGTTTTTGGACCAGAGTACAAGGAGACTCCTATTAAATTAACCCTTAGAAGAATTAAGCTGGGTGGGGCTAAAACTTTTTGACGGCGTATTAATGTTCGTTAATCCTTAAATATGAGCTGGTATAAACATTTTCTAACAAAACCCAAAAACGTTTGTCAAGGTTTTATGACTACATTTTCTTTATTATATTTCATAACATAACGATTTTGTTGAAAACGTGTTATGAGTATATTTTTTTTTTAAATGTTGCAGAACAACTTTTAGCAAACATTTTAGTTACACAAGTAGCCACAACAAAAAGGTGTCGAAAACTAATTGGTTCTATAATTGTTGCAAGAGTTTCAGGTTTTTGCTTTCACAACATTTTATAGTATCTACTAAAGTACATCTTTAGAAAAAATAGTCCAGAGAACAAGATTTATAGATTAAAGTGTCAACGTTGCCTATAATCAACATCGGTCCTCAAAGGGCTAATAAAGAAAACACTGCAAATCGTGATTTAATAGGCACGAATATGAAAAATTGGGACACTTATACGTACCTCCAAGTGTAGTCTGTCATGAAAAACTGCTTCTCATAGAGGCCCTCCCCTTTGATGACAACCTCAATGCGCAACGCCACAAATCGGAGGAGAAACACGGCCAACAACTAACATATGGTGTGAGCGCCAATCTGTTATTATTATTATATAAAGCTATGATTCTCAGAGAAACATCAACTACTTATGCGTTAGTTTGTGCCGGTTAAAGCATTGATACAGCAATATTAAACTATTTTAGTGGTTAAATTATTGAAAAATATGTGCACGAGATAATTAAATCTATATATAGATTGACCATTCAGACTACTTTGCGACAGTTCGAACCACGACTTAAAGGGCCCATACATGATACCAGCATGCTGGCGCCATGGTGTTTGTGCCAGCCGATTGACCGTGTATGTTCTTGTGGTGTGATTGTATCAGCTGCTGGTGCGACATCAAAAACGATTTGATATTTTTATGATTGTACCAGCATGCTGATGTCGGGAATAGTGAAATTAGCTAATGTTTTTTTTAAGTAAAAAGTATTTTGGCGGAATTTTCTTGCACTATATTAGTCAAAGCAGTGTTTGTGGAAGATTAAAGTTCCCAATATGGCAGTTGTGAATTAAAAAACTAATGTTATACAAAGTTATAGAAAAATTACGAAATTTCCTTTCGATCTTTTCCGGACCTCATTTGCAAAGAAATAAATATTGTACCAGCATGCTGGTGTGTTGTATGCTTCGAGCTTGATGGTACAATCACTTGATAGTGTCAGCAAGCTGGTGTCGTGTATTTTGCCTTTTAGTCTCTTAAAAAGGCATGATCAAAAAAAGGAACAGTTCATTTCATACATATAAAGAGATCATAAATGGTATTAGTCGCATGTTCCTTTGCGATTGCTCCCAGGGTCATTCCGGAGTTGTCAAATTTTTTGTAGGGTATGTACATATGTCTTTACGTGCTAGTACACATGCAAGTGTTTCACATGGCATCCGAACGTTTTCTTTTTCCATATTTATATGGTATGTATCTTCTGATTTTTGACAGCTATGCAAGAGGGCAGAATGGCGTTGAGTAAGCGTACGAAAGGGGAAGAGCATAGCGTACATATGGACGTACATATGTATGTTGTTATGGCGAACTGCTATTCAGTAGTGTCTGAAAAATATTCAATTTATACACACAATACTAACGCAATACTGCATTGGCTTTTGAAGTAGTCCGGCCTGGCCGACCATTACGTAGTCCGCGCTGCCAAGCTCTAAAAGTATGTTACAGTGTACATACAAGCAAGCAAATAGAGAGAACATTTCCCAAATTGCTGCATCATGTGTATGAAGTACGTAAAAGGTAACGGCATAGGCTTTTTCTTTGGTAACATGTTTTTGCACCGCTGTGGTTACTGCTGCTTTTGTCCTGTTATTGTTATTACGTATACGCAGTGGTGCACCGAAATTGAGGTTTCTAAATGTTCTGCACCTAATGTACATGTCGCCTTCACTGCCAATGATATTTAATGAAATCAGTTTATGCCACAGCTAGGCAAACTCTTGTTTGTTTTATTTTATCTAGATACATACATTGTAGTCATAGTCGAAAACTCTCGACACATTCCTTCTTTCTTATGCATATGTATGTATCATGTACATATGCATGTATTTATGCTTGTTCATATTACGCATAACATTTCTTTAAGGCTTTTAGTAGTTGTGCTTGACAAATGGAATAACATTTTATTGGAATTTCGTAGAAGAAATTTGACGAGGCTTCGTAAATAGGATTTTACATATTTAAATACGTATAACCAATTAAAGAAACGTGTAAACATACATAGAGCGAAATCGGGTATAGTGAGCTACCTCGGTATTAGGAACAACTTCAATATTTCTTTCATCAATGATCATTTGGGGAGTAGTTTTGCCGAAGTGTGTCTTTAGGAAAACAAACTCAAAACTTTTGATCTCGTTTTGTTCTCAAGCAGAACGTTTTCCAGACTTTTTTTTCTTATTTGATCCTCCTTGAGAATGTTCTCGGTACTTTCGTTCTCATTCTGTTCTTCTTAAGAACGTTCCTTAGAGTTTTGTTCGCATTTTTTGACACTACCTTTTGTTTTCATGCATAAATAAACCACAACCGGAATGCGTTCTCGGTGCCCGAAAAAAATCAAAGTACTGCAAAGGAATGCATTCCAAAGGCTGAAATCAAATGACTAACAAAAAGTGACTAAAAGAATGCAATCCAATGGCTGAAATCAAGTAACTAACAAGAAATTAATAAAAAAGTGATTTATGAATCATAAATCAAAAAAAGGAATAAAGACTAACTTTTTTTTAGTCTTAGTCAGGACTAACAAAAAATGATTGCAATCACTCGGAACTTCAATCAAATGAATAATTTAGTTAAAAAACAAGTAAGAAAGTCTAAGTTCGGGCGGAGTCGAACATTAAATACCCGGCGCAAGTATTAAATATATGTTTTCCACCTTTCCGAAAGCTACCGCTACATTGTAAGCCGGGGTGTATCAATTTTGAGTAAATTAGCGTCCCTAAATTTCGAAATATTGAAGTTTCAATAAAGCGAATGGCTCGGAGAGGTCTTTTCCAATTCTGACGGAGCTGGTGGTATTGCTCAACGTCATTTTACACACCCGTATGAGTTTTGAGGGGATGCCAAATTCAGACATAGCGGCGTATAGGCAACTCCTTTTAGTGCTGTCAAAAGCGGCTTTAAAGTCGACAAATAGGTGGTGAGTGTCGAATACCTGGTCTATGGTGGATTTGCCAGGGCTAAATCCACACAAATAAGGCCCAGTCAGTTCATTGACGGTGGGCTTCAGTCTTTTACACAATACGCTCGATAAGACCTTGTAACCTATGCTTAGAAGGCTGATCCCGCGGAAGTTGGCGCGAATGGCGGGGTCACCTTTCTTGTGGATTGAGCAGAGCACACTTAAATTCCAGTCGTCGGGCATGCGTTCATCTGACCATATTCTGCACAAGAGTTGAGGCATGCACCTTATCAACTCCTCGCCGCCGTACTTGAATAGCTCAGCTGGCAGGCTGTCAGCTCCAGCGGCTTTGTTGTTTTTCAGCCGCTTTATTGCTATACGTACCTCGTCATAGTCAGGCGGTGGAACGTCGACTCCGTCATCATCGACTGCGGGCTCGGGTTCTTCTTCTCCACAACTTTCCGTGCTGCTACCATTTAGTAGGGCGGAAAAGTGTTCCCTCCATAATTTAAGTACGCTCTGGGCATCAGTTACTAGGTCGCCATTATTGTTCTTACAGGAGTGCGCCCCGGTCTTTAAACCTTCCGTAAGTCGCCTAACTCTCTGGTAAAATTTTCGGGCATTCCTCCTGTCGGCCAGCATTTCAAGCTCTTCGCACTCACGTATTTCTGCCTCTCTCTTCTTAATGCGGCAAATACGTCTCGCTTCCCTCTTCAGATCCCTATAGCGGTCCCACATAGCGCGCGTTGTGCCCGATCGCAGCGTGGCCCTGTAGGCGGCATCTTTTTTCTCTGCAGCTTCCTGACACTCCTTATCGTAGCAGTGGTTCTTTCGGCCTCGCTGAAATCCGACTACTTCTTCGGCGGCGGTACTCAATGAGCGGGAAATGTGGTTCCACTGTTCGCATATGTCGGTTTGTTGAAGAGTGCTCTCTGAGAGCAGGTGTGAGAGTCGAGTAGCGAAAGCGCTGGCTGTCTGTTGTGATTGCAGCTTTTCGACGTTAAGCTTTCCTTGCATATTTGGGCGCACATTTTTTGCTGCACAGAGGCGGGTGCGTATCTTGGCTGCAACAAGATAGTGGTCCGAGTCGATATTTGGGCCTCGGAGTGTGCGTACGTCTAAAACACTGGAAGCGTGCCTTCCGACTATCACAACATGATCGATTTGGTTTCTCGTTTTTCGATCCGGAGACAGCCAGGTAGCTTGATGGATCTTTTTATGCTTGAACCTAGTACTGCATACTACCATGTTTCGGGCCCCGGCGAAGTCGATCAGCCTCAATCCGTTGTCGGACGTTTCGTCGTGGAGGCTGAATTTTCCGACGGTGGTTCCAAAGATCCCTTCTTTGCCCACCCTGGCATTGAAGTCGCCAAGCACGATTTTGATATCATGACGGGGGCAGCGCTCGTACGTGCGCTCCAAGCGCTCATAGAAGAGATCCTTGGATGCCTCATCCTTCGGGGCATGGGCGCAGATGAGCGAGATGTTGAAGAATCTCGCTTTGATGCGGATTGTGGCTAGACGCTCGTCCACCGGGGTGAACGACAGTACTCGGCGACGGAGTCTCTCTCCCACCACAAATCCAACTCCGAATTTGCGCTCCTTTACATGGCAGCTGTAGTAGACGTCGCAAGGCCCCAGACATTGTTTGCCTTGCCCCGTCCAACGCATTTCTTGGATGGCGGTGATGTCAGCTTTTGTCCTTACGAGGACATCAACCAGCCGGGCAGAGGCACCTTCCCCATTAAGGGTCCGGACATTCCAGGTGCATGCCCTCAAATCGTAGTCCTTTAAACGTTTGCCGTGGTCGTCATCATAAGGGGGGTCTCATCCGAGGCTTTGCCTTGCTTCTTCACTGGAAGTGGTTTTTACGTGGCGGGTCCCAAGCCCAGCGCACAACCCATTGCTGGGACGGGGGTGGTTTCGCAACCAAATACACGTTTATATAGCGAGCCGCTTGCTCCAAGCAGACACCCGCTTGCAGCCGCACCTACTGGTGAACAGACGCTGCAGACTTCAGTGAGCCCTAAACCGAATAAGTCAGAGTGGCCCCACCGAAGCTCCCTCTCTTTCTGCCGTGACCCAAGGTTCCACTCGGATTGGTTACCGCATCCCGCACATGGGTTGCTCACGTTGCTCAGAGTGCGCGAACGAGGACGCAAGAGTCGGGATTGAGTATAGCCATGCAACTGTAACTGCATACCCAGCGCAATGACTATAACCCACTGCACAACAACACATACAGTTAGAAAAAAAACAAGCTGACAAGCGCCACGCTCAACGCTGTGGTATTCAATACGGCAATGATACCAACTACTATTGCGTCTCGGTCATGCAGATTATAGAACTTTTCTTTGCGTGTGCAACTCAAATCGACTGCCGACCACCATGCTTATTTATGCAGAATTTTAAGCGATGGTTGCTGGTCCTCGAGTTGTACTTATGTATCTGTTGAATTATTGAACTGCCAAAAAATTAATCACTTCACAGAACCCTGGGACTTTTCTACGGAACCCTTGGGTTCCGCAGAAACTACTTTATGAGCTTCTGGTCTAGTGAATGGTCAACTTTTCCAGAAATTACAATAACCTCAAAAATTTTGTTTAATGTTATAAGCCCTATGGCTGCGTCTAATTCAAATATGAAATATGTACAGTTGTATGTATATATGTATATCGTCGATGTTTTTGCAAAACCGCCAAAATCCCCGTTGTGGCAAAAATGAGATTTGGTAACCTTGAACTCCAGACATCGAGATTTATGCATAAAAATCATAAAATCGTTATTAAAACAACAGATTTGTAACATAATAGCTAGGCAAATACCGGCTGTCAAGGTAATGCCTTCAAAGGAAAACCTTTTTCGCTCTCCTGTGAAATGTGAAGGCCGTAAGATAGGCAGCTTTGCAATTGGTCGATTCCTGCTTTGTTAAAATGATAAATATTAGTAAAAACAAGGATTATTGCGTTTAAAAAGTAAAATATAAATATGTGAATATCTCGAAGAAAGGATCAGCTACGATTTTGATCCCGACGGATTTGAACCTAAAAATGGCGTAGAAAAATACTTGATTTCCAGGTTTAACGATGATCTGTCTCAGATTTCTAACTGGGCTAAGAAAACAATTTAAAATAAATCAATCAAAAATGAAAGCAATCGCGCAGTCTCCTTCAAAATTTGACATTAGCGGCACATCTCCGATAACACTTGGGGGTATAAATATTTATTATGATGACATGGTAACGAAATTAGGATTCAAAATTAACTCGAGATGGTCATGTGTGGACCACATTAACTTCATAGTTAGTAAAATATATAATATCCTTAGAAAGCTCTATTATAATCGTTAACGCACTCATTGTTCCGCACATCTCGTATGCAGAACTAGTATATTGTAATCTTGACAAAGCATCGAATTATAAGTAACAAATTGCTCTTAATTACGTGGCAAGATTCGTATTTGAAAAAAAGTAAGTATGACCATGTCTCCCACTATTCGCAACAAATTCTAGGAATAGATTTGAATTCATACTTCAAATTTCGTGCTCTCACATATCTGCACAAATTAGAATATTAAATTGTAACAGTGTCCCCGAACACTGAACCTCATTGTTCCGAAACATTCTTACTTAGTCTCGGAACGCGTGTTCTTTGTTAGCACCATAAAATTATAGAATTCCCTACCGCCTGAAATTAAACATATAAAGCAAGCAACGTGTTTTAAAATTGCAGTCTCTACGTTTAGCTTCTACTTAAAAGCTCAGTTAGTCTAGACTTAACTTAATTTAACTTACCGTAAGAAATCATCAATGATTACTCCACACGCCAACTTGAGCCAGAAGCGGGAATATTTTGTTTTTGTATTTTCTTTTTCAGCTCTTTGGCAGTTTGCCGCCTAAAATGCCACAAACTCAGACTCCTATGCTTGTATAACAGAATTTTTGACAAAGGAACACTTCCACAAGATTGGAAAAAAGCTGCTGTTATTTCTATCCTCAAACCTAACAAAAACAATTCTTCTGTCCCTAACTTTAGACCTATATCCTTAATACCCTGTATATCTAAGGTGCTTGAAAAAATTATATCCGTGAGAGTTATGTGGTACGCCAAGAAAAAAGGGTTGATAAGCTCTAACCAATTCGCATTTCAAAAAGGTCTCGGTGTCATTGACCCACTTTTGTACTTTGAACACTGTGCTTCGTCAACGCTCTCCGCGAGAAACTACTTGTCCGTTCTTAGTCTAGATTTTGAAAAGGCTTTCGATAGAATTGGTGCTCACATAGTTTTACGAGAATTAAAACGCTGGAGTGTTGGAGACAAAATCTATAGTTTCGTAAGGGCTTTCCTCCTGAATCGTAAAATTTTTGTCAGTGTAAATAATCAAAATTCTAACACATACCCCTTGCACAATGGTATACCACAAGGCTCACCTCTTTCAGTCACCTTATTTATAATTGCTTTTAATGAACTCAGCTCCTTATTATCCCAATACCATACGGTCGAGCATTTAATTTACGCTGATGATGTCCTAATATTTTCGGCTTTCAAAGATCTTACTCTTATGAAAGAAACTTTTACGATTATTGTAGACGATATCTCCAACTGGTCAAAAACGTCTGGTTGTAAAATCTCAGCTGACAAAAGCTCATCCTTCGGCATTTGCAGAAAGCAAAAATGCTCCTTTCCTACCCTATCCCTTTCTAACGTCCAAATTCCTCACACTAATACACTCAGAATACGTGGTTTAATATATGATAAAAAGCTAACCTACAAGGAACATTGTAAATATGTTAGAATTAATTTAATATCTAGACTTGACATTATTAAATATTTAACATCTAAGCATTGTCACATACATATGGGTGTTTCCATACAGCCGTACGCGACATTCGTACGCTTATAGAGTAACGTAAATCTATCAAAAATAGAAGTTACAGAAAAAAAAGATTACGGTTATGTTGCAACCAAAGGGTACTATGTTTGAGAAAAAATAAGCAGCCTCGAAACTTTGGTGTGGAAAATATCCGTTCAAAACCAGGTGATAACGTACGCGACAAAAAAAGAAGTGGTTTTAAGGCACATATACATATATGCGAAAGTCTGCGAATCATGAGAGTTTTTCTTTTCTTTAAAAATTCCTAAACTAAGCTAAATAATGTACCTTTACAATCCATCCATTTTTTGATAGAAATTATCTCTGGTTAGTTTTTATTAAAAAAAATTATAATAACGTACGCGACAGATTTTTCCCCCATACAATATTTTTACTAGTAACACATACTAAATTAAATTTTTTCAGTTCTTCTCTCCACCGTTTCGCGTTTTCAATACCTTCTTCCGCCATCTGAATACGAAATTTAAAGTTATAAAGCCGTTTGAATTCATTTGCTTGCATTTTCGGTTTACATTTTCATGGAAACACGCATATATGCGAAAGCCTGCGAATCATGGGAGTTTTTCTTTTCTTTAAAAATTCCTAAACTATGCTAAATAATCTACCTTTACAATCCTTTCATATTTTAAGAGAAATTATCTCTGGCTAGTTTTATATTAAAAAAAAAACAATAACGTACGCGACAATTTTTCTCGTAAGTAATAAAATGTATTTATTGAGAACTCTTCTCGCCACTGTTTCATTGTTTTACAACTATTCTAAATAATTTAAATGGAAAATTTGCAATTAACATTGGTTTTGATGTATTTGATTGAAATTTTCGTACTTACAATAACGTATGCGACAAACTTTAAAGGGTAATAAAATATATTTTTACTTCGGTTGGAAAGAAAATTTTACTGTGTATCTTTAGCTAGAAGAATTCTCGCTTAAGAATTGTAATCTGCATTACCTGCGACTGCCAATATACAAATGACATAGACAAACAATGTTTTTGCATAACGTATGCGACATTAGAATACTATCAGAAGCAAATCAAAAAACTACCGTTATTCGAGCTCTAACTTCTCCTTTTTCTCATTTTTATAGTTAGTTGTGATTGCAAATTTGATTTTAAGATGTAATTGTAATGTTTCAAATCTCTTAATTTAATTAATAGGAAAGAGAAAATAGTTCATTTCATTAGAGAAAACTGAGTCGAAGAGACATTCAGTTTTACTCTTCCATTTTTGAGTTTTAAAGTTCCAATAAGCTGAAATACTTCTATAATATAAAAATTCGGGTATTTTTCTCTTATTAATTCGTCTTAAAAACCCTTTTCAGTTGTTTTTATTTTTTCAGTCCTGGTTGACATTTTAAAAAATTGATTTTGGACTCGCGATATATGGGCACTGCGCAAAGTCTCACCTCGCATGCATCCAAGCGCCTTACCACACAGCAGTAAGAAGAGGCATACGCGCACCTCTCCGGTCAAAGCCGTCTTAGCCGAAGCAGGTCTACCAAGCATTCAGCAAAGAACTAAATATAACACCATGATGTTTCTACCGTGGATTCTCCACTGTAGGAGTAAAACCCTTTTCTACATTCACGAGACGTCTACAATTAGGATAAATGCATCGAACAAGCAGTCTACTCTCATGCAATGCATGGCCCTGATCAATGATCTCAATTTAATATCAACACCCGCATTATTTGTCGAGCCTGACCATCCACAATGGTTGTCTCCAAAACCTTCTTTTATAAACACTCTGTCGAAACACCAGAAATTAAAAACCAGCTCCAACGAATTTTGTCTACTCTTCAACGAGACTATCGAGTTTTATAAACCAGAATGGGAACCCATTTATACCGACGGATCAAAAACGGATACCTATACCACGTTTGCAGTGTCAAACGATCAGGGGGTCGCTATAATTGTCGGTGCTTTGCCATTATATTGCTCGCTTTTTACAGCAGAAGCTGCTGCAATTCACGAAGCGGTTCTTTATGCCTCAAAAACAAGAAAAAAACATATAATATGTAGCGATAGTAAATCGACGATTGACGCACTTCAAAGCTCAGCAAATAATTCATGGCTAATACAGAATATACGCGATATACTCTTCCGGCACGATAATAGCATAAAAGACATGTGGGTACCAGGGCATGCTGGTATAAAAGGCAATGAGATAGCAGATAAACATGCAAAAGAAGGTAATGGAGAGCCGCTGGTGTCCTTTCCTTATTATACTACAAAAGACATACAAGAACATATCAAACAAGTAAGAAAGTCTAAGTTCTGGTGGAGCCGAACATTAAATACCCGGCGCAAGTATTAAATATATGTTTTTTCACCTTTCCGAAAGTTACCGCCAGGTGGTAAGCCGTGTATCAATTTGAGTAAATTAGCGTCCTTAAATTTCGAAATATTGCAGTTTCAACCATTTATGAAATATACCGTTATATGAAAAGCGGCCGTAATTTTAGTCCGATTTCAATAATTTTCAACTTTTTGCTTTTATGTGGCAAGCACAATAAAAATACCGAGTTTGGTACAAATTGGTAGAACGAATACCGATATACATATATGTGATCATAAGTGGGCGGGGCCACGCCCATTTTCCAAAACTTTACCATAAACGTATTTCTTGGTAAAGAATTGTTGCAAGCATCAATTTTGAATAAATTAGCTTTAATATTTATTGATATATCGAAGATTTTGTATTTCTCTAAATTGCCGTTATATGGGATGTGGGTGTGTTTATTTTCCGATTTTTTAAATTTTCGGCCATTTAGTATGTTGTACCAAGGCCAACAACTGCGCCAAGTTTGGAAGAAATTGGTGCAGCGGTTACCAAGATATACACATGTAACCATAAGTGGGCGTGGCTACGCCCATTTTCCAAAAATTTATAATATTCTTAGTTTTCGTCCAAAAATTGTTGTAAATATCAATTTTGAGTGAATAATCTTCAGTAGTTACTAAAATATCGCAGTTTTCGTATTTCCGAAAATTACCGTTATATGGGATGTGGGCGTGGTTATTGTCCGATTTTTAAAATCTTCGGCTATTTAGTATGCTGTATCAAGGCCAACAACTGTGCCAAGTTTGGAAGAAATTGGTGCAGCAGTTACCAAGATATACACATGTAACCATAAGTGGGCGTGGCTACGCCCATTTTCCAAAAATTTATAATATTCTTATTTTTCGTCTGAAAATTATTGTAAATATCAATTGTGAGTGAATTATCTTCAGTAGTTACTAAAATATCGCAGTTTTCGTATTTCTGGAAATTACCGTTATATGGGAAGTGGGCGTGGTTACAATCCGATTTCGCCCATTTTCAATACCAACCTACCTTGGATTAACAGAAACCTACATACCAAATTTCGTTGAGATTTCTCATTTTTTGCTCGAGTTATCGTGTACAAGGATGGACGGACAGACGGACAGACGGACGGACAGACAGACATGGCTTAATCGATTTCTCTATTCATTCTGAGCATTTATGTATACATTTGTCTATATCTATCTCGATTCGTTTTGGCTGTTACAAACAACCGTTATGTGAACAAAATTGTGCAGAAGTGCGCTCGGGTATAAAAAAATTCTGCGATCAAATGCATCTACGAGATTGGAATAGCTACCAACACCACTACAGAGATCAAAATCCAACCGGTGTAAAACCTATCTACCCATCAGACGGCTCATGCCACAACATCAAGACGTTCACTCGTCTTAGAATAGGCCACACTACAAGAGCCCACAGCTATATTCTTAACGGTACCGATCAATCAAGCTGTCACCATTGCAACGCGGCCCCCCAATCAGTCATTCACTTCATTGGCGAATGTACTGCACTGGATTTAGCAAGAAAGTCTACCTTTGGGAATAAGAGACCCTCCGAACTTCTCGAATCTACAAACATCGATAACATCAGTGCTATTAATAAATTTCTTAAACTGTGTAACATCAGAGACATATAACATCACATACAACTAAATATGCTTACTAAATATTTTCTTTTTTTACCAATGTTTTAGTATTAAGAGCCGAAGGCCCTGGTAGCCAGTGCTTAATCTTACAAGTGGATTAGTTATTTATAATTAGTTCTCTTTTAAATAAATAAATAAAACCAACTGTAATCGTCTGATTGTCTCGCAGTTTATTTTGGTTAAGATTTCTACCGGGTGTGGGGCGCACACATATGCTTTTTTTAAGGAGTTTTACTTCTATCACGTGTACGTGCTATTAAACTAATGCTTTTTACAAGCTTTTATTTAACTTCACCTGTATGTATGCATGTATGTATGTATGTATCTTTGTATGTCCTGGAACTTTGCAGTCAATATTTAACAAACTTCCCGTTGAGCTACAGACTTGAAACTTCAAACTTAGCTCAGTACTCGAGGACAATGCAATATGAAAGATGACTTAATCCGCTAGGTGGCGCAGGAGTCGAGATATTTGTAAAACCCGCATTTATAATCTGATTTGGTTCATATTTGGAACATATATTACTTATATGAAAAGAAATAAATCCAAAAAAATTTTGCCGCTAGGTGGCACAGGAGTCGAGATATTTGTAAAATCCAAATTTATAGTCTGATCTGGTTCATATTTAGAACATATATTACTTGCGTGAAAAGAAATAAATCCGCAAAAAATTTTGCTGATAGGTGGCGCAGGAGTCGAGATATTTGGAAAAACCGTATTTATGATCCGCGTAAGTTCACATTTCGAATGCATATTGCTTACATGAAAAGAAATAACTACACAAACAATTTTGGCAGCTATGTGGCGCGCGAGTCTATATAATTAAAAAATCGGCATCTGTGCTCCGATTTGGTTTATATTCAGAATATGTGTATTACCTCTTAATTGAAATACATTGAAAATTTTGTTTGTTAAGGTCAAATCTAGCACGTTAGGTAAAAAGTGTAGCTAAAAAGCAGGGTGCGGAAAATTTTTTTCGCGTTGAAAAAAATGGACAGAATGAGAAGTATACAGACATTCTTTTACAATGTTATTTTATTTAAATCTATTAGTTATTCTTATTAAAAAAAAAATTGTTATTTTCTTTTTGTTATTATTATTGATGATCATCATTATTTATTATATTATATATTATATATATTATATATATATATTTTTTTTTTTATTGTATATAAATCTTAAGTCTGTTTTTATGTACTATTTGTTCTTTATTAGTCTTAGGATCTATTATATTTACATTTTCTCTTAATAATAGATTTTTAATTTTATATGGGCCTATATATTTTTTATCTAATTTGTGCCCTTATTCATTTTTTAATAAAACTAAGTCTCCTATTGTAAAATTATAATCTACAATGTTTCTATCATAATTCTCCTTTTGTTTTTCCTTATGTTTGTTTAAAAGTAATTGAGTTCTCTTAAGTGCTACTTCTATTCTATATTTGGCCTCTTTTGCGTAATTGTCCACGTTATAAAGTGGAGATACTTGGTCTACTTCATTTATTTGTAGTAGGTTTTGTGGTAGTTTAGAAAATACTAATTCCTACTGGCAGTAATTATGTACGGTTGATGGTGTCGTATTGAAGCAATACGTGAAGTATTTGAGCCATTCATCCCAGTCATCCTTATCTACAGATATGTAGGAACGTACGTACGTATTGAAGGTTCTATGACTTCTTTCAACTGTTCCTAGCGTCTGGTGATGATGTGCCGTTGAATTTAGTTTTTCAATTTTTAATAGTGCACATTAGGCCGGGTCGATTTGTGGGGCGGCAAAAAAATCGCCCATTGCTCTGTGAAAATCATATTCTAGGGATCAAAATAAGAAACTTTGCCGAAGGAACCATACCTCTAAAACGAATTCTGATGTCCCCCAATTTGGGTCGAACTTTTGGGTAGGGGCAAATTTTGAAAAATCCCACTTTGACCCATTTAGAGTGCTCCAATCGAGTCCAAATGTATGACCGACCCCCACTAATTTTGGAGGCCCGACCCACCGATGCCAGTGGCACACCCCCTGTGGGTTCACCATACAAACATTTCAAAAAATCGCCGGTTTTGCACTTTACATGAAAAAATCAGCGAAATGCCTATGTTTTTTCTTTTTGGAGTTTATTTTTCTCTTTAGAAATTTATTTAGTCAGAACATATGTAAATGAAAAAATGAATTTAACTTAGTAATAGAAAATAAATTTAAAAAAATTATTAGAAATTAGCGTTTTTACAACCCTTTTAAAACCAAGGCATCACTGTGATGCATTTGCATGTCGTAAACATAGTTGTGTGGGTTTTTTATTCAACCGTTTTAAAAAATGAAGGTATCACTGTGACACAATTGCAAATCGGAAAATTGCTTGTGTGCGTTTTTTAAGACACAGCTGCATGCCGTAAACTTACTTGTGTAGTTTTTTTATAGCACCTACTTAAGAAATGAAGGTTGTTTTTACAACCCTTGTTGTGGGTATTTTAAGGCACCTTCTTAAGAAATGCGCGTTTTTTGCAACCATTTTAACAATTAAGGTATCACTGGAATGCACCGCAACCCTTTCAAAAATGAAGGTATCACTGTGACACAATTGCAGATCGTAAAATTGCTTGTGTTGTTTTTTTTAAGCCACCACAAGACACAGCAGGTAGAATTGAAATTACCATTTCATTCTTATTACCTCGTCTCGTAGACCATATATAACGCAACAGTTTTTGTGAATGCATTAAGTCGTTGTGAAGAACTCAAAGTGTGAAGTGCTAATTTCAGATAAAAAAATATTTCAAAAAAAATAATAAGTGAAGTGACCATTCCAAATCAAAAAGTTTACAATGAATCCACCATCCTCTACACCGCAAGGTGAAGCAACTACATCAACAACTATCGAAAACCCAATGAGTCATATACCCAAGCATGATGTTACTGTTTTTGGTGTGTCTACTGATTTAACTGATCTTAATTTACCAACCCATCTGGATATCTTGAGATATTATTTTTACTTAAGCGAACGTGCTAAAACAGAACAAAAAAAGTTTTCCCATAAATCATTCACTATTCAAGTACAAGATAAGTTGATTGGAATTTGGGAAAAACTTTACAGAGTATGTAAAATCTCTGGAAACAATTTTTTACATTGGAACATGTAAATGCAGCTCCATGTGCATGCATGCGGAACCCAGTTCCCGAACGCTTCAAACAGTTCATGCACGATCAACATAATCAGAGAAGACTAACAACGGATGCATTTGTGATGGAAACTGAAGAGCAAGGAGCAACGTCTATGTCATCAATGCCAACATACCAAGATCCCGATGATTCAACATACGCACCGCCACCGGTTCAAGATATGGATAGAAGCACAAGTTCACAATACACAGAGAGATACGATTGTTTTAACTTTGCCTTGGTATGTGACAGATTTGGTGTGCCTGACAGAGTAGCATCAGCATTGGGAACCGCTCTTTTGCAAGATTTTAAAATTAAAGATAAGCATGGGAAACCTCTCTTCATGGATAAATCGAAAGTTCGCAGAGAAAAAGAGAAATGCAGACAAGAAGTGCTTCGCAAACGGTTAGATGATACCAATTTGTTAGCGTTTTCATTCGATGGCAGAAAAGATGATACTTTAACAATAGATAAAATTGATGAGAAGTATCATACTAGGATGGTAAAAGAACCTCATCTTGTTATTTTGAGAGAACCCAATTCTGAATTGATTGGTTACGTAAGACTGGAACATGAAACCGCTGAATACAAAACAACCAAATTAAATGGTTTTTTCAACGATAAAAATATATCACTGGATGCATTAATTGGAATATGCACTGACGGTGAGCCAACAAACACTGGCCCACACGGTGGAATTATACGACGATTCGAATTGCTGTTAAAAAGACCATTGCATTGGTTCGTTTGCCTTCTACACTTCAACGAACTTCCGTTTCGGCATTTGTTTGAAGCTTTGGATAAATCAACCAGCACTGGACCAAGATTGGCAACTGGAAAACTGAGCCGTCAAATCGAAACTTGTGAAACTCTTCCGGTAAGTTATTGCTATCACTCATTTATTATAATTGTCAACGATTTTTAATTATTTTATTATTATATATTTTCAGGTGGTGGACGGCTTCCAGAAAATTGAGTTGCAAAATATGCCCCCTGCTCCAGAAAAAATTGAATTTTCCACCGATTCGAAGTACTTATACGACATGGCCCATGCAATTCCTAGCGGCGTGGTTCCGGTGGATCTGGCTAACATCAAACCAGGGAAAATTGTACATTCTCGGTGGCTCACCAAGGCCGCTAGATTATTGCGATTATATGTGACAACGGAAAATCCAGATGCAAATTTAAGAATTCTGGTTGAATTTATAATTAAATGTTATGTGCCAATGTACTTCAATATCAAGTATTACAGCTCTGTCGTGTACGGCAGTGCATTATTTTTCAAGTTCATTGGTTGGTCACGATTTCTAGAACCTCGTTTACGCAAAATTGTCAATCAAGTAATTAAAGATAATTCATATTATGCGCATTCGGAAAATATCTTGTTATCAATGTTGTTTGATGATAGCAAAGAAAAGCGCGACTGTGCCATCAAGAAAATTCTACGCTATCGAACCGATGTTGACGAGCCAATGGAACTTAGAGTTTATAAAAAACCAGATATAAACTTTAATTGCACAAGTTATACGGAAATGATCAATTTGAATGATATAAATATCGTATTTGAACCACCATTCACGCGAAGCATTCCGTACGATACATTGAAAGAATATTTAAATCAAGATGATCCACCGTTTAATGATCCAAAAATTCCATCACACATACAAGGAACGGAACGACATGTTCAATTGCTAGCTAGCGTTTCCAAACGGGTTATACCGGAAAATGTAGAGGCTGTTATGGCGACGACATTAGAGAGCCGTGCGAAATTGCCCAGACTTGAAAGTAAAAAAGACTTCAAACAATAATTTTTTTTAGTTTCTTTTCTATAACTCACTTAAATTAATTTTTTCATTTACATATGTTCTGACTAAATAAATTTCTTAAGAGAAAAAATAGATATTATTATAAATAAATAATAAATATTATTATAAATAAATAAATAAAAACAAAGAAAAAACATAGCCATTTAGCTGATTTTTTCATGTAAAGGCCAAAAATGGTGATTTTTTGAAATGATTGTATGGGAACCCCTCAGGGGAGTTCCAGGGGGTGTGCCCCTGGCATGGGTGGATCGGCCGTCCAAAGTTAGTGGGGGTCGGTCATATATTTGGACTCGATTGGAGCACTCTAAATGGGTCAAAGTGGGATTTTTCAAAATTTGCCCCTACCCAAAAGTTCGACCCAAATTGGGGGACATCAGAATTCGTTTTAGAGGTATGGTTCCTTCGACAAAGTTTCCTTGTTTGATCCCTAGAATACGATTTTCACAGAGCAATGAGCGATTTTTAAATCGACCCGCCCTGGTGCACATAGTTCGTTTAATATGGAATTTTTATATTCAGTTCCCATGTCCGTAATGAACGTCTTCATTGGACCATATATGAGAATGAAATTTTCAAAAATTGCCTTAGCTATTGTTTTAGCGCTTTTGTCTTGTATGGGTAGTGTTACTTAGTACTTAGTGAGGTCACATATCATTGTTATGGCATATTCGTTTCCATAAATTGATTTAGGGAACGGACCAATGGTATCAATATATACAGTATCAAAAACTCCGGTTGGACCTTTAAAATGTTTGTTTGTTTTTGTTGTTTGACACGTGGCATGTTTTGACATATTTCGTAATGTCTTTTGTCATATTTTGCCAATAGTAATATCGTTTTACTTTCTGTATTGTCCTAAAAGTTCCGCCGTGACCACCTTCAATGGGGTCATCGTGATATTTACTTATAATGTTTTGAATAGTTTTAGCATCTTTGTAATCAATGTGGGTTTCCTCATTTTGTAGCGCTACTTTAATATTAATCAATTTCTTATTGCCCATATTTTTGAATTCATTAATTGAGATAAATTCTAAAATTATCTCACTAGGTGCCACTTGTAAGTTATCAATGCCGTGTTTACAGGCCACTTCTTCGAGCCTCGGGAGGAACTTACCTTAGTCAAGTTTCCCATTATTAAACAAGTCATTGATTTGTATATATGCAATTATAGATTTTCCACGTTTGATATAGCATCTCACGGGAGAAATCTTTAATTTACAATATTTCCTGACGTCAGTGTTATTTAAAGGAACATATATACGGGGCTTTTCAATTATATTTGATTCATGCTGCTTATTCAAAGTATTACTATTATTTATGTCTTTGTTTTTTCGTGTCATGGATCTTGTAGTTATTTTGAGTACTTGTGTTGCTTTTATATTCATGTCTTTGAGATCATGGATTGTTATTCGCGATAGAGCGTCTGCAACGTAATTATCTTTTCCCCTAAGATATTCGACTGTAAAGTCATATTCCT
>NW_023458561.1:8278127-8281266 GCF_013731165.1 Rhagoletis pomonella | reverse complement strand
GCCATCAGTTCAGCCTGAAAAACGCTACAGTGGTCCGGGAGACGAAAACTGAGGGAGATTCCCAGGTGATGGGAATATACACCTCCTCCAACCCTACCCTCGAGCTTTGAGCCATCTGTGTATACATGGATGGACTCTCCACTACTTACAGCGTCATGCTTCCACTCTTCCCTTGAGGGTAGGAGGGTCGCGAACGCTGTAGCGGGTGCAGGTTCCGGAAGTGCATAGTCCACCAATCCGGGTAGCCCCCGGAACTTCCGTTAATATTCTACCGTGACCATAACTGGTATTTGACCACTTATTTAGAGTATTCATTCGAATTGCCGCGCCACTTGCGACTTGTTTGGCATGTAGGTCCACCGGAAGAAAATTCAGTAGGGCATACAGTGCCTTGGATGGTGTTGTTCTCATCGCACCAGTTATGAGTGTGGACGCAAGCCTTTGAACCTTGTCCATTTTTTTGAAGTTTACCCCTTTCCCAAGGGCGTTCCACCATACCACTATACCGTGATAGAGAATTGGCCTAACCACCGCCGTGTATAGCCAGTGTATTATTTTGGGTTCCATCCCCCATTTTTTCCCTATTGCTCTGCTGCAGGAATATAGTGCCACTGTTGCTTTGCGCACTCTATCTGCAACGTTGGGCCCCCAGTTTAGTTTCCTATCTACTATGAGACCTAGATATTTGGTCTCTTCCTTTATTGCGAGGGTATTGCCCTCTAGGGTTATGTTCCCGAGATCAGGTATCTTGTGCTTCCTGGTGAACAGCACAAGGTCTGTTTTTTCAGGATTCACTCCCAGTCCTCGCCTGTTACACCACAGGGATAGTTTGTTGAGGGATCTTTGGATCAGATCTGTCAATGTTGAAAGATGTTTACCCGAGATAGCTATTACAATATCGTCGGCGTATGCAATTATCTGACCGCCAATGTCTTCAAGTTCCCGAAGAAGGCTGTCTACTGCTATATTCCACAGGAGCGGTGATATTACTCCCCCCTGGGGTGTACCCCTGACGGGGAACCTTTTTATAACTGATTCACCTAATCCTGCGCTTATTTCTCGGCCGATTAACATTCGTTCAATAAATGAGGTTAGTGAATTGCTTACTCCCAGATTTATCAGAGATGAGATAATCGCTGCAGGAGATACATTGTTGAAAGCACCCTCGATGTCCAGGAAGGCCGCGAGGGTGTATTCTTTGTAATAAAGTGATCTTTCAATTGTGTGCACTAAAGAATGGAGTGCTGTTTCGACTGATCTCCCTTTGTTGTAGGCATGGTGGGCTGCCGAAAGTTTGCTGCCCACCTTGTCTCTAATGTGCCCATCTATTATTCTCTCTAGAGATTTCAACAGGAAAGACGACAGACTAATTGGTCTGAAGTCTTTTGGTCTCGTGTGTGTAGTTTTCCCTGCCTTGGGAATGAAAACTACTCTTACCTCCTCCCATTTGTGGGGTATATAATTCATTCGTAACACTGCTTCAAAGACTGGTACGAGTATGGGTGCAATCATTCCTGCTGTATGCTGTAGGTCAGCGGGAATAATGCCGTCTGGTCCCGGAGATTTAAACGGTTGGAAGCTGCTAATAGCATGCTTTATGTTCTCCTCGGTTATGATATTCGCTGGAATGTCATCATGGTTGCCTATGATTCGGGTATTTGTGACTCTACTGTGGAGGCAACCCGGAAAGTGCGTCTGTACAAGAAGCTCTAGAGTTTCTTCGCTGCTAGTTGTCCAATCACCATCCTCCTTGATGAGATAGCTAATATTGCTGGGACTCATAGATAGTATTTTGCGCAGTCTGCTGGCCTCCGAAGTACTTTCTATCTTCTGACAGAAGTTCCTCCATGAGGAGCGCTTAGCGTCTCTTATTGCATACTTAAATCGGCGTTGCCAATCTTTAAATTCACTCCAAGAGTTGGATCTCTTAGCTTCATTAAATTTTGATCTGCATTCCCTTCTGAGGGTTGCAATTTCAGTGGACCACCATGGAGGTTTTGGTTTCCTACTTGTTGCCCTGATTGGGCAGGCTGATTTTGCTGCACGATGAAATGCTTTAGTTATATCGTCTACGACGTTATCAAGTTGATGTTCCGAGTTTATTTGATTTGTGAGGCCGGAAATATTATTAGAAAATATTGTTTCAAATTTTTTCCAATTTGTTTTTCTGCGGTTTAAGACCGCTTGTTATAGGTTATAAACGACGTACATGTGATCCGAAAAGGAGTTGTCTTTTGAGACTCTCCAGTCATTCAAGAGTTCTGCCCCCTGCTCATTGACACATGTAATGTCAAGGACCTCCCTTCTAACAGACGTCACAAAGGTAGGGGTATCACCTACGTTGCTAACCTGTAAGTTATTGCACATAATGAATTCGAATATCGACTCACCGCGTTCATTTGTATCTGAGCTGTCCCATATGTGATGATGGGCATTCGCGTCCGCTCCTATGACCATCGGAGTGCCGCGTCTAGAGGCCTCCATTACCGCGCTCCTTAAGGATTGTGGTGGAGGTAATGTTTCTGCGTCGTGGGCCATATATGTGGAAGCCAGCCAAATAGACATTCCGCCTGATTCCACTGCTATGATGACGTTGTCCGCATCGCTAAACTGTATCAAGAGAAATGCATTAATACACTTTTTTATCAATATGCACGACCTGGGTTTACCTTTGTCAGTTACATAGAACAGCTTGTATCCCTTCATATTCAATCCACAAACCCGATCTTTTATGACCCAAGGCTCCTGGATGAGTGCGATCTCCTCTTCTCTTTCGGCGAGACGGAGGAGAAGTGCGGCTGAGGCCGCCTTGCAGTGGTGGAGATTAATCTGAACTATCCCCACCATCAGTTTCGCGTGCTGCTGCTGGACAGCCAACCACAGTCCGGTTGACGTCCTCTTCGTCAGAAAGGGGGAGGATATCCTCCCCTTCTCCTTCCACCATGGTGTCGGAAAAGTCGGAGTGGTCCCCCGCCCCCTCTTCTAGAGTCACCCTCTCGAAGAGTTCGCCGACCATTCCGGAGGTGGATGCCACTTCGTCGTCAGTAGCACTTTCCACTGCGCTCGCTTCGTCGGTAGGGTGTTGTTTCCCTGACACGTCCTGCCGATAAACATGGAGGTTCAAGGCTTGGAAGCCATA
>NW_023458561.1:8269548-8278027 GCF_013731165.1 Rhagoletis pomonella | reverse complement strand
TCGCTTGCCATCGATATCGCCTATCTTTGCTACCTTCCAGTCGTGGGTGGGTAGCTCGGGGTTGCCCATACGTATCCATTCCAGCACTTCCTGTGGGTCGGTGTGGAAGTCTGGAATCCAGGCCCTGGATCTGGGCCGATTGGGAATGTCTTCCCGCTTTATCGCCTCAAGGCGTGCACCCGGCCAGACCTCGCCTACGCGACTGATGGCCAGGGTGTATAGGTCGACGGATCTCTGGTCCGCGCACCTTGTTAATTTGACGCGGTTTTGGAACCAACCGGCGTCCGCACAACTGGGGGGTGGTCCTGGGTTTTCCCCTAGAACCTCCTTATAGACGGCCCAGAGTCGCCTGTTGACCAGGTCCCAGTTTTGTGGTGATATTGCACCATCAAGTGAGCTGCGGTCTATCACAGCCCTGGTAAATGTGTCCTTCGCCGCGTCCGCGAAGGATCTTTTCTGCAGCTCGTCCGCTGTTAAAAAGGCGGATACCCTTGTTCTCTTGGGTTCCGAGCTTAGCTCCCTAGAGGACTTCCGCTTGCCTTGAGCAGACTCTTGTTTGGCTTTCGCCTGGTGTTCAGCCATAAACTTTTCGGCCCAATTTCTTGAGTCCAGCTCTTCTGCGGTCAGTTCTTCTGGCTTCTTATCCCTCAGTCTCTCCAGGATTCTGAGGGCTGACCGTCTGGTACGATAGTACCTTTCTGATGCACTAATGTGCTTCTGGGGATGGCTACTGCCCATCGCTACATTAGTGCCAGAATGGCGCACCTCAGAGGCCGCTGGCTTAGCCATGCGGTCTGATGTCGCCGACGCCGCTTTAGGGATTGCACCTGTCGATGTTCCCTTGCCTCCTGGAGTGGCGGGGACGGCAGCAGGGCTAGCTTGTCTTGTGACAGGGCTGCCCTTGCCTCCCGAAGACCTATCTGCGAGGGTGGGTCTGCTACCAGCACCGGACGGATTAAAATCCTCGCTAGCTTGTCTAGGGACATGGCTAGACCGGTTGCCGGAAGGGGGCCTCGATGCCGTTGAGGCAGTCCCAGAGGGGACAGAGCGTATGCTCAGCCCTGGCTTGGCCACAGACTTTGCACCGCTGGCTTGCTTGGTCTTGTCCGAGGACAGACCGGACCTTCCTGATTGGGTGGGTCTACTTTTTTTGGGGGGTTCTCGGTTATCCGAGGCAGGTTTTTTATTTGAGTGCATCATATCATAAACGTCCGCACTGCTCGACGTGGCGAGCGTGGCGGACTACGTATTTAGGGGGGGAAAAGGGAGTCGTCGACCACAGCGGTCCCCTCCGCTGTGGCAAGGTCATTCTACCTCCTGAGGTGACCCGGTATCAGGAGAGCGCCGTTAGAATACAGCCGGATACCCCTGGCTGCAAACCATCCAATAGGCACGGTGACGCATAACACCCTGGATTAGGGGGGAAAGGAAAGGGAAAGATGGGAGAGAAGGGTTGGGTAGGACGAGCGTGGGGGAATCGTCGGTACGGTCCTCTCCGTATGTATGATTGGAGGAACACGACGCCCACAGTTCCGCAGACGGGTGGTCGACCAATCTCCATACGGAGCTTCCCTCTTGGTTCGTGCTGGTTTAAAACCCCCCGAAGGAAGATTTAAACCACCACTTAAGCCTCATCCCCACGGCAAGGGGACCAACACGATGAGGTAGTTACATAATAAGACATAATAATATGGGTATCAAATTGAAGCTATTTTAAAGATCCCTAATTAAAAAATATTTTTAAAAGTGTTGCCACCTATTTTGAATAGCATGTTTATTTTATTTTTTTTAGAAGAAAAGGTAAAATATTACTTTACTATTCATGGGTACCAAGAGAAGGTTCTTAAACAATGCTTTCCCTATATACAAAATGTTATCCTTTAGGATAATAATGTAAGGGGGCCACTTATTTTCGATTCTACACAATTTATTTAAAACATCGCAATATGGATGTCAAATGAAAGGTATTGTGGCGAACTTTGGTAAAAAAATATTTCCCATCAGGGTACATATACGCTCAAGATATGTAGCATTCATTCCAGCGTATTTCGGTATCGGGCTGCCACATACATTTTTGGATTAAGAAATTTACTTAATAGATATCGAAATCCATTTTTTTTCCAAAATATTTTTTTAAAGCTATCCAAATCTTGAAAACGTTAAAAAGTGTATGCGCTTCGGGTAAAGCTCGGTCAACCTGGTATTTATAAAGAGGCAAAAACGTCTGACGAGTGCATTTACGATTCGTGGGAATATTTATGTGAGAAAACATCCCGGCGGTGAAGCAGTTAAAGTACTGGATTTTAAAAGCGTCGATCGCGTCGCAGCTGCTATTTAAACAATAAGCATGAGAATAAAAATTAGAATGTTAAGCAAACTCCTTTCGCTGTTACATGTAAATAATTTTAAGATACTCTCTGTCTGTCTCTTGCCTACCTTCGTTCTTTGTCTATTTATTCCCTTTCCTTCCTACACTCTCTTTGTATATAGCCGTTTGCAAGCATCTCATGTATGTTACTGGTATGAACAGTGACGTTAGTGTGCGCACTAACAAAGATAATTTGAGGCTAGCTCTTAAATTAACGTGCGAATACCATGATGGGCTCAATATTTGTCACCTTAGTGCTAGAAGTCTAACAGTAGATAAACTTGAATATCTAAACCATATTTTTCATAATCTGAAGATTGATGTGATTTGTGTAACCGAGACTTGGTTCAAACCAGACATTGAAAATTCGGTCTATGCTCTGTGCGATTTTGCAATGGTAAGAAATGACAGATCGACTGGTTGCCGAGGTGGCGGAATAGCCATTTATTATAAAGCTAGTTTCAATTGCAGACTTTTGTAAAAGTCCTCCCTCTCTGATACAGTTGAAAGTATATTTGTTGAATTCAGTGATAACGTACAAAAGTGCCTTGTTGTGTGTGCCTACAATCCCCAAAAATGTAATGATCTAACTTTTCTATTCACTAAAATAAATGAAATGTCCTTGAGATATGTGAATGTCCTCATATGTGGTGATTTTAATGTAGATATTTTAATAAACAACACCAGATCAAAGAATTTGTTAAATAAATAATAAATATGCAACTCGCTTTGCACCGCACTGTAAGCCAAGTATGCTGGATCTCATTGGTGTGAGCATTATTAATAATGTAAAAATATTGATCAATTCCCCCTGTCTGGAGTATCTGACCATGAGTTATTGTTCTTATGCTATAATATACAGTTTTGCAAAATAAAGCCAACAACCAACGTTACATATAGATATTTTAAAAATATTAATACCACTGCCTTATGTAATGAAAGTTCCTCACTGGACTGGAACTCTTGTTGGCTCCTTTCAAGTGTTGACGATAAATTAGCCCCCTTTACAATGCTGGTGAAATATTTGTTTGACAAATATGTTATTCTCCGTAGTCTTAAAATATTGGACAATAGAAAGCCCTGGTTCACTAATAACATTATAACCCTCATTAAGGATCGAAGCAGGGCATATAAGTACTGGAAGCGTAATCCCACAGTTGATCGCTGCAATGTCTATAAGAACTTAAGGAATAAAATAACAGAAAACTTCCGTCAAACGAAAAAAAAATTACCTTAAAAATAAGTTTAATAATAACGTTTCCTCTAAGGTGTTATGGAAAAACTTGAACTCATTGGGAGTATGTGCTAAGGAAAAGAAAACTTGCATCATTGATGCAAATGAGATGAATTCATATTACATAGGAGCAAATAGACAATCAAACGCGTCCTCTTTTACAGTTAACCAGAGTCTAGTTTGTAATCCTGTCCATGAATTTACGTTTAACACAACTACTGAAGATGAAGTTGTCAAATGCATCTTTGGTATAAAATCGGATGCCATTGGTGTAGATGGACTTAGCCTACGTTTTCTTAAACTGATCCTCCCTTTTGCTCTTCCCTCACTTACACATATCATCAATTTTTCCCTAACCACTTCGACTTTTCCAAACCAATGGAAAATTGCAAATGTCATTCCGATCCCAAAAAGCAACTTTTGCGAATCTCCCGTTAACTATAGGACTATCAGTATTTTACCAGCATTATCAAAAGTGTTTGAAAAAATTATTTCCAATCAAATAATATTACACTTAAATAAATACAAGCTCTTGAGTGGGTTTCAATCTGGATTTAGATCTGGTCAAAGTTGTTCCACAGCCGTGATAAAGGTAATGGACGACATTCGCCCGCTTTCGATAGCAAATTTTTAACAATTTTGGTACTCTTAGACTTTTCTAAAGCTTTCGATTCCGTCAATCACAATATTCTACTCTTAAAATTGCAACACTACTTCGGGTTTACTAAAACATCGGTTAGATTAATAGAAAGCTACCTTTCAAATAGACTCCAGCAAAGTCCAATGTGGGAACGTGTTTTCTAGTCGCATGATAATCCCGTCAGGAGTTCCTCAAGGATCTATATCGGGCCCTATACTCTTTACCGCTTTCATTAATGACATAGTTCACTGCTGTCAAAATGCGTCTATACACCTTTACGCTGACGATACTCAGATTTATTATTCACGCCCGATTGGGCTTGGCGAAGACTTAGTTTTCAGACTTAATGATGATCTAAAGAGAATATCAATTTGGGCGAAAACAAATTGCCTTTATTTAAACGCAGCCAAAACACAGGTACTTCCAATAACGCACGATGCTTTCGACCTTATTAACTTATCGCCTATCATTCTGGAAGACTCGGAAATCCAATTTCGACCAGTAGTAACCAACCTAGGATTTAAAATGAACACTAACCTTACTTGCACGGATCACATAAGTTATAGCGTATCAAAAATATATTACACGTTAAGAAATTTGTGGCATACTTGCTACTGCCTACCAACTAATACAAAACTTAAATTAGTGAAATCTCTCATCGTTCCTCAAATAACCTACTTTGAATCGGTATATTGCAAGCTAAGTTACGAATCTAAAAATAAACTAAATTTGGCTTTAAACAATACTGCTAGATTCGTATATTGTAAAAGAAAGTTTGACCACATTTCGCCGTACACTAAAAACATTCTCGGTTTCAGCTTTGAAAATTACCTAAAGGTCCGCAATATTTTATTTATTTTCAAAATAATTAGATATCGCCAAACAGACTACCTTTTTAGAAAATTAACCTTTGCTCAGTCCTCTCGCACTTATAATATTATAGCCCCAAAATATTAAACATTAACGGCTTCCACACTGTTCTTTGTTAGTGCCATCAGACAATGGAATTCGCTACCAATTTCTTTTAAAAGCATTAAATCAGAGATATGTTTCAAAACGGCAATTACATATATTTTTACTTAGTAACCTATGTGCTTCCCTCTCTTAACTTCTTCATCTTTAGTAATTCATTTTACCTATTCTTATCCTTTACTAAAGATTATGATATATTACTGTTAGGTTAAGTCTAAAATAAGTTTAAGATCTGTAATTTAAATGTTAAATTTGTGCAATGAAAAGACTATATGTCTTACCGTACATCTGTCATAAATAAAATAATAATAATAATATAATATAGCGAGTCATTTCAGCATGCTACTGTGGCTGCTTTCGTCACTCGCGCGCACTGCCGTACGCTGTAATATAAGCGAGTCATTTCAGCATGCTACTGTGGCTGCTTTCGTCACTCGCGCGCACTGCCATGCGCTGTGATACGCGAAAACTTTTTGAAGTGAAACAACACTTAGAAAAAGACCAATCCAAGAATAAAAGTAAAGGTGAGTACGTACATAGATAAAAAAGGATAAAGGCAAAGGTAAAAATACAAACAAACAACGTGGTTGCATAAAGATAAGGGCTAAAATGAAGACCAATGTAAATTTAAATACTTTATTTATATAAAGGAAAGGTGACGGGGAATATGTGCATGAAGAATATGATAAACATGAAAATAAAAACAAAGATAAATATAAAGAAAGAGATGAGGATGAGGATACCGATAAAAGTATAGATGAAGATAGAGGTAGTTGTAGAAAAGGATATATGTAGATAGAGGCACAGAGACTCAATCTGGGAACAAATTCGGGATTTTAGAGTTTTCGGGATTCTCGGGACTTATCGATATAATAATCGATATTTTGTCAGTTTTTGTATCGATTTTGTTATCGATATTGTTATTGATTTTGCCATCGATATTTTCGGAACTTATTGATATAATAATAGATATTTTGATCGACTTTGTTATC
Source organism: Rhagoletis pomonella (assembly GCF_013731165.1). Classification (NCBI taxonomy): domain Eukaryota; kingdom Metazoa; phylum Arthropoda; class Insecta; order Diptera; family Tephritidae; genus Rhagoletis; species Rhagoletis pomonella. The sequence continues at coordinate 8,271,821 of NW_023458561.1, read as the reverse complement.
TATATTTTTTATCGCTAATATTATCGATTATGCTATCGCTTTTGTTATCGATTTTATTATCGATTTTGTTGTCGATACTTTCTCCGATTTTGTTATCGATATTTTTATCGGTTTTGTTATCGATTTTGCTATCGATATTTTTATAGATTTTTTTGTCGATATTTTTATCGGTTTTGTTATTGAGATTTGTATTGATTTTGTTAAAGATTTTGCTATCGATATTATTATCGACTTCGTTATCGATATTGTTACTGATTTTACTATCGATATTTTCGGAACTTATCGATATAATGATCGATATTTTTATCGATTTTGTTATGGATATTTTTTATCGACTTTATTATCGATTTGGTTATCTACTTTTCTATAGATATTATTATCGATTTTTCTATCGATTTTGTTGTCGATTTGTTATTGATATATTTATCGATTTTTTTGTCGATATTTTTACCGATTTTGTCATCGATATTTTTATCGGCTTTGTTACCGATATTTTTATCGATTTTGCTATCGATAATTTTATTGCTTTTGTCATCGATATTTTTATCGATTTTGTAATTGATTTTTTGATGGATTGTGTAATCGATTTACTTATCGATTTTGATATTGATATTTTCATCGATGTTTTTATCGATTTTGCTATCGATATTATTATCGCCTTTGTCACGATATATTTTTCTTTGTGTTTGTTTTTGTTTTTGACTTGGATATGCTCTTAACCATACCAAGTATTCTACGTTTAAATTTAGCGCCTGTATCTCCGATACAGCCTGCAGACCAAGACGAAGGCGCTGGACTGTTCCTTTTTCTCGGGTTTCGCAGATTTTGGATTATATCTGGCTCATATATGTATATTATAAGGTTCCGGACAATTTAAATATTAACACGAATCTTCTTTCAAACATTAAAAAATTAACCTAATCTGAGGCACCTTTAAATTAATGGAAATTTAAAAAGCTTATAATGAAACTAAAGGGTAGTTTATATTTAAGGGCCACCATTTTTATACCCGAGCGCACTTGTGCACAAGGGTATTATAACTTTGTTCGCATAACGGTTGTTTGTAACAGCCAAAGCTAATCGAGATAGATAGAGACAAACGTATACATAAATACTCAGCATGAAAAGAGAAATCGATTAAGCCTTGTCCGTCTGTCCATCCGTCTGTCGGTCCGTGTACGCGATAATTCGAGCAAAAATTGAGATTTGTCAACGAAATTCGATAAGTATGTTGCCCTTTATCCAAGGGATTGAAAATGGGCGAAATCGGGCAATAACCACGCCCACTTCCCATATAACGTTATTGTCGAAATATGCAAAAACTAAGATATTTCCGCAAATACTGGATCCAAATTGTTGAAAGTTGGTACGCAAAGTAGAATTTCTGCATAAAATAAGACAGTTATGAAATTTTTAGAAAATGGGCGTGGCCCCGCCGACTTATGATTAAATGCTGTATCTCTGTAGTCCCTTTACAAATCCCTACCAAACTCAGTGAGGGCCTCACTAAGAACTTCGTTGAAAATTTTTTAAATTAGACAAGAACCGCGGCCACAACCCATATAACGGTAATTTACAGAAATACGAAAACTGCGATAAATTAGTAACTATTTAAGCTAATTTACTGAAAATCGATATATGCAATGACCTCATAGCACAAAATGATTTTTCGGGAAATTTTCGGAAAATGGCCGTGGCGCCGCCCACTTACACCTACATTTGTATGTTTATCTCGGTACCCGGTTTATCTATTTCTATCAAACTCTACACATTAAGTAACCTTGGCGCAAAAAAGCAATATGTTGGAAATTTTTAAAATCGGACTAAAATTATTGCCACTTACCATATAACGGTAAATTTCAGAAATGAACCATATTTTTTAAGTCGGAGGGATTCGCTTAAAATTTTTTTATGGGTTCTATACATGAAATAAGCTAACACGTGTTCGAGGATTTTTTTATATTTTTTTCTTCGGAGATATGATCTCTCAAAATTTGCATATTTTCGTGATTCTGGCTAATCATGTACTTCTTCAAATCGTTATATCTCGGGTTCTGCTCATCGTACAGACTTCATCTTAACGTCGTTTTAAAGCTAAAGAAACGGGTTAAACATTTATATATACTAGAGTGCCAGTTACTGTCGAAATTCGACAGTTTTTCTAGTTTTAGAAGCCTTGGAGAGGTTTTCTAACTTAAAACGTAGCGATACTTATACGGTACAAATTAACTAACCGGAAAATCTTCTCCTAAAACGTAACTATTTTTTTTTTT
>NW_023458561.1:8252333-8269448 GCF_013731165.1 Rhagoletis pomonella | reverse complement strand
TTTGATACATATCGATAGTTCGATGAATTTCAAGAACACTAAAATTCGATAACTCAACCGAATTCGTTAACTCGACCAATTTCTATAACTGTGAAATTCGATGCCTCGATAAATTTCGATAACTCAAAAATGTAAAAACTATGGATACCTTTATAAATTTTTACTTTTGACATCTCCACATTTTTCGAAAACTATCTAAACATTTTGATAACTCGTTACTCTCTGTTAAGACGATTAAATTCGATAAGCAGTGATAAATCGATAGGATTATATAACCTTGAAATTTCGATAAATCGATATATTTTGAAAATTCCATAAACTTTGCTTTGTTGATCCAACCAATTTCAGTAGATAAATAATTATTGATAACTCTGTAAGTTGAAAGAACTCCATGCATTACGACACCTCGATATATTTCGTTAAGTCTATAAATAATGATAATTCAATAAATATCGATAACTTGATACATTTCTTTAACTTGACAAATTTCGTTAATCCTACACGTTTTTATAGCTCGATAACTATCCGTAAATTTGGACAACTAAGTTTCCGTGTCTATAAATTTCGACAACTCAGTAAACATTGATCAGTTTGAATAATTCGATACGTTGCGATAACTTAATAAGCATGGATAAATTTCGATAATTATAAACTTCGATGATTCGATAAATTTCAGTAACCTTTATGGCTGATTTTATTTCGATTCCTAGCTTTTAACCTAATTCTTATGTATTTCTCATTGTCTCCATTTTCGACTTTATCTCATTTTCCTCTTTATCTTCACTTTTTCCTTTTTTTGTCTTCATCGTTATCACTTGTTTCTTCATCTTCATATTTATCTTTATTTCAAAGTTTAATTTCAAATACGAAGTAAAACAAAATGCGAAACAGCTTAAATTGAACAGGTTGCAAAAACAACCATACACAAATATGGAAATTTTCAAACGACGATTTTCAACCAATTTCGAAACTATAAAAACTCTCCTCATCTACAGAAAATTACCTTTCCAACGGCGTTTTTGGTTTTGAAATCGGTAACTTTACTTTGGTCTTTTTCACATTCCATGTTGCGATTACTGTATCGATAACCCTGTTGATAACTGTGTCGATAAAAATACCAATAACAATATTCAAAAACATATAGAAAAATACAACGATTGTAAAATCGATTAATTTCTCGATAAATATAACAATCTTCAGTATCGATTATTGTACATATCGTTAACAAAATAAATGACTAAATCGATAACAAAATCAATTATTTAATCGGTTATTATACCGATAACAATATCCATTATTGTATCGATAAAAATGGTGTTTATTATATCGATTACAATAGCGGTTATTTAATCAATAACAGTATCGATAACAATATCGATTATTTTATCGATAGCAACATCGATTATTATATCGAGTTTTATATCGATAACAATATCGATCTTCATCCTCATTCTTTTCTTCATATTTATCTTTATTTTTGCATATTCCTCTTCACCTTTACCTTAAAGTGTTTAAATTTACTTTGTTTTTGTTTTTATTCTCAAACCGCTAAACCGCTGAGAACTATTTCCATGTGCATTATTCCCCTTGAATTTGACAATTTACTCCCAACCAACCAACTGCCGCTAAAGAAGTTTCACTTCATAAATTCAAGAAATGTTCTTACCCTTTTAGTTACCCTAATTCTTATGTATCTGTCATTGTCTCCATTTTCGTCTTTATCTTCACTTTTGCCTTCTTTTTTTTGACTTCATCGTTATCATTTATTTCTTCATCATCATATTTATCTTTATTTCAAAGCTTAATTTGAAATGTGTAGTGAAACAACAGGCGAAACATGTCAAATTGAACTTGAATTGAAGCAGCAACATCTATACACAATTCGAAAATGTTTAAACGACGGTTTTGGCCGAAATTTTCAACCAATTGTGAAACCATAAAAACTCTGCTCATCTACGGAAAAATGCCTTTCCAACGGTGTTCTTGGTTTTGAAATCGGTTCGGTAGAATCGCCAAACGAACGGAGATAAAATTTATGTTAGCCAATTAATATATAGATAAGGTGGTCAAGATTGTCCTAAAGCTAACTAATCTATTAACAGCTGAACTTTTTGAAGTTAATTTGCATATTGAAGACCAGTAATTTAGGGATTTAAAATTATACCATCATAATCGTTGTTTAATTCTCTATAAAAAACATGGTTAAAAAAAATTGGGGGTTTTCAGTTACTATTTTTTAAATATTTTTCTTTATGACGAGATGGTTTATTTTGTAAGAATCAACAATTTTTTGTATTTTTTTCCAAAACTTATGTTGAGATATATTTAGTAAGGTGTTAAAAATCGAGTTTTTGAAAGAACTTAAATTTTATTGCAGATTCCGATAGAATACCTATCCAGGTAGAATATTTGTACGGCAAGAGGCAATGGGCGTGGCAATTGTGGGACTAAAGTTAGCAAAACGCAGATTTTATTGCGGATTTCGGCAGAATATCGCTTCGTTAACAACAGTTGTTCCACAACTTTTTCAATCCAAGAATATTCTATAAATGGGCGTGGCTATATTAAAACCAAAGGTCATAAATTTAGACTTGATTGTGGATTTCGCCAGAATATCTACATGGATTGAAAAAGTTGTGGAACTAATGTTGTTAACGAAGCGATTTTCTGCCTAAATCTGCAATGAAATCTGCAATTGCCACGCCCATTTCTAGGTGTTTGTCACCATACAGAAAAATCTTGCCGTACAAATACTATTTCTGGATAGGTATTCTATCGGAATTCGCAATGTAATTTTACTTTTTGCAAAAACCCGATGTTTAACACCATACTAAATATATCTCATCATAAGTTTTCGAAAATAAATTACAAACAATTGTTGATTCTCACAAAATAACCCATCTCCTCATAAAGAAAAATATTTTAAATAAAATTATAGTTAAAAAACTAAAAACACGCTTTTATTACAACAATAACTAAAAAGTATAAAATAATTTGTAGATATAGCGATTCTGTTTAAGAAGAATAGGAAGTTCCCTAACCTGATTTAATTTAACTGTTTTAAATTAGCTAAAAATAGGATTAAAGTGATTGACCCGTAGTTATAGTCAAAATAAAGTGCACTGTAAAGTTAGTTGCAGCTTTTTGGCATAACTTTCAACGGGATATCTGTAAAAAAAAAAACTGCAACAAACTTTACAGTGCACTTTATTTTGACTATAACTACGGGTCAATCACTTTAATCCTATTTTTAGCTAATTTAAAACAGTTAAATTAAATCAGGTTAGGGAACTTCCTATTCTTCTTAAACTGAATCGCTATATCTACAAATTATTTTATACTTTTTAGTTCTTGTTGTAATAAAAGCGTTTTTTTAGTTTTTTAACTATAATTTTATTTTCTACTTTTTAGTCTTTTGAAATCTTGCAGTTAATATTATACTACATTTGACCTTAACAAACAAAATTTTCAATATATTTCAATTTAAATAGGTAATACACCTATTCTGAACATAAACCAAATTTGAGCACAGATGCCGAATTTTTAGTTATATAGACTCACGCGCCACATAACTGGCAAAATGTTTTGTGTAGTTATTTCTTTTCATGTAAGAAATATGCATTCTAAATGTGAACTTAATCGGATCATAAATACGGTTTTTCAAAAAATATCTCGACTCCTGCGCCACCTGTAGGCAAAATTTTTTGTGGATTTATTTGTTTTCATATAAGTCATATATGTTCAAAATATGAACCACATCAGACTATAAATGCGGGGTTTACAAATATTTCGACTCCTGCGCCACCTATCGGCAAAATTTTTTTTCGGATTTATTTCTTTTCATATACGTAATATATGTTCTAAATACGAACCAAATCAGACCATAAATGCGGTTTTTACAAATATCTCGACTCCTGCGCCACCTAGCGGATTAAAACATCTTTTAAATTGTATTGTCCTCGAGTTCTGAGCTAAGTTTGAAGTTTTAAGTCTGTAGCTCATCGGGAAGTTTGTTAAATATTGACTGCAAAGTTCCAGGACATACAAAGACACATACATACATACAACTGAAGTTAAATAAAAGCTTGTAAAATAGTTCTTGACAAACCCTCTTTTTTCTGAACCACGTATTTTATAGAGAATTAAACAAGGATTACGATGGTATAATTTTAAATCCCTAATTTACTGGTCTTCACTATGCAAATCAACTTCAAAAAGTTCAGCTGTTAGTTAGGTTTAGGACAATCTTGAACATCTTATATATAGAAGGGTTAAGGCCGTTTCTTTAACTTTAAAACGACGTTAAGATGAAGTCCGTATAATGAGCAGAACCCGAGATATAACGATTTTAAGAAGTATATGATTAGTCAGAATCACGAAAAAATGCAAACTTTGACAGATCATACTCTGAAGAAAAAAAGTTAAAAAAAAATTCCTCGAATACGTGTTAGCTTATTTCATGTATAGAACCCATAAAAAAATTTGAAGCCAATCGAAAGTGTGTCACCAAATTTGGTGTCCGATATGAAAAAGAATGTCTCAAATACGAAAACTGTGATCTTTCAATAACTAAAGATGCCAACTTACAACCATCTTTTAATAAGACATAAAATTATTAATTTTTGTTAAATGAGCTTGAGCTAAAAATACTTTCCTGTAAAATTTGGTTTTTGTAACATACGATAATTTTGCGCAATGGGGTCAACATGTCGATAACCACTTTACCGACTTCTACCAAATTTGGTCCAATTATTTCAATATATCATAGCATATTATTGAAAATGTTTGGCATTGGCAAAAATACTCTTCCTTATCATGCAGTTTCCTGAAATGTGAAAAAACGATATTTAATACGTGCGCCGGGTATATAAAGTTCGTTTTCGCCCGAACTTATACTTCTTTACTTGTTTTGCATAGTACTTGCTTCTCTTCGCTTGCTGTGGATTACTTTGAAGTTAATAAAAAAATTATTCGACAAAAAATTAGGGATTGGCTTTCTATATGAAAACAAAGTCGACAGTATTTTTTAAGGCAATGCAACAGTCCAAAAAATCAAAAAAGTTTTTTGGCGCGGAATCCACCAGACTAAAAATTTGCATAATCAAGGTTTCTTCGAACATTTTCGACCTTCTTTCACAATAAAATAAAATAGTTCCCTACACTCTTCATTATCCATGTGTTTTCTGTAGAAACAATTTGTAACATAACAGTCTTTTTTACTAATTCAATTTTCAGGTAATTATTATTTTTTTTTTTGTTAAGTTAGAGATAAGGCTCATCGGCAACTAAATATACTTAGTTGATGAAACTAGACTCTTTTCTCAGTGTATATACTTGCGCACATTCATATGTACATATGTATGTAGTTTCCTGACATCTGAAAGTTTGTGCTCGTGTGAGCGGTGTGCGTGCCAATGTGTTTGGCGTGTTGTCCTATCGTGTAATTTTTTCCTTGTTCTGCCTTGTTGTGTTTTTCAGCTATGTGTGACTATTTGACATTTTTAGTTTATTACCATCCACTGCGGATATAAATAAACACAAATGAAAACAGGCAAATAAACCACGGACGGTCGCGGCCAGTTGCCAAAAACGACCTGATACCTCAGTGACCATTAGTCTGAGTGACCGGAATGGAATAAAAATAATGGAATTATGCTCCTACTCGAATGCAAGCAACTCGCTACATAACAGCTTTGGTTCCCTTGACTCATTTGATTAGGTTTTCTTGTGTCGACTTCAATGAGAAGCTGCTGTGAATAACACACAATTCATTATTTAAGATGTACCATTCGTTTACACACATATGTACATACTTATGTACATATTTAACGCTCGTATCTTGTTTCGGAAATAAAAATTGTTTATTACTGCAAAAAAATACTGTTTTGCATATCTCAATTTAAAAAAACGCATTTTTTACAGTGCAGTCATCCTTGAGACAGGATAAAGGATTTCCTGGCGGTTTGAAGTTTCTACATATATAAGTTTCGACTATATGGAGGCAAGTGGAAAAAAGTCATGGTGACAGGTGTTAAAAAAACCTGTTGAGCATAGACAGTTAAAAATTAAAGCCATAAATAGCGTTGCCGCTTTGGTAATATTTAACCAAAATTGATAATTCTTTTATTTTTGTTTTGGTAACTTTTCGTTTCGGTCCTACATGTCGAATAGGTCAATACAGGTTTTGACTCCACATTAGGAAGTAACCCGTAAGGGTATTTATAGGGATGGGAATTTCTTTTCTGTTTAAACTTAAGAGCAACGAATATCGTTTACCTTTAGAGAAATACCAGGTTATCCTAGGAGTACCAGAGTTCCTTGGCTACTAGAATGGTGTGATCTCTAAAAACTGCTTAAAAGTGGCTATTTGCTATATCTACCTTTTTCTTTCTCGGAAGGTTGTAGGTGGTCGTACCTTTTGCATAACGGGTGTGATGTCAAAATCTCAATTCGCCCAAGGTTTACACGTATGTATTTTGTTTTTCCTTTTCATTGGTGTGCTGTCAAACCAGTAAAACAAAAACAAAATACATGTAAGGCGAATAAAAGAAGAAGTGATCTATTATTTTTTATTGCCCAAATAATAGACACAAGAACGATTATGAGAAATGTAAACATAACAAAACTTTCAAAGCTAAACTTCAAAATGGGGGGGATTGCCAGATGAATGTACGTAACCAATAGTTATTCAAGACACGAACCATTGTATCAGTATAGACACGAATTGACATGGCCACTATGAAAACGCCCACACTGAGATACGATAAAAGAATCGGTGGTCACATACCACGAGGCTAGAAAAATATATTTCTTTTTGGAATTGGACACGGAGCGAACCACACTCATCAGCCCTCGCAAGAACGGAATTACAACCAAGTAATTAAAGTGGATTAAAAGCTTGTATTAAAAGCTGGCGACATTCGGGGAGTCGATACTCACCCCTCAGTGGAAATTAATAGAGGCAAAAGGTGCCGTCACATTCCTTCCGGCAAATCCCCAGTCATGTTGTTGCGTAGAATAAAGAAGTTGTGAGCATCAAATCTGGACTATTCATTTGACAGCAATTGAGTCACAATAAGCCGGTAATACAAAATCATTACACGTAAGTCAGCCACTTTCTTGCCACCATCCATTGGAAACGAGCTATCCATCAACCGTAAATAAAGATTCCTGTTTGGAACGACAAACCAAGGTCAAGCAAATCAGAAGAAATCTGCTGGTCTAATAACACCACCTTGTATTAGTTCGCCATGATTAGGAGTAGGGATGGAAAAAATAAAATAATCGATTAATTAATCATATGATTAATAACAAGGCAAAAAAAATTAATTGCAATTATTGAGAAGTAATCGATCAATCGAATTTTTGAAGGCAATTTTTTACAATGAGTATTCAAAAAAAACACTTCCAAAAGAAAAAATTGTATTCTCTTGTTAGTTAGCCTTAAATAAAATAAAACGAGTATTTTTAACGGCGATAGTAATTTATTATTTAACCAAGTTTGCAAAAACAAAAGTTTGATAAGCTTTTTGTTGTTAAGCGGTAGCGTATCTTGGTGGCTGTAGCACCAATTTTTGAAAAAAGGCACTCAGCATATACCGAGGTACCAACTACATGACAGTATTTTTTCGAACGTCCGTAAAGTTTGGGTAAACAGTACAAGAGATTTATGAGGAGCAAATAGATCGAACTCATTTTCTCCAGATTTTAGTGACGACGAGCTACCTGTTTCCATTAAATCATCTGCGCACATTATTTCATTTCTCATAAACTTCATTCATTTTGAATGAATTTTTGTGAACCACGGGTCGAGTAAAGTTTATGCTGCTAGCAAAAGAGAATGTTCGATGGATTGATTTTAGTCAACTACAGAATTTATATTTTTTGAAAATACTTTTACGATTATAACACAATTAATGGACACAAAACTAAGATACAATTAAATCGTAAGTTAGAAAAAAATAATCGATTAATTTATTCAAATGATAAATCGCTTCCATCCTTTATTAGGAGTATTCGCGCATTCTTCCAGCAGAAAAGTCTCAAGAGCAAAATTTGAATGAAAAACTTGCAAGTTTTCAGTCCAGCCGATCGTAATTTTGTTTACATATAAAGCATAAAACAGAAAACATGAAAATAACCCAAACTAAACATGCTACCGTCATGTACCGTTCCACTCCCGGTACCACCATCAAGAATTTCGTCGGGATTATAACACTATGTGACTGCTATAGTTATAGATCTAGTGAAGTACAAAAAATATGCATTCTTAAGAGCGAAATACACCACACAAGCGGCTTGTCAAACATTCTTCAAACCTACTTTTCCCATTTCGCCATACACCATGCAAACATGACTCGTTCAAGCAAAGAATTTTAGTTTTCTTCCAGTTCGCAATGCTAAATATTATGGTTTTCTTTCATTTTCCTCTCTTACGTCCTTACTCGGTGAAAATTTCGTTGCGAATGAGGCGATTTTGCTATACACAACGCAAGCGGTTTGATCAAACATAAACATGGCGGCCAGAAAATCAAAAAATTTTGATTTTTGCTCAAATTTCCCTCAAGCGGTTTGTCAAACCTTCAAACACCCCCATACACAGCACAAATGGCTTGAAGCAAAGGGAAATTTCGCTTGGTTTGTCAAACCGCTTGTGTGGTGTATTTCGCTCTTTAGAATTTTGAATACCCCCTCAAATCTGGACTTAAGGTCTAAACACTTGTTTTTCATAGGTTGAGTCTTATAATTGTTCGTAATTTAATTTCTGCATATCCGATGAAAAATATTTACAGTGCGTACACGGTAACCGCAACCCTCAACACGTGCAATTCCTTGATTAATGCAAGTCTCTAAAGCAAAACAATGTAACCTTTATAAGTGCAACTTCAAAACAATTTAACCTCAATACCTACAACACTCTTTGCTTATGCACGTCACACCAGTATTCTGGAAAAACTAAAAAGTGGTGTTTCAGGTAAAATGATTTGTGATGAGTTTAAAATAAACTAGGGATGTTCCGGATAACCGGATTCCGGATACCATGTAAAAAATAAGAGGCGGATTCGGATATACGGTAGACTGCTGCCCTTAATAAATTTCGCAATGTTGTTATATAAGGTTTTTTTGATGCTTAAGGTGCTTATGATCACCAATACCAATACGTAATTGAGAATAAGAATACAAAATTTTTCCTCTGAAACCCAAGTATTAAAAAATCCTGTGTTGAAAAGAAAACTTCTCCGTCCGGAACACCGATTTTTTGATTATTTTTGGAAAATACAGGGAAACGTCTAAGGCAAAATATAAAAAACAATGAACGCCGCTAAGCAAAAACGCGTGGTTGATGTATATTTATTTTAAAATGTGATGAAAATCGAACTATTATGCATGCTTACATATCGATGTATATTTTCTCCCAAATATTAATCTGAATTACTGTATTAAATAGTCAGTGTTTCTATTTTCACAAGATTGCGACTGCCTGCTTGATTAAAACGTAATTTTATACATAAATACGTATTGTATATTAAAATGAATTATTTTCTCGTAAAAATACATGTATTATTTATTTCTGTAACGCAAATAAAATATTAAGAAAATATTTTTAATTGCATATTTTAATTGCTTGTAGCGCATATTTTCGATTTTTTAAGTGCATGACATTCGTAGCCCTACTAATTACTAATTAAAACTATTCAAATTGATAAAAAAAATTACAAAAAAAAATTGGAACTAGATCTTTAAATTGAATCTTCTTTAATCGAAATCTGGAAATCCGGCCGGATTTTAGCCAGTATCCGGCCGGATAGTCGGATAACAGAAAACCGGCCGGATAAGTCGGATTCCGGATATCTACCTGATGCCCGGCACATCCCTAAAATAAACAAATCAACTGTTATCAGAATAAGTGAAAATGAAAGCAAATTTAAAGATAAAAATATAGACCTGTGCTAGAGAAAAGTCTTAAAAAGTTGGTGGTAATGCACGGAAAAGAATTCTGTGTTACTTATTATAAAAACTTCGATACATTTTTTGGGCGTTTTTTCATTGGGCGATTTTTAGAGCTAAACAACCAAGAAACATAAAACATAGTAAGAAATTTAACGGCCCTAAGAAAGGAACAACTTGGTAAAATTTTTATGTATGTAATATTTTTTTTTTTGATAATATAAAAGTGGATTTCTAAGCAATAAGGGTAACGTGATTCGGGCACTCTGAATTCTAAAAGAATTTTTTTTTAGTTTCAAGGAGAAATTAAATAAAAATATATTTTTATTTTAAAATTAGATAAAGCTTGACATTTAAGAACAATTTAAAATAACGATTAAACCAAAAGATACATACAAAATTTTGTATGTTTTAATTGAGGATTAGTCTGGTTAAAAAAAGAAAATACTAATTCACATAACTACATAATTTATTCAGTGTACCTACTTTATTCAACAATAATGCGACATCAACCTGATTCGTCTAATGCTTGAATATAACTAAATAAAATTTGTTGCTCTTCTACACTTTCTGTTGACGTTCGGATTGTATACGTGGGAGAAGTCGATTGTGTACATGTGAAAAGCCGAATATAGTTCGTTTCCCAGGAAAGTGTTTGGCGCGCATTGGTCTAGACCATTCTTCGCTTGAGCAAATGTCCATGTCATTGTAAAGATCATACAGCTCACGTTCAATCGTCTGCGGTACTCGCTGTCACCAATGCGCGAAGGCCCATAGATCTTTCGAAGAATCTTTCTTTCGAAAACTCCAAGAGTCGCATGATGAGTGACTTATGAATATGTAGAGTGTGGTTTTCGTACGTCGAGAGAGGACTTTACTCCTGAATTGCCTACTGAGTCCACTGCGGCAAGAGGGATTCTGCGTTGAATTTCGCTGCTGACATTATTATTGGTGTTAACGCTGGTTCACAAATAAACGAAGTCGTCTACCTTTGCAAACTTGTAACTGTCAACAGTGACGTGGGTGCCAAGACGCGTATGCTCTGATGGTTTGTGTGATGACAGGAGATACTTCGTTTTGTCCTCGATCACCACCAGACCCATTCGCTTTGCTTCTCTATCCAATCCCGAGAAGACAGAACAGACGTAGCCGTAGCTTACTACCATCTCAAAAATTATTCCGGGAGTGGAGTAGAAGATTCACATTGCAGTACAACGTAGTTTAAGTACTAAAAAATAGCTGATTTAGTTCAGTAAGGAAAGGAAAATGCGTCGTTTAGTCGAGTCGGCGGCTGGTAAAGGGAGTACGCATACCACCGGCACAGCCATAGGGATGAGGTTGATACCACCCACTGCCGCGAGCCGCAGTTTCGACAGCCTTGATCTAATGGTCTGATTATGGCAACTTAACGTAACTTACGGCTCTCTCTTAAAAATTCTGTTAAATGGGTGTTGCTTATAATTGAACAGCCGAAACTTAACGTAACTTAATGCCACGTCGAAATATGTTTCATTTTGATTCTCTAAGCTCTACGTTCCTTTAAGTTAAGTTGCCATAATCAGGCTTTGAGTCATTGTGATTACAAATTTGAGTTGTTACTTTGGGTAACTTTTGTACTTTCTATGAGTATAAAGGCCCGTCTACATATAACTTTGAAGTCGATATGAATTTGTCAACATGCACCTTTTCAATAAGAAACGCAGTTTATTGTTTTTAAATTACAAAAATATGGCGATTTATTAAAAGTACAAATAAAGAAATTATTAAAAACGGTTCCTGTCGTGCAAGTGTTAGAGATTTTAAGCGCGCCTACACTTTTGTAACTGTACATGGCGGAATAAGAAGGTGAATTAAGAAAACAGCTTTCTTGCTTCGGCTATCTTATACAAAATTTTAAAGGCAAATTTTCAAATAAGTTAGTCTCACATCAATATAAAGGGTAAATCTGGCAACTGTCTTTCGAAAGAGTAATTGAAATATCTTCTAAAGAGAGGTCTTAGCGTTATGCTGTTCGTCTTTTAGGGACAAGTTTTATAAAACTAACTTTAAACAAAAACAAGTAAGAAAGTCTAAGTTCGGGCGGAGCCGAACATTAAATACCCGGCGCAAGTATTAAATATATATTTTTTCACCTTTCCGAAACCTTCCGCTAGATGGTAAGCCGAAGTGTATCAATTTTGAGTAAAATAGCGTCCTTAAATTTCGAAATATTGCAGTTTCAAGCATTTCTGAAATTTACCGTATGAAATGCGGCCGTAATTTTAGTCCGATTTCAATAATTTTCAACGTATTTCTTTTATGTGGCAAGCACAATAACCATACCGAGTTTGATACTAATTGGTAGAACAGTTACCGATATACATATATGCGATCATAAGTGGGCGGTGCCAAGCCCATTTTCCAAAATTTTACCATAAACGCATTTCTTGGTAAAGAATTGTTGCAAGCATCAATTTGAATAAATAAGCTTTAATTTACCGATTTATCGAAGATTTTGTATTTCTCTAAATTACCGTTGTATGGGATGTGGGCGTGGTTATTGTCCGAGTTTTTAAATTTTCGGCCATTGAGTATGCTGTACCAAGGCCAATAACTGTGCCAAGTTTGGAATAAATTGGTGCAGCGGTTACCAAGTTATACACATGTAACCATAAGTAGGCGTGGGTACGCCCATTTTCCAAAAATTTATAATATTCTTATTTTTGATCTAAAAATTGTTGTAAGTATCAATTTTGAGTGAATACTCTTCAGTAGTTAATAAAATATCGCAGTTTTCGTATTTCCGCAAATTACCGTTATATGGGATGTGGGCGTGGTTATTGTCCGATTTATAAAATTTTCAGCCATTTAGTATGCTGTCTGAACGCCAACAACTGTGCCATGTTTGGAAGAAATTGGAGCAGCGGTTACCAAGATATACACATGTAACCATAAGTGTGCGTGGCTACGCCGATTTTCCAAAAATTTATAATATTCTTATTTTTCGTCTGAAAATTATTGTAAATATTAATTTTGAGTGAATTATCTTCAGTAGTTCCTAAAATATCGCAGTTTTCGTATATCTGGAAATTACCGTTATATGGGAAGTGGGCGTGGTTACAGTCCGATTTCCCCATTTTCACTACCAACCTACCTTGGATTAACGAAAACCTACAAACCAAATTTCGTTGAGATATCTCAATTTTTGCTCGAGTTATCGTGTACACGGACGGACGGACAGACGGACGGACAGACAGACATGGATTAATCGATTTCTCTTTTCATTCTGATCATTTATGCATACATTTGTCTATATCTATCTCGATTCGTTTTGCCTGTTACAAACAACCGTTATGTGAACAAAGTTATACTACCCTTGTGCACAAGTGCGCTCGGGTATAATAAAAAATTTTATGAAAACAATGAAATAAATAAAATGAAACAAAATTAAAAACAAATACATAAAAATATTTTAAAAATTAGATGACGCTAAAAAGCCATCGAATAAATTTCTAACCCAAAGTTTCATAACTTTAATAGACGCATTTGGGAGTGAAGAGAGAGAAAGAGGATTGAGGCCTACAAACTATTCCATGAACGTTTTGGGTTCCTCAACAAATTAGACACGCTCGGTGATAAAGACATGTTATCAGAAAGTAAAAATTGTTTGCGATATACGAAAACGAATCGGATGACAATTTAGGTAAAGAGACTCTGAAAAAATTAAGTAGTTGCTAGCAAAGAAATATGGATGTACAAACTTTTGTTTGATTATAACGTCAAAGATTGCTTCCCAAATGTGGAAGCTGCACAAAGAATGTACCTTTCTCTCATTGTCACCAACAGTTCAGCAAGAATTTCAATTTCTAAACTGAAGCTGATAAAAAAAAAACGACTTCGAACGTCCATGACGGAAAACAGGCTGCACTTTTTGGCCTTTTAAAGTATTAATAATAACAGAAATTATTGCCAAAAATCAGCGCGATTTTTTAGCAACTTAAACTTGCAGTATGTTGCACTAAAATTGAATGCGCTATAAAACAGAATTTTCCTGACTTTTGTACAAAGTTTAGAAGTTTTGTTTTTATATTTTTTTGTTGTATGAACTATATTTTTATAAAAAATTAGCGAAAAGAAATGAGAATAAAAAACTTTGCATATATTGCGAAAAATTCTCTGTGTAAATACTTTTGTCCGACACTACGTGACATTTGTATATTAAAATGTAAAAAAAATTAACAATAAAATTTTTTAGAAGGTTTAAAGGTAGTAGAGACTTAAAGATATTAGTAAACACATTGGCTGGCGTGACGTTTCAAAACAAACAGTAGTGGATTTTGACATGTGTTGCAAAATTGCAAAACTCTGTGTGTATACAATTTTTTGTAGTACTATTTTAAACATTTAAGGTTCATTTTCGAAATTTTTAAATCTAAAAATCTTTTCTGCTTTTTGTTTAATTAGCTGAACTATCTGACGTGGCGTTACCTGACATTACGTTACTAAAATTTGTATTAGTTTTGTTAATATTGTTTTTGAATGAATTTTTAACGCGAAGAAAACATGCATTTGACGTTTCAACTAAACATGCCAAATTTGGAACAAATCAGAGCACAAATACGGCTTTTCAAAATATCTTGACCCTTGTGCCACCTACCTAGATAATTTTTCGCAAAAATGTTTCTACTTAAATAACCAGTATAAATAAATTATAAAAAGAAGCCAAATTGGATCATTAATAAAGTAGGTATATGAATTTTATATTTTTTGTTTTCGCGGTAACACCCATATGTATGTGAAAAATTAGAAAACATTTTTTTTTAATTACCCATCCTTCTATGGAAACCAGTGATCGGACTTCTACCACATTGTGGTATTTAGATCTGCCACTTTATTGCCAGATTATAATCGGTTATTTTCATTCGATTAACGGTTTAATTGGATCAAAATTTTCCTTTCGATTAATCGAGCGATTAACCGATTAATTTTGAAAGAATCGAAAATAAATCATCAAAAATTTACTACTCACACAATAATGTATGAATCAAAATTCCGTAACAAAATTGGCATTCTTACCACTCAATAATATAAGCAACAATAAAAGGGTCCACTCTACTCGAAACTTTTTACATTCTCGTATTCTACAAATTTTTTAAATAACATTTTTGCAAAAAACCGCAACACATGTTTAACCTAAGTAACAACTAAAAAATCACAACGCAGGTATCCACATATTTTTATTTTATTTTCCAAATACGGTGTTGCACATTTTCTTCCATACGCTTTTTTATATGGAAGAAAATAAGCATCACCGTTAAAAAAATTGCCAAAAATCAACGGTAAGTGATACTTCAATCTTACAATTTGTTATACAAAAATTTAATGGGCTACAAAACTGCATACTGAAAATCTTTCTCAGAAATCTAGTTAAAAAGCTCGACTTTTTTGCTGAATTTGATTTTTTTACTGCACAAAGTTTGATATATTTATATTTATACGGTTTTTGCTAAAGAATAAGCTGTGTTTAAATAAACTAAAAACAAAAAAATCGTGTGGTGCGCTTATAATTTTGACATGGGGTGTATAACGTATTGCATACTACCTTAAATCTTTTTATTTATATTTCCCATTAGCTTTTAGTTTTCTTGATTGTTTGCGCACTGAATTCATGGCGCAAGCTTCCACAATTTAACAAGAAATGTATCCTTAAATAAAACAGTCAATTTGTATATCTTATGTAAACAGGGATGCCGTTTGGATCTAAATAGATCCAATTGGATACATTTTTAGACGAATTTTTGCGGGATACTTATTTTTTCCGGTCAGTATAAATGTGGATACTTTTTTAAATAGGCCAAAATTTTATATTTGCTCTAAAGTTTTTTTTTCGTTCAAAAATCGATTTTCATGAAAGATGGTAGAAAGCATTAAGTTTTATATAAGCGTATAAAGAATCGCTACTTAAGCGTGAAATTAAAGCATTTTATTTTTTGTGAAGGAAGCAATGAACTTATGAAGAGATCTTACCAAAATAGGTATAAGCGCAATTGCTTTAATTAGCTTAAAAGGATGCTTTAAGCAAGATCTTAATAAACATATCGTCGTTTAAAGTACAAAACCGCGTATCAACAAAATGCAAAACCGCGTATCATGATAATGTAAAACCTCGTATGTGACGTTGCAAAAATTATTTTCTAGAGAGTAAAAACACTTATATTTCAAAATGGTTCTCTTTTATATAAAGCAATCGCATTTCTGGCTAGTATATTTCAGGACGAATGGATAAGGATTGAGCCAAGAGCTTGTGTGAGCAAATCCAATATTTGGCAGCAAATGACAGTTACGCGGTTTTGCAGAATGACGATACGCGGTTTTGTACTTTAAACGACGATATATATAAGGTAAATTATACTCTTTCTGTAGTAATCTCCTTCATATCACATATTTTCATTTGTTAATTTAAAAAAAAGAAGATTTCAATGTAGTTTAAAAAACTAAATTTGATTTGTTTAAGGAAACTTTTATGAATTTTACTGAAAAGACTTTAAATACACTCTAAAAAAATTTTGTTTATTTGCGCATATTGAGAGAGGTAACCAGTTTCCTCTTTTAGTGGGAAAATTTGCACACCGTGTAATAAAATTAATCATTGCCTGTTTACTTTTACACATAAAATGTTTAAAATAAAGTAATGTTTATTATTAGTAGAAAATGTATTTGTAGTTTGAAAATTTTTGCAATTTTAAACATTCTATATATGTGTATTTATGTGTATATTTTAAAGATCTCATGTTCAAAATCAAATACTGAACATCCTAAATAGTTTCTATTAATTTTCGATTTTAATCGAAACGACCGATTAATCGGTTAATTTCTTACGATTAATTGCAATTATTAATCGAATGCGTTCGGTTAATCAATT
The DNA here is from genome assembly GCF_013731165.1 of Rhagoletis pomonella. NCBI lineage: Eukaryota > Metazoa > Arthropoda > Insecta > Diptera > Tephritidae > Rhagoletis > Rhagoletis pomonella. Next base: position 8,252,599 of record NW_023458561.1, on the reverse strand, counting down.
AACTGATTAATCGATTATTAATTATTTTTTTGCCATCACTACCCACACAGTATTTTTTGAAAGTCCGATCACTGATGGAAACCAACCATGTACGATATGGCGTATGAGTAACATTATTTCCCGCTCCTACTTCATACAAAAAATTATTGCATACTTTCATTTGACCATTCAAAACTTATCTGCTTATCCATCGATTTTCATCGTTAGTAACTTGATTTTTTGGCAAAAGAACAGTTCTTATAAATTTTATATTCTATATTTCTTAT
>NW_023458561.1:8247163-8247333 GCF_013731165.1 Rhagoletis pomonella | reverse complement strand
TCTTCATTCACAAGCTGATTTATACTGCAAAACCGGAATACTTGTTTCAAAAGTTAAAATTTGGGAAATGTGAACGTGTGGTAAATATTATAATCCCTAGGTGTACGCATCTTGTTACCTCTCGAATGTTCTTTATTAATGCTGTTCAGCTGTGGAACTCTCTTCCACCA
>NW_023458561.1:8212415-8247153 GCF_013731165.1 Rhagoletis pomonella | reverse complement strand
CATAGTCTGGGTTTGTTATTACCTGTGTTGGGGGCATACATAGAGAAGCTTTCAGCCTTTATAAAATAACGAAGGTCTGGCAGTCGTGGGCTCTTGGGCTATTATTTCAGAGCAAAATTTGAGTTTCGTCATTTTCGCTTCTATCAATTCTGGCATTAACCCTTGGTTTTATCGCATCCTCTGCCCGATTTCGGCTTAGATCCTCATCCCGATGCGCTGAAAACATTAGCACTGCAACGTTATATGTGCTTTCGCAAAAGCGGCAAGAATTTATTGTCGTTTTTTTTGTAATATTTTACTCAAATCAAAAACTTCATAATTTCTCACTCAAAAGAGTTACCATGAAAGTCAAATGAAGGAGAAACTTATGATAATAAATTGCCAAATAAGTGTTTATATTATTTCATTATGCTTATAAGCATTTAACAATTGTCGCCACTTCCGTATCTTCCAAAAATTCCGAAAAAAACTGGGATTTGTAACTGCTGAAATCAATTAACACATTTCACTGCGAGTTATTACTTAAACACTTATCGATGTTACGATCGTTTCATTTTCTTGTTGGATATTTTTAATTGAAAGAAACTGTTGATATTTTCATTCGATGCATCGAAAATATCGATGTTTTTATACGATACATCGATATGCATCGATGCTAGTAGTCTGTTCCAATAGCAGTCCGGTTTACAGGATTTAGTCAGAACTTACAGGAAGTCGTTCCTATTGACATAAAACCTGTAAGTGGGAATACTTTTGAGAGAGTAACTGAGCAACTGTTCCTAGTCAGAAGTTACTGGATTTAGTCTGGAGTTTTTTTTTCCTGTAAGTTCATGAAAAGTGTCAAACGATCAGCTGATTTACATTTGCCAACAAAAACAGAAAGCTGTGAAAGCAAAAAACCTTATATTTGTTAAAAAATGGAAGTAACAACGAAATATTTGAATATGTATAGATTTTAATAATTATTTAGTGATATTTCAGCCAAATCAGTGTTGCACCAATGACATGTAAACAAACCGACTGTCGTTTTTGCGTTCCCGTGCACTTCTGCATCTGTTCTCCTTTTACTCTCACTTGAGAGAGTAAAATTGTAGTTTGACAGTTTCACAGGTTTTAGTCCGAAGTTCAAAGGAACAGACTATATATTTCAATGCATCAAATCGAAAAAAATCGATGTATTTTTTTGACTTGCATCCCTAATATGAAACCAAAACAGGGACGAAAAAGAATAAATGGAAATGAACAATGCTCAAATCAAAATAAAGCGCACAGCGCCAGAGAACGTTTAGAATCGTTTATAATTATCGCCTCCGCAAGCATCCCCTCTGCCTATGCTTATTATATTGCTGTTCCTCTTACCTGTTTCCTTCTTATTTTTTGCGTTGAACTATGGTAAATTTGCTGAAGTGTGGTGACACGGAAAAATTTTTGGTATGGTGGCAGCCGACGAGTGGTATATTTGGCCGACTGCACCCCAAAATTTCTGGCAGCAATTAGTTCACACTGAAAATGCGCCTTCTCATTTATAAACGTTCTCTGCTTTAGTGAACCCGCATGGCGTCAAAACGCCAACATTTGATTAAATTTTTTAAACAGGTGAAACCCTACTCTAAAATTTCTAAAAATATTCCTAATGATTAATCTAAACAATTTCTCAGTGATGGGACGTCTCGCATGGTGTCGGTTTTCATTTCATCAAATTTCAAATCTCCCTTTAACTTCAAAAAATAAAACCTGCGCACATCTATGCATAATCCCAGTCCTTTAATTTGACTTCTCATTTTGGAAATTCGAAATAATGGTGCAGATGTGATGACTTTCTCTGATTAAAAATATTATCAGCGCATAGTTTTCTTAAAACTCTTTCGTTTGACACTAATATTTCGATATTTCATAATAATAAAATAATAAAATTTCGCATAAGTAAAACAAATTCAACTTTTCAAACAGGTGTCAACCCCTTTAAGAGTATTTTCAAACCAAAATCTTTCGCCTGGCATTGTTATACATATTTCAATTAACTGATGAAATAAGTTGAATTTAATTTTTTTAAGCTCTCTCTGAATACAGTTTAGAAATAAATTATTTTCAAACTCATTTCGATCGACAAATCCATTTAACTTATTAAATAATTTGAGCTTAATTTAAAAAAAAAAACCAAACGTTTAATTCAAAGATATCTTAACACCATAACAATATTTTAAAATTTCATGTAACTTATGTATAATTAAACGAAATACCATTTTCAAAACAGGCGGCAACCCTCTTAAAAATAATTTTCGAATTAAAATTTCCTTAAATATTTTCCCCTGACATTGTTATAAATATCTCAAGTATCCGATAAATTAAGTGGAAATTCATTTTTGAAACATGTGGCAACCCTCCTAAACATAGTTCTTAAATAAAGGATTTTAAACCCATTTCCGTTGATTACCATCGGTTAGTAATTCATTTAACTTATTAAATAATTTTAGTTTAGCCCTTTAAGCTGGGCAACCCTCACGCACATCAAAAATGTTCTAAATTGTCAAACTAAGTATTTCTTGAAGCACCTTCATTTGACATCTATCGTTAATATTTCATATAACTTGGGTATAAAATAGTTAAATTAGACTTCTCAAATAGGTGGCAAACCTATTCAAAATATTTCCAAACTACTTCCTTCTTAAACCTCTTCTTTGACACCCTTATACCTTATTTAATTTGGTAAGTAATTTAAATTAATTAAAATTTAATTATTTTTTTTTAATATGTGGTAACCCTCCTATACGTAGTTAAGTTATAAAGCCTTTTCAAACCAATTTTGGTTGACACCCATATTTTATAATTGATTTAACTTTTTAATTAATTTGAGCTTAATTTCTTAACAGGTGGCAACTTTTTTCGAAAAAGTAAAATCTTATTGAACATCCACACCCTAAGCTCTTTAAGTTGGTACCTCACTTTTGAAAATCGAACGTACGGTGCGGATCTGAGGGCATTGATTAGTAAATAACTTGAGTTTAATTATTTAACAGGTGGCAACTCCTTTCGAAAAAATAAAACCAATTTGCACATCTAGCCGAGCGCTTTAATTTGGCACCGCATTTTTGAAAATCGAGCTACGGTGCAGATCTTTTATGCTGCACAAAAAATGCCTTCGGGTATTATATATATAGATTACAGACATAGATACCTATTTTAATTACCCCATTTCCCTAATTCAAATTGAATTTGATTGTTTAAACAGGTGGCAATCCTCCTACACGCAGTTAAGAAATAAAGTATTTTCAAAACTACTGCGATTGGTACCCAAATGGTAAATATTGGTTTAACTATTTAAATAATTTGAATGTAATTTTTAAACAGGTGGCAACTCTTTTCGAAAAAGTTAAACCTTATTGCACACCTAAAGTCAGAGCCCTTTGATTTGACACCTCACTTTTGAAAATCGAACGAACGGTGTGGTGCAGTTAAGAAATAAAGTATTTTCAAAACTACTGCGATTGGTACCCAAATGGTAAATATTGGTTTAACTATTTAAATAATTTGAATGTAATTTTTAAACAGGTGGCAACTCTTTTCGAAAAAGTTAAACCTTATTGCACACCTAAAGTCAGAGCCCTTTGATTTGACACCTCACTTTTGAAAATCGAACGAACGGTGTGGTGCAGTTAAGAAATAAAGTATTTTCAAAACTACTGCGATTGGTACCCAAATGGTAAATATTGGTTTAACTATTTAAATAATTTGAATGTAATTTTTAAACAGGTGGCAACTCTTTTCGAAAAAGTTAAACCTTATTGCACACCTAAAGTCAGAGCCCTTTGATTTGACACCTCACTTTTGAAAATCGAACGAACGGTGTGGTGCAGTTAAGAAATAAAGTATTTTCAAAACTACTGCGATTGGTACCCAAATGGTAAATATTGGTTTAACTATTTAAATAATTTGAATGTAATTTTTAAACAGGTGGCAACTCTTTTCGAAAAAGTTAAACCTTATTGCACACCTAAAGTCAGAGCCCTTTGATTTGACACCTCACTTTTGAAAATCGAACGAACGGTGTGGTGCAGTTAAGAAATAAAGTATTTTCAAAACTACTGCGATTGGTACCCAAATGGTAAATATTGGTTTAACTATTTAAATAATTTGAATGTAATTTTTAAACAGGTGGCAACTCTTTTCGAAAAAGTTAAACCTTATTGCACACCTAAAGTCAGAGCCCTTTGATTTGACACCTCACTTTTGAAAATCGAACGAACGGTGTGGTGCAGTTAAGAAATAAAGTATTTTCAAAACTACTGCGATTGGTACCCAAATGGTAAATATTGGTTTAACTATTTAAATAATTTGAATGTAATTTTTAAACAGGTGGCAACTCTTTTCGAAAAAGTTAAACCTTATTGCACACCTAAAGTCAGAGCCCTTTGATTTGACACCTCACTTTTGAAAATCGAACGAACGGTGTGGTGCAGTTAAGAAATAAAGTATTTTCAAAACTACTGCGATTGGTACCCAAATGGTAAATATTGGTTTAACTATTTAAATAATTTGAATGTAATTTTTAAACAGGTGGCAACTCTTTTCGAAAAAGTTAAACCTTATTGCACACCTAAAGTCAGAGCCCTTTGATTTGACACCTCACTTTTGAAAATCGAACGAACGGTGTGGTGCAGTTAAGAAATAAAGTATTTTCAAAACTACTGCGATTGGTACCCAAATGGTAAATATTGGTTTAACTATTTAAATACTTTGAATTTAATTTTTAAACAGGTGGCAGCCCTCTTCAAACACTTTAAAAACATTCTAAACGTTCAAACTAAAGATCTCTTAAGATTCATTCGCTTGACGTCCATATTTTTATACTTCATATAAATTAGACTTTTCAAACAGGTGGCAACCCTCTTCAAAATGTTTACAAACTGCTAAGTACTTAGACTTTATCGTCTGGCATCCATTTTATTTAATTTTTTAACAGGTGGCAACCCTCACAAAAGTTAGCTTAAGAAACAAAGATTTTCAAAACTATTTCCATTTATACCCATTTTGTAATAATTGGTTTAGCTTTTTAAATAATTTGGACTTAATTTAAAAGGTGGCAACTATTTCGAAAAAGTTAAACTTTATTGCACACCTACAGCCAGAGCCCTTTGATTTGGCACCTCACTTTTGAAAATCGAACGAACGGTGTGGATCTGATGGCATTGATTATTAAATTATTTGAATGCAATTTTTTATCAGGTGGCAACTCTTTTCGAAAAAATAAAACCAGTTTACACATCTACAGGCCAAGCGCTTTCATTTTGCACCCCATTTTTGAAAATCGAACGAACGGTGCAGATCTTTTATGCGGAACAAAAAATGCCTTCGCGTATTATTTTGAACTTAATTTCTTAACAGGTGGCAACTTTTTTCGAAAAAGTAATTTGGTACCTCACTTTTTAAAATCAAACCGATGGTGCGGAGCTGAGGGCATTGATTAGTAAATAACTTGAGTTTAATTATTTAACAGGTGGCAACTCTTTTCGAAAAAATAAAACCTTGTTGCACATCTACAGGCCAAGCGCTTTAATTTGACACCCCAATTTTGAAAATCGAGCGAACGGTGCAGATGTTTTAGGCTGCACAAAAAATGCCTTCGCGTATTATATATCGTTGGCTTAGTTCGCAAACGTGCTAAGTCCACTTTTTATGAAAATTGAGATTTTGATGCAGTAAGATAGCATAACTCAAAATACATCATTACCAAAAAAGAAAGTTACCGTAATGTCGTTCTTACTTGTTGTTATGCATTGGTACGCAAATGTGCTAAGTCCAAAAAAATCGAGAAAAAATATAAACACGTCTGTCTGTGTATACGATAACTCGAGATATCTCAACGAAATTTGGTATGTAGGTTGCCCTTTATCCAAGGTAAGTTGGTATTAAAAATGGGCGAATCGGACTATAACCACGCCCATTTCCGATATAAAGGTATTTTCTAAAGATGCAAAAACTACGATATTTCAGTAAATATTAGATGCAAATTGTTCAAAATTAGTATGTGAAGTAGAATTTTTGTAAAAAATTTTATTATTGTGCAATTTTCGGAAAATGGGCGTGACCCCGCCCACTTATTATGAAATATGTCTCAGTAGCCCATTCACCGATCTCCACCAAACTGGCTACGAGCCTTATTTAGGGTCTAACTAAGAAATCTGTTGAAAATCTTTAAAATCGGGCAATGACTACGCGTATCTACTAAACGGTATCGATAACGACTCAGCAGAAAATTAGATTATGATACATTTTTGGATAATGGGCATGGCGCCGCCCACTTATGGCCGCAAAAGTGTAACTCGGTAACCGGTTTATAAATTTCTTCCAAACTCGGTGCACTTAATAAACCTGGTACGGAAAAGCAATTCGTTGAAAATTATTCAAATCGGACCAAAATTACATTCGCTTTCCGTATATCTAACGGTAAATTTCAGAAATGCGAAAACTCTGATATTTTAATAACTGACGACGCCAATTTACTCCAAGTTAATACTTACAACAATCTCTTAACAATAATTAAGACTGCATGACACCGCCCACTTTATGACTACAAGGTGTATCTCGGTAGCCAATTTAGCGATTTCTACTAAACGTGGTTCAATTATTTCATTGAGTCTAACTCAGGATATTATGGAAAACGTTTGAAATCGGGGAAAACGCCCCTGCTTACGACAGGATTTGATACCTGCGCCGGGTATATAAAGTTCGGTTTCGCACAAACTTATACCTCTTTACTTACTTTCAATTATTTTCTTTTATAAATGGTACATAAATTTACGACTTAAAATAGTTATTTTTCTAATAGCAATGAAATAAAACTGTATTAGGTTATAATTTATTTTAAAACAATAAAATATATTTAAAATAAACAATTAAATCTTTTAACAATAAGAAATAATGGAAAAAAGGTTGATAGAAAATGTGCTAAGTTCACATCAAAAGAATAAAATCTTAAATAGAAAATGTGGCAAGTCCCAAAAGAGCCTATAAGTCTGCAACAGCTTTATTTTGAAATTGACCGATTATTGGTACTAAAACAAGACGAACTAAGGAAGAAAACTGCATTTACAGATTAAAAAAATATTGAAAACAAAAAAAGTTAGACGGTTTTTTGTTCCTCCTGAAAAATAAAAAAAAATGGACTTAGCACGTTTGCGAACTAAGCCAACGATATAATAGATATGTATATTTTAATCTAATAAACATTCTTGGAAGATAGAAAATACTACCCAACAACTGGATTTTTGATTAACCGAAATCCAAACCATTCAAGCTGGTTTCGAGTATTTTGACAATAAAAAAATTAGCAAATTTTTTCAAAAATTTTTGCGCTTTAATATGCTGAATTCTTTTCAAATTTATATTAAATTTGTACACAACAATAACTCTATTGCTCTAAAGTCTAAAGAACTTATATTCCGAAAATTAAAGTTATGACTGCATAATCTAAGTTGCTAGATCACTTTAATATAAGCCAATATTTACCGTAATTTCTACGAAAGAAAACGAACTCATGCCATAAACGTTTTTGTGAAGCCCTAAATATTACAATAACACTTTGAGCAAGACTTCCATGCCGAAACGTCAAGTGTCCGCTTATGGGATTTTTTTTTTTAATAGACTTGTTTGTGTGTCCGCGCCGTTTATCGGAAAGTCCTCGAATGGGAGAGTATGACCTATGGGAAAAACCCAAAAACTTTTCATTCCCAAGAATGTGACTTCTTATATGAGATGCCCGCTTATCGGAGCGTCCGTCTATGGGAGCTTCCATTGTACGTATATTTTTATACCCGAGTGCACTTGTGCACAAGGGTATATTAATTTTGTTCACATAACGGTTGTTTGTAACAGCCAAAACGAATCGAGATAGATATAGACAAATGTATACATAAATGATCAGGATGAAAAAAGAAATCGATTAAGCCATGTCTGTCTGTCCGTCCGTCTGTCCGTTTGTCCGTCCGTCCGTGTACACGATAACTCGAGCAAAAATTGAGATATCTCAACGAAATTTGGTATGTAGGTTTCCCTTAATCCAAGGTAGGTTGGTATTGAAAATGGGCGAAATCGGACTTTAACCACGCCCACTTCTCATATAACGGTAATTTCCAGAAATACGGAAACTGCGATATTTTAGTAACTAATGAAGATAATTCACTCAAAATTGATATTTACAATAATTTTTAGACGAAAAATAAGAATATTATAAATTTTTGGTAAATGGGCGTAGCCACGCCCACTTATGGTTACATGTGTATATCTTGGTAACCGCTGCACCAGTTTCTTCCAAACTTGGCACAGTTGTTGGCCTTGGTACAGCATACAAAGTCGCCGAAAATTTTTAAAATGGGACGATAACCACGCCTACATCACATATAACGGTAATTTAGAGAAATACAAAATCTCAGATAAATCAGTAAATATTAAAGCTAATTTATTCAAAACTGATGCTTGCAACAATTCTTTACCAAGAAATACGTTTATGGTAAAATTTTGGAAAATGGGCGTGGCACCGCCCACTTATGATCACATATATGTATATCGGTATTCGTTCTACCAATTTGTACCAAACTCGGTATGGTTATTGTACTTGCCACATAGAAGCAAAACACTGAAATTTCTTGAAATCGGACTAAAATTACGGCCGCTTTTCATAAAACGGTAAATTTCAGAAATGCTTGAAACTTCAATATTTCGAAATTGAAGGACGCTAATTTACTCAAAATTTATACACCCCGGCTTACCATCTAGCGGTAGGTTTCGAAAAGGTGAAAAAGCATATATTTAATACTTGCGCCGGGTATTTAATTTTCGGCTCCGCCCGAACTTAGACTTTCTTACTTGTTTAATACAATTTAGGGCAACCCAAACCTAAATCACCATATTTTTGAGTTTAATTGCTAAATCTACACAATTTTCGCCATGCCATAAAATTCCTTCTATCATCGTTTTACGTAATGTTTCACGTAAATCACTCAACCCTCACACCGTCACAAATGCGTACACTAATTCACACAGGAACTAGATACAAGGTCAACCAACTAGAAGCTAGCGGAACCGCAATGTGATTAATTGTGATAATCTCAGACAAGCCAGGACGAGGATGAAAAAAATTCACTTTGCAAAAATGAACGGCAATTCTCGGCCTCTAACGCACATGCCACAGCGTCCACAAAGCTCGTGAAGTGTTACAATGCACACATCTAAACCCACGCGGTGATAGGTATGTATGCATATTAGGGTGATCCTTAAAAAATGAAATAAACGATTTTTTTTTGGTCTCACCCCCTCAATTAGTAATACCACGGTCACAGATATCACATATAAATTTGAAGGCGTGTCGCACAGGGGGAAAGTTCAGATTTCTCTATAGAGACTCAAAAAATTGAAATTAATTTTTTTTTCATAATCGATACTACCATAGTCGAAGATATCACTGGTAAATGTGGGTCTCGATTGGAGTCGGTTAAGGCGTATGGCAAAGGGGTTACGGGCCAGATGCCTCTATGGAGACTCAAAGAATTTAAAATATTTTAATACTCAAAATCGATACTACTAAAGTCGAAGATATTACATATAAGACGTTTTCATAGGGTAATTGGAACTTTGACCCCTGTGCGACACTTAAATTAACCGACTCAAATTTATATGTGATATCTTCGACAAAGTGGTATCGATTTTAGGTATATGATGAAAAAAAAAATTATTTAAATTTTTTGAGTCTCCATAGAGGAATGTGAATTTTGCCCCCTGTGCGACACGCCTTAACCGTCTCCAATCGTGACCAAATTTTATTTGTGATATCTTCGACTATAAAAGCATCGATGTAGGGGTTGAGGCTAAGGAAATCTGATGTAAAAACATTTAATTACCACTCTAATGTATATACAGTACTCCCAGCTTATTGGGATCAGCTGCTAGGTCAAAAAAATATGGCATACCAAATACATGTAAATTTCTCCGCATAATTGAGCCCGGTTAATTGGTATCGAAAAGAAAAATACCGCCAATTTTCACCGGTTAATTGTGCAAATAATTTTTTATAACTATGATCTCTAGATATGTGAGTGTCAGTATTATGTATACATAAATATAGTATGTACAATAATAAATATGAATTGTGTTCGTTTTTGTATCTTATATTTTTATACCCGAGGGCACTTGTGCACAAGGGTATTATAACTTTGTTCACATAACGGTTGTTTGTAACAGGCAAAACGAATCGAGATAGATATAGACAAACGTATACATAAATGATCAGAATGAAAAGAGAAATCGATTAAGCTGTGACTGTCTGTCCGTCCGTCCGTCTGTGCACACGATAACTCGAGTAAAAATTGAGATATCTTAACGAAACTTGGTACGTGAACTTCTTTTTGGCGTAGGACGGCTGGTATTGAAAATCGGCGAAATCGGACAATAACCACGCCTACCTCCCAAATAACGGTAATTTTAAGAAATACGAAAACTGCGATATTTTAGTAACTACTGAAGATAATTCACTCAAAATTGATACTTACAATGAGTTTCAGACGGAAAACATGAATATTATAAATTTTTGGAAAATGGGCGTAGCCACGCCCACTTATTGTTACATGTGTATATCTTGGTAACCGCTGCACCAATTTCTTCCAAACTTGGCACAGTTGTTGGCCTTAGTACAGCATACCAAATGGCCGAAAATTTCTAAAATCGGACAATAACCGCGCCCACATCCCATATAACGGCAATTTCGAGAAATACAAAATCTTCGATAAATCAGTAAATACTGAAGCTAATTTATTCAAAATGATGGTTGCAACAATTCTTTGCCAGGAAATACGTTTATGATAAAATTTTGGAAAATGGGCATGGCACCGCCCACTTATGATCACGTATATGTATCTCGCTAACCGTTCTAGCAATTTGTACCAAACTCGGTATGGTTATTGTGCTTGCCACATAAAAGTAAACCATTGAAAATTGTTGAAATCGGACTAAAATTACGGCCGCTTTTCATATAACGGTAAATTTCAGAAATGCTTGAAATTTCAATATTTTGAAATTTAAGGACGCTAGTTTACTTAGAATTTATACACGCCGGCTTATCATGTAGCGGTAGCTTTCGGAAAGGAGGAAAACATATATTTAATACTTGCCGCCCGGACTTAGACTTTCTTACTTGTTTTACTTAAAGTTAAAAAAATAAAATAAAAAAACTTTTTAATATACAACGTTTTTATAAATGGACTAAAAAGTAGAAAATAATATTTCTCAGTCCCATACATATATATGTACATACATACGAGCACCAATTAATTTCATTTAAAGAAATGGCGGGCCGTCCATTTCGGTTGTAGCGTACGTAGTGCATAGGGCGACATCTACCTCTCAACCGACGTTCTTTGCAAAGCAAAGGGTTTATAGCAATGAGTGGTGGCTGGACACACAACATTCCAAGTTGATAAAAGTGTTGTAATGTAATAATATGTATTTTGAAAGAATAAAAAAAGTAAATAAACCGTAATGGACTTATTTAAACAAGTTATTTTTAAGAAAACAACAAAACCGACTTCAATTCTAATATACAAATTTAAGATTACCGTTAATTTCTTCGTGCTCAAAGGTTCAGATCTAAACCAAATTAGTGTGACACTCCCTCTGAGGTAACATCTTTCCTAAAAAAAAAATAATTTTAGAAATCCGTTTACGTGGTCCAAAGTTATGCATACAAAAAAATACTGACAGATGGATAACCTCCTCCTTTTTTGAAGTCGGTAAAAAAAAATTAGATTTACAAAGCAGTTAAAATATTATTTATTTTTTATGAATTCGGGTGTTAATTTGCGCATACGCATTTTCTTTTAATTAGTTCGGTTGTCCAATTAAGCGAGATTTCGGTAACTGAACTTAGTGTTCGATTATACGAGTATCGGTAAAGTGAATAACGGGGTAATTCAATTAACTGGAGTCTAATATACATAGATAAATATATTGTACTTATAGATTTATATTAGGGTGGTTCATAAAAACACTCTTTTTGGAAATTCATAAACGCTACATCAGAATATTGTTATTTGTGACCAAAAAAGAGACACATATTTTTGTAGAGACAAAGTTTTTTTTGGAGGTCGCACTGGTCGGTTTTTTATAAAAACGCTGATGTTCTAAATTTTTTTATTTTCTTGACATGTTAAAATGCAGCTAAACATGTGGTTTTACATATAATTACTCTGGTATTATTGGGGAACTTTCCCTTAATTACACACCTGTCTTGGACAATTAGAATGGGTCTAGTTCCCGAAAATATGCTCTAGAAAAGGCAGGGGTTCCTGGGGTTGCTAATTAGGAATCTGGAGTCAGTTTTTCAAAATTCAAAATGGCGGAGCCAAAATGGCGATTCATTTTTTTCAAAATGATTGGATTTATTCGAAACCCGTTACTCGAGAAATTTTGAATTTTTAAAATCTGACATCAGATTCATAATCAGAAAGCTGAGAAACCCACAGAAGCGAGTTTTAACCCTTAACAATGTTTAAAACGTTCAATATCAATATTTTAATTTTAGTATTTTTTTTTTTAATTTGATCGCCATCTTGAATTTAAAAAAATTTACTTCAGATTCGTAATCGGCGACCCCAAAAACTCACGAGTGCCAGGTTCCGAATAAATCCAACCATTAAAAAAAAGGGCCGCCAGTTTGGATCCGCCATTATTAGTTTCGAAAAACTGACTTAATATCCCTAATTAGCAACCCCAGAAACCCCCTGGTAACAAGTTCCAACCCATGACAATGCGTAAATCGTTCAGTATCAACGTTTTAATTTTACTAGTCTCTTTTCGAGAGCATATTAGACCCATTCTAACTGCCCAAGACAGGTATGTAATTAAGGGAATGTTCCCCAATAATAGCAGAGTAATTATATAATTTTAACATGTCAAGAAAATAAAAATATTGAAAACATCAGCGTTTTTATAAAAAAACCGACCAGCTCGACCTCTAAGAAAACTTTTTTTCAAAATAAAAAAAAACGTTTCTCTTTTTTTATCACAAATAACAATAATTTGAGGTAGCGTTTACGAATTTCCAACAAAAAATTTTTTGAACCACTCTAATATATATACATTGTACAAACATACAAATGCACATGTTCATATACCCAGCAGGCATTGTGAATCATAAGCGACTCTATACAAGCCTTCTTAGCGCCCAATTAATAGTAGAAAATCTGTTTTGCCAACAAAGACTGTCCTCCGGTGAAGCGAACTTACCTGGATATTGACATACTTGTTGTTTTTGTTTTATTGCTTATATGTGCGCTTTTTAACGCAAAAAAAACCGGTTCTAAAACACAGCATTTGAGCCGTTTCCGGAAGCCGATTTGTTAGCCGTTATGTAAAAAAATAGCTGTTTTAGCCGGTTTTGCTATTTACCTTGTTTTCTTAAAATTCAAATATATATACATATGTTTCCATTTTTACTTAGCGATCCAAACTCTGTTAAAAATGGCTAGTAGCATTATCGCGGAGGCGGGGTCATATAAAATTGGGCCGACTTCGGTTATTTTTAACCGACTTCCAAAAAGGAGAAGGCTATCAGTTCGTCGGAATAATTTTTGTTTGTTTTTTTTTTTGTTTTATGTATGTTACCGCATAACTTTGGACCACGTCAACCGATTTCGATAGCTTTTTTTCGTTGGAAAGGTATTGTCTCAGAGGTGGTCCCATACTAATCTGGTTTAGATCCGATCAGTGGATCATGAAATATAAATATATATAATTTTTTTTTAAATGTTTTTTTTTCTACAAATTACTTGTTGTTTTAAACGAATAAAATTTTTCTAAAGAAGGCCGTACCAGGGATTTTCTTCATAAAATGTTTGTTATCAATGACTTAAATTTAAGTGTGAAGTTTTATTCCCAATTATAATTAACAAATGGTTTCACTGTTTGCTTAACACGCGTTTGTGTTTGGATATACATAGTGCCAAGAATAAATGTTACAGGTATTGTCTTCCCAGGTAGCGCATATTCAATTCTGCCTTAATTACAAAACATCATTGTTGCCCATGCTTAAAGTTTTAAGCTAAGGGTAAAATGGATATTTTCAAGCACTATGTACATATATGGATTTATTTAAACTAACTCTTTTTCCTGAGAACTTATTTAAATTCCAAAAACCGAAGGCCAACTTGAATTAAAAGAACCAACACTGAAATGCGTCAAAATGAAAGTAAAAGAGCACACATTTCTATGTAAAGCAAAACTCTCTGGGAAGACAATAAGTTTGTTCGTCGAAAATCCAGCGAAAATTATCACTCAAAATATCAGTTAGTAAGAAAAAATGCTCCCAAATTCTCTCTTAAGTAGAGAAACTTGCAAATTTCTGCACGAACGCAAATTTGCAGGAACTTGCAAGTTTCCCTGCCGGCTAGTGTCCACGGTTGCATTTCAAACATAAGAAATTTGTATAGATTTTTAAAATTATTTCAGAGGGGCAAAAAACAGGATCTACATTTATATTTCTTGCTAGTCCGACTTTCTTCAACATACGTTTCAATTTCTTTGCCGTACTAACTGTCGCGTTTCCTATATCGACTCTGGTTGAGATTGCATTCCGAGTACATTTAAGACAACGATTGCATTCCGAGTACATTTAAAATTAGAATTAACTAAATTAATTAAGAAAACAAGTATTTACTTAAATTTTTCATTTAAAAATCGCTCAAGTTTGTAAAATTTTAAATTTGACGAACCTGTTTATTCAAATTATCGTCGACAAAGAATGCAACCATGTGCCACAATCATATGTTTTCCTAATTACAAATTCTTGCTGGCAAAATTTTTTCCAGCTTGAATTTGCAACTTCTCTCCAAGAACTAGTCTTTCTACTTATGATTTATTTAAATAAAACATGTGAAATTTAGTTGAAACAGTTAGCTGTTTTTAGCCGGTTTCTTTTGCCAATTTAGCCGGTTGGTCCAAAAAGTTCTGGCAACACTGATATTCACATAAAATAAAAATCATTGAAATCGGCCCGGTATTTTAAGACTTTTCGGATTAGTGAAAATTCTTTAAATTTTATATACTTAACACAACACGGCATGAAAATTTTCTCCAAGATAAGGCTAGTAGTTTCTAATAGATTTTGGGTCGCCCAATTTTTAAATATGGAAACTTATATGTACATATGTATATTTGAATTTTAATAAAATACGGCAAATGGCGAAATCGGCTAAAAATGGCTAACTTGTTTTTGCAAAACGGCTAACAAATTGGCTGCCGGCTACATCGAATCTGGAAAAAATGTGGTAGATTTCAAAAAAATGTGGTAGATCGCAGACTTTGGATCAAACTTTGTACAAAAATTAAAAAAATTCTGCAAGGTTTCACCTAAATTGCAAACATTTTAATTAGAATCTAAAACAAAATTAAATTTAGTATAATAAAGTGCAAGATTGAAGTTGCTAAAAACTGCGTTGAGTTTTGACAATTTTTTCTTTGACAGTTTCGAACATATTTTGAAAGATTTCTGCAACCTTGCGGAGTGCTGCCAGGTTTTCTTTTCATCACATCAGTAAACAAATGTGGCTCGTTCCAAAAACCGCTATTTGGGATTTGCCGATTTTGACAATTTTCAAGTAAAAGTAAACAACGCATTTTCGCTAATATCTCTTTTTATAAAACATATATTTAACACAATAAAACCACGTTTCCTGTCGAAAAAATGAATATTGATAAAATTTACTATTTTACAGTTTATTTTATCCTCCCAATCTGCCTGTTGTTAGCGTTTTGTGTTGGACAATTTTTGCTCTTAAAATTAAGAAACATATGTCGAGCAAAAATAAAGCTACTCAAAAACGCAAATATATGGTAGATTTCAGACCTTGTGTGGTAGATGTGGTAGATGCTCCGATCACTGCTCTCGTGGCTGGATCGCGCGCAATCCGAGTTGACTTCTTGCTCAAGATGAAATGCACGTGTCAATCGTTCCAATTTTATTTCTCATGCTCGAATTTCGCATGCCCGCGCGAGTCGGGCGCGCACGCTGGTAAATAAAAATTAATTCTGACCAAACTATATCGAAATGCACGAATTTTTTTCATGAATATATGCAGAAATGTTTATTACAGAAGCTGTTGTTAAAAATTTTCGTCCACGAGGCGCAGAAATTGCTTAAATGTTAAATTTTTTCATAAAAATATTATTGAAAAGCAAAAGAAAAAAATTATTTTTGTAACGCAAATAATTTCATTGCATAGTTTAATGTTTTAATCTGCACTCAAAAAAAAAATTTTTATTCGGACACTTACTTTTAAAGAAAAATAAAAATTTCCAAAACACTGCAAAAATTTTCAATTGTTGATAAAAAAAAAACTATTTGGAATTTTGCAACAGGGTCGGCGTAAGTCTTTTCGATCAGCTGTTTATGCTAAGTCCAACACGTGGAGTTCGGGTAGCGTAAAAACTTTCCACTGGAAAAAATGGCGAAAAGTTGCCAACTGTTGAGCTGAGCAGAACTACTAAACTGTGCGTTTCTAAGACAAGTAGCCAACGGTTACCCAACAGCTATGACTTATAAATGCGCCCATTATCATACCTATCGGCTGTCAACGGCGCATTTTCACATTTCGTCATCTTCTGTAGCAAGGCAAATACCAGACGGCGGTAGGATTAAGGTAAGGAGATCTCGAATGCTTTGTCACGCAAACGAGATTCTCAAGCATGTGAAGTAGGCCTGTTATGTAAGTGTGGCACTCAGTACGGCAATCATACCAACTACGAGTACATCTATACATCTATAGTAGAAAACAGATAACTGCGTCTCGGTCATGCTGTTTATAGAACTTTTCTTTGCGTGTACACTGAGGGAAATAATGCATAGTAAAAATGAATACTTTATATTTGATTATCGTTTAAAACTGTTCGTATTCAAAAATAATATTTTCATACAAAATTTATTACGCACGTATTTGACTGTTTACATCTGAGTATGTATATGTAAGTGTACATACTCTGCAAAAAATTGTACGACTAATCTCTAAAGAGAGTATCCCGAGATTACTCTCAATCGGGTACAATTGGGCATTAATTAGTCGCAACTAGTCTCATACGGGTACTAATGGAGGTCAATTAGTCTCGACTCATTCCTTATGGGTATAATTGGAGATCAATTAGTCCCCAACTCATCTCTAACGGGTACTATTAACGATTTAATGATATGTGCGCACTTAGTCAATGAAATTTCATGTGCGGCGTTGGCACGCAGAGAGAGTATTCGCCTAACAAAACTGAGCACCCCGGTTCGAATCTCAGCTGGCGCCAATTTTTATTTTTATTTTTTAAAAGTGACTAGTCGCTTTTTATACCCGTTCGGGTATAAAGGGGAACAATTAGTCTCTTCATAGGACATGCTCGAACAAAAGCGATCAGTTCATTCCATACAAAGAGATCAAAAGTGGTATTAGCATAGTTGCCAACTTAGTGCTTTAAGCGCTAGATTTAGTGCTTTTTGAAAATTAAAACGCCAAATAAATGGTTTAGTGCCTAGTGCCCTTTTTAGTGCTTTTTTCTGAACTAAAATTTCTGAATTTACAAGAATCTACAAATTTAAATGCACTAAAATGCAAACCATGATTGATAAAAAGATGAAGTTGCAAACCCACGTTCTTGCGTTCGTGTTAAATTGTATTCGCGTTGAAAATGCTAGCACGCAGATAAGTTAAGTATTTATTTTTTTATTTTCTTGATTATTGATTGATTACACAGTTCGAAAAATTTTAACTTTTTTTTGCCACCTGAGTGCATCGGTTTCTGTAGATTCTTCGGTGCTTGTATTCAGCACCTGCAGCTGCAGAATTTCTATACCAAGTCAGAATTTTGAGATATCCTAGCCTCTAAGTGTAAAAACTCGGTTTTTCGCAATATTTGAGGTTATATTATAAAACAACAAATTTTTTCGCACATTTCTACTTAGGGTATCATTAAGTATTACTCTTCCCCTTTAAAACTCAGTTTCGTTTTTTGCGATTCGATTGTTCCTTCTCCAGATGTACCGGTTTTAATGTGCAGTACTTCGGTATTAGTTCGCAAGCATGAATGTGTATTTATTTATACATGTAAATATTGTTTTTTTTTTTTACTGTTGTTTACCATAAACTGTTATGAAAAAGAGTATCCTTTGATAAAAAAAAAATAGTGCGGTAAAACGGTCTTTTTTCCAAGATTTGGTGCATTTTGAAACTGAAAAGTTGGCAACACTGGGTATTAGTCGCATGCTCCTTTGCGATTGCCCCGCTGTCATCCCGGATTAGTCCAATTTTTTGCAGGGTATGTACGCACCCCAAGCATGCAGAGCGCCGCTCTGAGAGCGGTGACAACACACACATACATACATAGTACATACTTGTTTATCCGTACAAATCGCGTGCTGTGGTGTTGATAGGGATGCAAACGATGCATCGATATTTTTGAAACATCGATAATATCGGTTCAAAATTCGATGTTTGCCATCGATGTTTACAATTTCCTAAAATCGCTAAATTGACGATACATCGATGCCAGTTTCAGCGATGTTTTAACATCGACTTATGCTCCTAAAATTTTTTGACTGGCCATGAATTTTATTACTCATTCTTTTGAGGAGCATTCAGAAATTCCGAGCTTACTCTTAATATTCGATATTAAAAATGCTTACTTAGTCATTAAAAAAGGACCGGGATCCCGTTGAAATTTCACCGAAATTGGGCGCTGGAACTTTAAGCTCATCGAACTTACGACGGCATGCATTTCTATTCTATTTATAGGAAGGTTAATGGAGTGGTAATTAAATACAGGGAAATCCATCCATCCATATTTAAGTATTTTTCTAATTGAATTACAGAGAGTTTGAATTGAAAAGTATTTAATTTTCCTTTTAATGTGACTACAACCTAACAACTTTTGAAACATCGGAAACCATCGATATATCGATGTTTTTCTGGCGATGTATTTTAGCATCGATATTAATTTTTCCGATGCATCGAAACATCGATGTATCGATGTTACTCCCCAAAATTTGCATCCCTAGGTGTTGATGGATATTCAACATTTGAAAGCAAATTTATATTTCTGGGTGTAGCTGAGTGCGCAAAGATGCTTGCCACAAGTTGTTCATATCCGGAGATGGTCGGGCTTGAATTCCACTGCAGGCAACATGCAAACTGATTTTTTTTTTTAGTTTTTGTCTTGAGTATTCACTTCACGGATGCTTTTTCAGTACGAACGCGGTCATTTTAATATGCGCGTAATTGAACTGAATATTTACCAATATACAGTATTTTCGTTGACGTTTATAGTAAGATTAATTACGTTTCTATTTGATTTTAATATTTTTTTCCCTCAGTGTACGTAGCTGTCGCAACAAATATGTATAATTGATATCGGATGGGTTCAGAAGGCGCAGCAGTTGAGCGCAACCGTTGCTAAAAAAATCAGTGATCGTAATGTGTCTTCTGAACGGCTTGATACATTAGCTGTCAAATTCAAAACACATAACATGTTGCCTCAAATGATCAGAAAAATATTACGATCATCTAACACGCAACTGTTCAGTTGATGAGAAGTACAAAACAACGCGTTCAGAAGGTGCAATCGCAACAGTTACTGAGCTGTTGCGCCTTCTGAACGTGCCCATCTACTCCGACAGTCAAATGACATACAGGCTAACCTAATATTCAAACACGCCGCCAATTTACTGTCAAACATTTCTCATGCAGATACAACTTGTATGGGACCAACGAAATTGAACGGCGTGCGTATGAAGCTAACTCAATTTTCAATTTTTGTTCTGCGTGACATTTTGATTTGACATTTCGCTCAATGAAATCAAATGCAAACGCATGAACGCCAATTTCCGGTGACGCAAGAAAAAAAATTCTACGGCGTGCGTACCAAAACGCAAGCCGCGAATATTAGGTTTGCCTGATAGGCACTTGATTCTATTACTATAAATTCGGACATGGTAGCAAACTGCCGAAAATCGCTTTTAAAATCATAACGACAGACCTTCGAACAAAATTTTACTCCGCTTTGTCAAAGGCTCTGGTTAACATACTTAGTCGGCTGTCAACACATACACATACACATGCAACCGCTTATCGATACCAATCCAACGGAATGATGGAGCGGTGGCACCGGTCTCTCAAATCTGGATTTACGTAGGATCCTGCTACCTCGATTGATTTACTACCGACTCTTCTACTTGGTCTACGAACATGTTACAAAGAAGACTTCTAACACGCTAACCTAATATTCGCGGATTGCGTTTTGGCACGCACGCCGTCGAATTTGTTTGTTTTTTTGCGCCACCCGAAATTGGCTTTTGCGCGTTTGCATTTGATTTCATTGAGCGAAACGTCAACTCAAAATGTCACGCGAACAAAAATTGGAAATTGAGTTAGCTTCATATGCACGCCGTTTAATTTCGGTCGGTCCCATACAAAATGTATGTGCATGAGAAATTTTTGACAGTAAATTGGCGCCCTGCGTGAATATTAGGTATATAGGCATAAATGTTATACGGTGGACAAACCTTGGAAGCGATACGAGTTTCTCTAAAATCACAGAGCGTACATGAGAACACGCGGTCAGTACCCGCTGCTTATCACAATTCAAGTAGAAGGTTGTTCGCACTTAGCAATCTCTATGATTGTTCACATGTACTCGTAGGAACAGACGCAGCCCGCCAGCAATTGGAAGCAGCTTTCACCGGTAAGCACCGGTCCTTACGAGGTTATCGATTGTCCCACCGATAAGGTAGATTTACACTCAAAAACTCAACAATAAAGTGGTAACCATATCGACGGATAGACTGAAACGGGCGATGGAAGTTTGACCGCCTGAATTAAGGCCGCTTTCTTATTTGTTTGGCGGCCTAATTTCATATTTTGATCGCGGCCTAACTTCACTTGCCAAAATGAATTAGTTCCTGACACCTAAAAAAGTAAGTGGCTTTCTCTCAGCATGTTACCGGATAGAAAATGTTCTGTCTTTTGTAAATATGAGAGTGTTTTTGTGAAGCTCTCGTTTTTGTGATTATGTAGAAGAAACGTGTTGAGATTCCATTACTACATATGTATGTCAACTGTTGAAAATGATTCTCTTTGAAAACTAATTAATCACATTAACATGCAAACCAAACATTTGCTAAAAATAAGAACCACAAACCGAATGAGTTTTGGTATTTCTCTTTCTCAGTTTACTTTTGATAAAGTCGAATTCATACAAGGCGATTTTACCGGAGCAGATTGTCAAAATGATGTGTTTATTGTAAATTTGTATACCTTTCATGAGCATGAAATGGTATTATAACTTTGGTCCGATGTTTGTAAGTACCAGAATAAAAAGAGATAGACCCATTAAAATGTATACTTATATGATCAGAACGTCGAGCTGAGTCGATTTAGCCATGTCCGTCTGTTTGTATGTAATCTAGTCTCTCAGTTTTTGAGATATCCGGATAAAATTTGGTAGGTAAGTGTATTTTTATAATGTATTAATCATTTGTCGGAACCGGAAGAATGGGACCACTATAACATATAGCTCCCATACAACTGATTGTTCAGATATGAGATTTTTCGTTATAACTTCTCCATTTATGCTGATAGGAACATGAAATTTTGCAGTACTTGCACCCATTATCAACAGAATACTTACAGTGGAAATTACAAAGACCGGGTCACTATAACCTATAGCTCCCATACAACTGATTGTTCAGATATGAGATTTTTCGTTATTACTTCTCCATTTATGCAGCTAGGAACATGAAATTTTGCAGTACTTGCACCCATTATCAACAGAATACTTACAGTGAAAATAACAAAGATCGGGTTACTATAACCTGCAGCCCCCATACAACTGATTGTTCAGATATCAGATCTTTTATCATAACCATTACCATACCATTTTCACTCATTATTAACAGAATACTTACAGTGAAAATAACAAGGATCGGGTGACTATAACATATATGTATCTTCCAAACATCTGATTGTTCAGATATGGGATTTTACTGTAAAACTCCTTTATTTGAACAGCTAAAACCGATAAATTTCGTAAGATATTTTATAAATAATAATACAAAGTCTACTGAGAAAATCCTCAAAATCTATGCTGTATAAGCTTTATCTCCTATACCACTGATTGTTCAGATACCAGTTTTTGCGATATATCTCATTTATGTAGGAAACTAAACCCAATAAATTGTGTTACCGGTTTACATACCGATCACATAGCAGTGAAAATCACTTAGATTGGTGCTAATATAAGGTCCATACCTCTGATTGTTCAGATGCGATTTTTTATATAGGTATGTAACTCCTTTATCGATGTATGCAGATGTATTCAAAAGCAGTAATCTGTCAAAGTAAAATTTGCAGATGTTCATGAAAGGTATGAAGTATATGCTGCTCTTACTTGTTTCTGTTGTGATCAGTGTTGCCAGGTCTTCGGCTTGAGAAAACGTCCATCTTGGTCTGAAAGAACGTCATTTTCTATCCAAAAACGTCTTTTTCAATTGAATGTACAAAAAATTGTTCTTATTAAACTTTTACTGTACACAAAGGTACATATCGAGCCCTAATCGCCAAAATAACGTAAGCGACATTTTTTCAAAATTTTCTTTTTGATGCAGCAATATTCCTAGATGCATTTCTGCATCAAAAAGGAAATTTTGAAAAAAATGTCGCTTACGTTATTTTGGCGGTTAGGGCTCGATATGTACGTAAGATATATTAAGATGTCATTTCGACAGAGCACATTTAAAATTCATTGTAAACTGGTTTGAGATCGTTAATATAAAAATTATTTTATACATACACTTGTGATCATCTGATTAAGTCATCAACATTTTGATCGATTTTGGCTGTCTCTCTTTCGTTTATTTAATGTTTATTATTTTTCCATAAAAGCCAAGCTCATTAACAAACAAAATATAAATCAACAAAAATTGTGCTAAAATTATAAACAATCTGCAAATTTTCAGCTAGATTTTCAACTTTTTATTCAGATTTTTTAGAATTTTTTTTGAGTATGCAGTTTGATAGCCCATTAAATTTCAGGGCAATAATGTAAGTTTAAAGGGGCTTAATAATCGCGTTGATTTAAAAATTTTTTTTTTCTTGTAGACATTTGGTTAGGGGCTCAGTTGTCTGCTAAGTAGGAGCATAGCAATAGGTCCATTCAATATCGAAAAATTGTTACGAATTGTTGCTAGTACTTGCAAGTTTTTACTGGAAATGCATTCAGTAACCCAAAATATTTGCAAGAGGGAGCGAATTCGAGAGCGTAACAACCAGAGAGAGCTGTAAATTCTTGCAAGTAAAAGTGCAAACAGTCGACGACGTAGCGTAGACGAAGGTTGACGCAGACACGATCTACCTTATGGGATTCGCGTGTTAATGAAAACTCACCACCGTATGGCGGTGACGTTGCCGTTGTTTCTCTCTCCCTCTATCAACAGTAAATTTGATATGCTGCTAAGTACGTCAACGTACGTTTACGCTACGTCGTTGACTGTTTTCGCTTTAAAAGTTTTACTAGCAGGAATTTGCAGGAGGCAGAAAGTAAGGTTATGTTTCAAATTCAAATGTAAACAACTGTTTAAGAGGATGATTTGATGAAACATAATTAGTGAAATGAAAATATGGATGAAAAATTTAAATCTATTGTATATTTTTTTATTTCTATGACGATGGGAACTATTCCCAATTAAAAAGAAAATTGCGCGCCAAAACCGTCAGAAAGTATCAAAACGGCTTAACAGGCTAACCTAATATTCACGCACGCCGCCAAATTCTCATGCGCATACAACTTTTATGGGACCAGCCGAAATTGAACGGCGTTCGTACGAAGCTAACTCAATTTCCAATTTTTTTCTGCGTGACATTTTGATTTGACATTTGACTCAATGAAATCAAATACAAACGCACGCAAGCTAATTTAGGGTGACGCAAGAAAAAAATTCTACGGCGTGCGTACCAAAACGCAAGCCGCGAATATTAGGTTAGCCTGTAAGTTGCAAGTTTTTACTAGTTTTGCGTTCAAAACTTTTCTGAAAATTTTCTCTTGCTCTCAATTTTACTCTCTATTTTTCTTTTACGCTATCGCTGCAAGTACTTACTGGAAAAGTTATTTAATAGACCTAATATTTCAGTCTTTTTTGTATTCATTACATTTTCAATGAAGTCTTAAAAAAGTCGCCTACTTTTTTCTGCCGTTTTATGCTGCACAGCTTTTTTGATGCTTTTGCGAGGGTGCCTGCTGCAATAGATCGGCTCTTCCTGATTTGGCTTTTGCTTTGCTTTTTGTGCAATTGCAAACATTACAGCAAGCCTCGTAACCTCAAGTGTTTACACAACAAGCCTTTGAACGCGGGATCCTTAGTCCAACAATCAATCTTTTGAAGCAGCTGCAGCAAAACACAAAGATTGTAAAGATTTATTAAGAAAATAATTCAAATTCAGATTTAGTAACAAAGAAAAATTACTGGGAAGTTAAAAAACGTCATTTTTTACACAAAAAACGTCCAAACGTCAACAGGATACAGAAAACGTCCAAATGACGTTAAAAACGTGAACCTGGCAACGCTGGTTGGGATTGTCGTAGTATGTATAATTTGCTACTGTACTTTTTTTGTTTTTGTGCTGCCGCTGTATGGATCGACTTTCTTTTGTTAATGTAAAACGCACAACTAAGCTGAAAATTTTAACAACATACATACATACGTAAAAGTGTTAACAAATTTTGTTAAGTGTCTACTAGCGTGGACCGAAAATCCGCTTTTTAGAATTTCGATTGGTAATAGCAAAAATATGGTTCATTATGCTCTAAAAACAATCTGTGTGAAAGATGAGAAAGTTCAAGTGCTAAAAAAATATTTTCTTAACTTACTTCAATTCTCTACAAAAAAGGTCTATCTAACAAATTTTGTAGCACTAATACTTTCGAAGATAATTGCAATTTTAGTAAAAAAAATATATTAATTAATGTATTTATTAATTTTTATTTTTTGAGCACTTTGAACTTTGGTGGACTTGGGCGGGCCTAAGATATTGACCGAAAATTGTCATCTTTCACACAGATTGTTTTTAGGTTATAGTGAACCATATTTTTGCTATTACCAATAGAAATTCTAAAAGAGAGAAAATGTGATTTAAAACAGAAAGCATTAAGAGAAAAAAATTAATAGTTTTATATAAATTGTCAAATAAAAAGGCAACGCCAGTCAAGATAAAAATATTACAAGGTAAAGACATTCTCTTTATTTGTCGGTGATGATTTTTTCCGACGATTGCAAGCATCATAAAACCATATAAAATTTAAAAAAAAAAATTGTTCACTGTTGATGTTGTGTGTAAGTTTGAGTTTTAAATTCGCATTGTTATATTGTTTGCAAACGTCAAACTACTAACTTGTAATTTTTTTATCATGACGTCAGTACCCGGTTCACTGTTCTAGATCCAGTAATTTTCCCAAAATATTTTAGTTTTATGTCTGCATTGGGAATGATTAAAAATTTAGACTTTAACATGGAAAATGTTACTCATACGCCATGTAGGAGTATGTATAAGTAAGGCCACGTAAGATATGGCGTATGAATAACATTATTTCCTGCTTCTATTTCACACCAAAAATTATTCCACATTTTAATTTCACCATTCAAAAGTTTAGTTGTCCATTGATTTCCATCGTTGTAGCTTGATTTTTTTGGCAAAAGAACAAGCTTTTATACAGATGGGGAAAAATTACAAAAAGTTTGTTTGTTTTTGAATTTTTCGTTGTTAAAGTTTGAATTCTGTTTTTTATAAAAATTTAAATATCTTGGAAAAATTACCTGCTCTGGAAAAACGGTATACAGATCCATAACCTACGACTCAAAATTAAGTTTACGTGTGTCAGGGTTTTTTGTCCTTTCAAAACAAGAGATTGATGAGTGTTTGATAAATAAATATCGTAAATATGCCTAAAGACTAATGGGCTTATTCATAAAACATAAAGTAGCTTTATAAAAGGTTTATAAATTGAAAATTGTATGAAAACGTCAATTTATAAAGCTCTTTAAACCTACTTTATTTATTATGAATAAGGCCATAAAGGTTTATCGACACACATCTATGCCGTATCAGTGTCAGTCTAAAATAAAATATATGTAGTTGCTCAGTTTCAAATAGAGTTGTTCAGACACGTGTGTGCCGTTTTTTAGCGTCAGTGCAACTCCAGTGTTCGTTTCGTGTTTTTTAAATAAGTCGGCAACGATATTTTGGTGTACTTCATTGACGAGTTAACGTTCTTCTTTTTCCAAGTTTTGTTTGATATCGATAAAAAAGTTACGGAATATAATTTGTCTCACAAAAAAAAAAATGGATACCGGGTTTAAAAATCATATTTGGAACAATACATGGAATAATTTAATTTCTCGGTTTATCCAAGTCTTGTGAACCCATTTTCGCCTTTTTATTTGATTTTCTTCCTCGCCTGGAGCCATGGCGATAATTGCAAATTCGTCATTAGTAAAATAATTTATTTTATCTTCGCTCAACACTGATCGGTACTGATTGGCACTGATACGGCACTTAAAAGTTGTTCGAATGGTCGAGCATGCAGAGTCTAATAATAATAATAATCCCAACGATCTTACCCTCCTTTTCCGCCCATCCGCACGAGGGCGCTGTCCGCATGACGTACGGAACCATTATTTTAAATTTTTACGCCGAGTCACGAAAGGCAGGAGTTTGTTAAATGTCGAGATCTAAAACTATTCAGCTACAGAACCAAATTCAATAGCTGATTATTGTATTTATGTTAGTCAATCATTTATTGAGAGAGGATAGTATCATTTTCTTAATGCTGTAAAACGAATCAGATATATCAAATGTGCTGGAATGAGAGTTAAAATCCTGGCATAAGCAACGGAGTAATTCAAAATTAGTTTTACAAGTTTTCAAAAATATAGGACAAACGTGTCTTGATAAACGGGAGGGAACATTAAGGCTAACTTCACCCAGAAGAAGCGGACTTGAAATTGAGCCTGTCAGTAATTGAACCACAAAAATTTTACCAAGCATTTCCCTGCGACTGACAAGTGTAGGAAGATTAATAAGATTTAATCGGCTCGTATAAAGCGGAAGGTTATATTGAGAATCCCTACGGAAATTTCTTAAAGAAAAAAATTGGAATTGTCTTTGAATTCATTCAATCTTGTCTGAGTAAAGGAATACCTTGGATTCCAAACCACCAAACCGTATTCCAGAATCGGTTTAACTAATGTTGTAAACAAGGTTTTAGTGATATAAGGGTCACAAAATTCTTCTGACCATCGGTTCACAAATGGAAGTACACCTTTAGCCTTGATGACTGTCACATTAATGTGAAGATTAAAATTAAGTTTAGGATCCATTGTGATACCAAGGTTCACAAAATTGTATACCTGTTCCAGGTTATCTATTGTATAAGAAACAGCTTTTTCACTTTCGCTTTTTAGGCTTTCAGCACCCTATTCAGGTATAAGTTTTACATATATTACGGCTTGAGGAGTTCATCTTTTATGCCGCCGCTTTAGTTCATACTAGTTAATTGCCTGGTATCTTTATTGACCGCTTTGGCTTTTCACAGCAGGGTATACTTACATACCAGCCTACTTATATAGTACGTGTGGATAATACCTAAATCTGCAGGATCATACCCGTTTCATCCTGTTTTTGCGTGATTTTCCGGCTGATGCTCATCGTGCCGACAGTTAAATCTAGATGCTCCTCTCAACCCCCAACTTTTATACGTGCTACATGCATACTTACTTTTATTCAGATAGACTGGCCCGTCAACAAGGGTTCACAAAATTGGTCACCCAGAAAACAACAGCAGCACCAGTCTAAGGATCAGCGTGCGACCAGTGCAACAACGCAATGGGGAGTGGTGTGTACATGGATAGATATACTAAAATGTTGCATGAGCTTACACTTTTTGTGCATTCGCATTGTGGGTTTATTTTATTTCTGCCGCTGTTTATCATTTTTTATTGCAGTTGTAAATTTGTTTTTATGCCACGCGGCGCAATTCCATTCGTCACACCACCCTACTGTACCCCTCGCTACAACTCAAATGAAAAATGTTGTTTAAATTTTGCAGTTGGTAGTTAAACGGACACAAATATGTGCATTCATGTACATAGCACTAGTTTGGACACGGGTTAATAAATAAGTGACAATTTTTATTTGCCGCACAGTCAGCGCTCAGGCACGTCCGTTGGCGCGTAATAAATTTCTTTTTCGGAAATCAGGCCGATCCGTAGATGCATCACGTCATAGCTTATCAGTGAGAGACTTGCGAATTTCTAAGGCAATGGACTTTTTTTATTGCGGGTATTTTTAAATACCGAACAGGGAGAGAGAGCACAGAAAATGCATGTGTGAGAGTTCACTTTATTTTTAATTGAGAAATCACGGAATATTTCACAGAAATCACAGCTAGTAATAAAAAATATGCACATTCACGCATGATGAAAACGTAACAAGGTAAAATTATTGAGAGGCAGTCTGAAGCATGATAAAAAAATAGGAAGGTAGGTACAAAAAAGAAGGTAGTTTCATTTAATTGACAAAGAGGTATGTTCCTTTCAAAATACATACACATCAATAGAAATTAATAATTCTATGAAAGCGCAGCTCATTACCTAACAAAAAGTATATACAGTGGCTCAAACCAATGACCACGTGTTGATTTTTTTTTTAAATATTAGTAAAGTTTTTCGAGCTTAATTTTATTTTATTTTTTCTATAAAACACCGTCAAACCTTTAACCAAAACCGCATAAATCACAGTTTGAAACTTTATACAAATTTTTGGAAAATTCAACAAATTTTCATTAAAATTTCAACTTTTTAATGTGAACCTTTATAACCTTTTTTGGTATGAAGGTTTGTTGCCTATACAATTCTAGTCTAATCAAGTGCAAGTTTCAACCAGCTAAAAAAACCCCGATGATTTTTGAGAATTATTTATTTCTTATGAAATAAAGTGCGGGAGACCGTTAGCAACAAAATTTCAAAAATCAACGCCAGGTTTTGTAAATTGCACTTGTTATAAAAAAAAAACGAAAAAGTAGCCTCAACAAAAAAAATCAACACGAGGTCATTTGTTTCAGTCACTGTAAATCAAAATAAATGGAAATAAATTAAATGAACAAATAAAAATTGTACTCACTAAAATAATTGCATAGTCCTTGCCTTATTTCTTCAGCTGAGGGTTGATTGTATCCAACTACCGTAACAAATTCAGGATTTTCGAGATTTCTGTTCACTTCTTGCAATCTCTCCAACTATACATATGTCATTATACCCGAGCGCACTTGTGCACAAGGGTATATTAATTTTGTTCACATAACGATTGTTTGTAACAGCCAAAACGGATCGAGATAGATATAGACAAATGTATACATAAATGCTCTGAATGAATAAAGTCGATTAAGCCATATATGTCTTTCCGTCCGTCTGTTCGTCTGTCCGTCTGTCCGTCCGTCCGTGTACACGATAACTCGAGCAAAAATTGAGATATCTCAACGAAATCTGGTACGTAGGTTTCCGTTAATCCAAGGTAGGTTGGTATTGAAAATGGGCGAAATCGGACAGTAACCACGCCCACTTCCCATATAACGGTAATTTCCAGAAATACGAAAACTGCGATATTTTAGTAACTACTGAAGATAATTCACTAAAAATTTATATTTACAAGAATTTTTAGACGAGAAATAAGAATATTAAAAATTTTTGGAAAATGGGCGTAGCCACGCCCACTTATGGTTACATGTGTATATCTTGGTAACCGCTGCACCTATTTCTTCCAAACTTGGCGCAGTTGTTGGCGTTGAGACAGCATACTAAATGGCTGAAAATTTTATAAATCGGAGAATAACCACGCCCACATCCTATATAACGGTAATTTTTGGAAATACGAAAACTGCGATATTTTAGTAACTACTAAAGATTATTCACTCAAAATTGATATTTACAACAATTTTTAGACGAAAAATAAGAATATTAAAAATTTTTGAAAAATGGGCGTAGCCACGCCCGCTTATGGTTACATGTGTATATCTTGGTAACCGCCGCACCAATTTCTTCCATACTTGGCACCTTGGCCTTGGTGCAGCATACCAAATGGCCGGAAATTTAAAAAATCGGACAATAACCACGCCCACATCCCATATAACGGTAATTGAGAGAAATACGAAATCTTCGATAAATCAGTAAATATTAAAGCTAAATTATTCAAAATTGATGCTTGCAACAATTCTTTACCAAGAAATACGTTTATGTAAAATTTTGGAAAATGGGCGTGGCACCGCCCACTTATGATCACATATATGTATATCGGTAACCGTTCTATCAATTTGTACCAAACTCGGTATTTTTGTTGTGCTTGCCACATAAAAGCAAAAAGTTGAAAATTATTGAAATCGGACTAAAATTACGGCCGCTTTTCATATAACGGTAAATTTCGGAAATGCTTGAAACTGCAATATTTCGAAATTTAAGGACGCTGATTTACTCAAAATTGATACACCCCGGCTTACCATCTAGCGGTAGGTTTCGGAAAGGTGAAAATCATATATTTAATACTTGCGCCGGGTATTTAATGTTCGGCTCCACCCGAACATTCATTTCATTTAAATAATTGTGCAAGAAGCAGCAGGCTCTAATAATGATGGGTGCCTTCCCAATTCGGTTGTCTAAAACTTTTTCCAACACGACGGATTCGTCCTTTCAAGTGACCAAATGCATTCTTAACTACTCTTCTGCACTTTGAAAGCTTATAATTATACAGTTTTTGTGTTTCAGTTAAGGCCATTGAAAACGCGTATGGCTTCATTAAGGACGTGGAAAACCGAAACGCACACTCACCAATAATGCATACAGGCATTTGTACTCTACCTATTTCTTTCTTACTGCCCTTCAGTAATTCGTTCTCCTCCATTACTCGCTTCATTAACGATGCATTATATATCTGCGGATCATTGCATCGTCCAGGAGCACCAATGTTCACATATAAAAACCGATATCTGAACGTATGTATATAGAAATAATTAATACTTGCTTTTTAGAAAAAAAACCAGCATGAAAGTTAAGTAACCTGTAATCCACTACAGCTAGTAGAACAATAGAATACCATCCTTTATAGTTGTGGTAATCGGTTGCATCGGCTGGATTCGGCCTAACTTCGATGTGACACCCATCTGAATATATATGTATGTACGTTTATCTTCGTTTTTATATAAATTAATTACATTTTTAACTTTTTTACCAATTGCTCCAAGGCATTGGGGAAAGCCGAGACGGTCAAAACCATCAACACAGTCTTTTAAAGTTTGTGGGGTCGGTGGTAATTTCTTTATGTATTGCGCTGACAAAGCTTGCCAGACTTCCTCGCAAAACTCCCACAGGATTGTGCACACGGTCGATATTCCAACACCAAATAGTTCGAAAACCACTCTGTACTCTCCAGAAGATCCCAGCGTAAATAAAGCTATCGCAACGCGTTTTTGCAATGGAATCGCGTTGCGCCAGTTTGTATCGGCTTTGTGCAGGTTTTTGAGGAAGCCACAGAGTGTTTCGAAACTAGTGCGGTTCATGCGGAAGTGCGTCTTAAAGAAATGGTCATCGTTGCAATTGCAATTGACTTCCCAGAAAGAAGACTGCCGATTCTGTAATAGAGGAAGTATCATTTATAAAAGGACAAGAACTGATTACTTTTAATTTGATTTCCAATTTCCAGAGCGATCTCTGAGTAGCGTTCCTCTGCAGTAGCCCGTAAAGCAATAGCTGCTGTCTTCGCAAATATTGCAAAATGATGAAGATTTTTTCTTTTCTATTTTTATATAAGGCCATTGAACTTTCATAGCTAGCCAGCACGGAATGCAAAACTTGTACATTTGCAGTATACGCAAGAAAAAGTTCGCTTAAACACTTATTGTTTTCCATTTTACCAATTTATTGTAAATAAACAAAAATTCTTTTATGACAGCTGACAGCCCCTCGTTAATCGAGCAGCTGATGAAACACAAAAATGAAATACTTAATTAAAAACTTAATTGACTCAATTAATTTTCTGTCTGAAAACAGTATAAAGTTCTTTAAGTTCGCGCAATTACCGTATGTACACAAAAATTGGTCGAGGTTTGTGGTGTTAAGTCAGCGGATTTTCCCAAGTCCCTATGTGCGCTAGGCTTATTTTTTGCCACACCACTTGAGCCAAGACAGTTCTTAGCAGTGCAGTGGCTTTAAGGTTAAATTTGTTTAAATGTATGCCAAAATCTTCGCCTTAGCATGCGGGCAGAAATTCATTACACACAATTGCTTAAAACTAAAAAAAAAAACAAATGAAATAAAGGCGAGAGAAATTTTCAAATTTTCAGCGATTGTACCTTATAAATATTTTTGTCATGGCAGATCCAAGGTGTATTAAACAAGGTGTGATTGACAACTCAATGCAGCTCTCTTTTAAGGTACTATAATGTCAAAAAGTATAAACAAACGAATTAACCCTTAGTGATGCATGAATCTTATCAGCACTGATGCCGTAGGCTTTTGTTTCGATTATAGTTTTGTTTTACTTACATTACTTACATCACATATATTTTGTCAATAAAATAAAACAAATTGTTTATAAAATCGTTTTCGCAATTTTCTTGTTTTTAATTGCCCAAGTTTTAAGCTTTTGTGCGTTTATTTTTATATTTAAATTTTTTATCCTAAACATTATTCGACACTTATTAAAGTATGATTTTACATTTTTTACCAATTTTATATGTGAGCTTAACTCTAACAATTTTGAAATTAAATTTTTTTCATACGAAATAGTTTTCCATTAAAGACCTTGCTTCGAGCGGTTTTAATTTAAGCTCTTCCATACTTGCTTGCATGGTTTAATTTTTTCGGTAAGCCGAAATAATTCTGTTCGCAACGTGCATTCTAAAGAGTCGTCTGTTTGAGTTTGGGCATCAACAAAGAATGTATCTTGATCGCGTACTAAATCCTCACTTGTGTCAGTTATTTCGTATGGCATTGGGACTGCGCATGGGTATAAACGAGCTCGTTGAAAAGTGTTTGATATGGACATCACTTTCCTTGAAGTGGTTTTCACAAACGCGAGATGAATCACGTAGTACAACACCACAGCTTTCTTCCCATCGCTGCCGTCTTAATTCGCAACTAGGTGGTTTAAAACATCGCACTATTTTCGTGCCCTGACTTTTATTGCATACAGCTCACCGTTCAAACGTTTTGCTCCGTTTCATCTTGGTTTCTTTACAATAAATATTTAAGCAAAGTCGAACGTGTTTACTTATTACCAAACTTAAATGTACTTACTTGCTCTTCTCGGCGGTTTATCTCTTAACAATTTCACGTTTATTAAGAAAATTTGTTGCTTGAAAAATTTGTGTGTATTTTTTTTTTAATTGACATTTGAAACAAAACACATTTTCAAATGGGTTAACAATTCATTTCAATTTGATATTATAGCCTGCTTCTTATAAGAGCAATGTCAAAATCAATCACACTTTGTTGAATACATTTTGGGCAGATCCTACTGATTCCATGCATGATACAAATATTTAAAGGTAAAACCGCTCGCTCAATTCGTCCGCCATTTTTTGACGTGTGCTAGCATTTTGAGTTTACTCTCTCGAAATAATTCAAATGTCAAATAAATTCAAAATAAACAAATGAGAATTCATAATTTGAAAATGTATTTATTCAAATGTGGGGAGAACTTAAAGTTTTATAGAAGGAAAATGAGATGCTGCTTTAGCGGCTGCGCTAATACCGTTTTTATCTGCAAGCAGAGCAGTATAAAGTTCTTTCAAGTTGACGCAATTACCGTGTGTACGCAAAACTTGATCGAGGTTGGTGGTGTTAAGGCAGCGGATTTTCCCCAAGTGCCTATGTGCGCTATGCTCATTTTTTGCCACACCACTTGACCCAAGATAGTTCTTAGCAAAAGTGCAGTGACTTCAAGGTTAAATTTGTTTAAATGTATGCCAAAATCTTCGCCTTAGCATGTGGGCAGAAATTCATTACACAATTGCTAACATTTATTTATTTACATATGTACATACATACATACATATGTACATATCTATGAATGTACATTCAAATTTTAACGTTTCGACAGAAATATATTTATTTGGTTTGAGTGAAAATAAAAACAAACAAACGAAATGACGTCGAGAGAAATTTTCAAAAATGCTAGCAAACGTCAAAATTCCCTAAGCTGGCTCTCAGCGATTGTACCTTATAAATATTTTTATCTTGATTCCATGGTACAATAATTGCAGTATTGTCTTCCCGGAGAGTTTTGCTTCACATCGAAATTCGTGGTCACTTATTTTCATTTTGACGCAGTTCAATGTTGATTCTTTTACTTTTATTTGGCTTAGCTTTTTGTTTTCGCTCAATTTAGATTTTATAATTTTTCAAAACAAAAGAAAAAACGTTTGAAATGAAGCGAGCCATACAAATTTTGAATTTATTTACAAGCAAATGTTTTTTTACCGGCTTTTGCAAATTAAAAAAGTTCTCTGCAAGATGTTTTGTTTAAAAAAATACGTGTACATATATGGGGTAAGGAAACATCCTAGAGAAAGAAATGTGGGCAACAATGATATTTTTTAAATAAGGCAGATCGGAATATGCGCTCTCTGC
>NW_023458561.1:8208592-8212315 GCF_013731165.1 Rhagoletis pomonella | reverse complement strand
GTGTGCAATAAAGTTTAACTTTTTCGAAATAGTTGCCACCTTTTAAAAAATTAAGTCCAAATTATTTAAAAAGCTAAACCAATTATTACAAAATGGGCATAAATGGAAATAGTTTTGAAAATCTTTGTTTCTTAAGCTAACTTTTGTGAGGGTTGCCACCCGTTAAAAAATTAAATTCAATTTGAATTAAGGGAATTAGGTAATAGAAATATGTATGGATGCCAAATGATAAAGTCTAAGTACGTAGCAGTTTGTAAACATTTTGAAGAGGGTTGCCACCTGTTTGAAAAGTCTAATTTATATGAAGTATAAAAATATGGACGTCAAGCGAATGAATCTTAAGAGATCTTTAGTTTGAACGTTTAGAATATTTTAAAGTGTTTGAAGAGGGCTGCCACCTGTTTAAAAATTAAATTCAAATTATTTAAATAGTTAAACCAATATTTACCATTTGGGTACCAATCGCAGTAGTTTTGAAAATACTTTATTTCTTAACTGCGTGTAGGAGGATTGCCACCTGTTCAAATTCAATTTGAATTAAGGAAATGGGATAATTAAAATAGGTATCTATGTCTGTAATCTATATATATAATACGCGAAGGCATTTTTTGTGCAGCATAAAAGATCTGCACCGTTAGCTCGATTTTCAAAAATTGGGTGCCAAATTAAAGCGCTTGGCTAGATGTGCAAACTAGTTTTATTTTTTCGAAAGGAGTTGCCACCTGTTAAATAATTAAACTCAAGTTATTTACTAATCAATGCCCTCAGATCCGCACCGTACGTTCGATTTTCAAAAGTGAGGTACCAACTTAAAGGGCTTAGGGTGTGGATGTTCAATAAGATTTTACTTTTTCGAAAAAAGGTTGCCACCTGTTAAGAAATTAAGCTCAAATTAATTAAAAAGTTAAATCAATTATAAAATATGGGTGTCAACCAAAATTGTTTTGAAAAGGCTTTATAACTTAACTACGTATAGGAGGGTTGCCACATATTAAAAAAATGTAATTAAATTTTAATTAAAGGAATTTGGTAAGTAAATAAGGTATCGCTATATGGGTGTCAAATAAGAGGTTTAAGAAGGTGGTAGTTTGGAAATATTTTGAATAGGTTTGCCACCTATTTGAGAAGTCTAATTTAACTATTTTATACCCAAGTTATATGAAATATTAACGATAGATGTCAAATGAAGGTGCTTCAAGAAATACTTAGTTTGACAATTTAGAACATTTTTGATTGCGTGAGGGTTGCCCAGCTTAAAGGGCTAAACTAAATTTATTTAATAAGTTAAATGAATTACTAACCGATGGTAATCAACGGAAATGGGTTTAAAATCCTTTATTTAAGAACTATGTTTAGGAGGGTTGCCACATGTTTCAAAAATGAATTTCCACTTAATTTATCGGATACTTGAGATATTTATAACAATGTCAGGGGAAAATATTTAAGGAAATTTTAGTTCGAAAATTATTTTTAAGAGGGATGCCGCCTGTTTTGAAAATGGTATTTCGTTCAATTATACATAAGTTACATGAAATTTTAAAATATTGTTATGGTGTTAAGATATCTTTGAATTGAACGTTTGGTTTTTTTTTTTTAAATTAAGCTCAAATTATTTAATAAGTTAAATGGATTTGTCAATCGAAATGAGTTTGAAAATAATTTATTTCTAAACTCTATTTAGAGAGAGCTTAAAAAAACTTATTCAACTTATTTCATCAGTTAATTGAAATATGTATAACAATGCCAGGCGAAAGATTTTAGTTTGAAAATACTCTTAAAGGGGTTGACACCTGTTTGAAAAGTTGAATTTGTTTTACTTATGCGAAATTTTATTATTATGAAATATCGAGATATTAGTGTCAAACGAAAGAGTTTTAAGAAAACTATGGGCTGATAATATTTTTAATCAGAGAAAGTCATCACATCTGCACCATTATTTCGAATTTCCAAAATGAGAAGTCAAATTAAAGGACTGGGATTCTGCATAGATGTGCGCAGGTTTTATTTTTTGAAGTTAAAGGGAGATTTGAAATTTGATGAAATGAAAACCGACACCATGAGAGACGTCCCATCACTGAGAAATTGTTTAGATTAATCATTAGGAATATTTTTAGAGGTTTTTGAGTAGGGTTTCACCTGTTTAAAAAATTTAATCAAATGTTGGCGTTTTGACGCCATGCGGGTTCACTCAAGCAGAGAACGTTTATAAATGAGAAGGCGCATTTTCATTGTGAACTAATTGCTGCCAGAAATTTTGGGGTGCAGTCGGCCAAATATACCACTCGTCGGCTGCCACCATACCAAAAATTTTTCCGTGTCACCACACTTCGGCAAATTTACCATAGTTCAACGCAAAAAATAAGAAGGAAACAGGTAAGAGGAACAGCAATATAATAAGCATAGGCAGAGGGGATGCTTGCGGAGGCGATAATTATAAACGATTCTAAACATTCTCTGGCGCTGTGCGCCTTATTTTGATTTGAGCATTGTTCATTTCCATTTATTCGTTTTCGTCCCTGTTTTGGTTTCATATTAGGGATGCAAGTCAAAAAAATACATGGATTTTTTTTTCGATTTGATGCATTGAAATATATAGTCTGTTCCTTTGAACTTCGGACTAAAACCTGTGAAACTGTCAAACTACAATTTTACTCTCTCAAGTGAGAACAGATGCAGAAGTGCACGGGAACGCAAAAACGACAGTCGGTTTGTTTACATGTCATTGGTGCAACACTGATTTGGCTGAAATATCACTAAATAATTATTAAAATCTATACATATTCAAATATTTCGTTGTTACTTCCATTTTTTAACAAATATAAGGTTTTTTGCTTTCACAGCTTTCTGTTTTTGTTGGCAAATGTAAATCAGCTGATCGTTTGACACTTTTCATGAACTTACAGGAAAAAAAAACTCCAGACTAAATCCAGTAACTTCTGACTAGGAACAGTTGCTCAGTTACTCTCTCAAAAGTATTCCCACTTACAGGTTTTATGTCAATAGGAACGACTTCCTGTAAGTTCTGACTAAATCCTGTAAACCGGACTGCTATTGGAACAGACTACTAGCATCGATGCATATCGATGTATCGTATAAAAACATCGATATTTTCGATGCATCGAATGAAAATATCAACAGTTTCTTTCAATTAAAAATATCCAACAAGAAAATGAAACGATCGTAACATCGATAAGTGTTTAAGTAATAACTCGCAGTGAAATGTGTTAATTGATTTCAGCAGTTACAAATCCCAGTTTTTTTCGGAATTTTTGGAAGATACGGAAGTGGCGACAATTGTTAAATGCTTATAAGCATAATGAAATAATATAAACACTTATTTGGCAATTTATTATCATAAGTTTCTCCTTCATTTGACTTTCATGGTAACTCTTTTGAGTGAGAAATTATGAAGTTTTTGATTTGAGTAAAATATTACAAAAAAAACGACAATAAATTCTTGCCGCTTTTGCGAAAGCACATATAACGTTGCAGTGCTAATGTTTTCAGCGCATCGGGATGAGGATCTAAGCCGAAATCGGGCAGAGGATGCGATAAAACCAAGGGTTAATGCCAGAATTGATAGAAGCGAAAATGACGAAACTCAAATTTTGCTCTGAAATAATAGCCCAAGAGCCCACGACTGCCAGACCTTCGTTATTTTATAAAGGCTGTAAGCTTCTCTATGTATGCCCCCAACACAGGTAATAACAAACCCAGACTATG
>NW_023458561.1:8207487-8208492 GCF_013731165.1 Rhagoletis pomonella | reverse complement strand
TAAAAATAAATTTGTGTTTTTAAGCAAAGAAATATAAATATCTTTATTTTATTTTATAAAAAGCTAATTACAAACTGAATAAACCATAAACTATGGAATTGAAATTCATTCATATTGCAGTCGCAGTCATTTTTACAAAAAGTAGAAAATAAGAGATCATATTTACACCTACATATAGTATTTGTACATATACATTAGACTGCATCACTCCCCATACAAAAAAAAATCGGTACTATTTTTTCATTGCAATTATAAAATCTATTATATTTTAAGACGTCCACCAAAATATTTCGGAAAAATATTAAGATTTAAGTGAGTTGGACCGATTTGAAAATACCTCCAAAAATTGGAGTTTCTTAAAGATTTAAAAAAAAATGCCCTCAAATGACAAAACGGTTTAAGCTTAAAAAATTTGCAGAAAAATATTCAAAAAAAAAAATAAAAAAAATTGTTGAACAGAATGGTATGATGAGATTTTTGTTGCTGTTTTTTAACTTTTTTCAAAGATTGGTATAAGGAAGACTTGAATAACTAAACCCAAACTCTTCCGATTTTGACTTTTTTTTTGCTAATAAACTCATTCAAAGGATGAACGAGAAAGGTAGGATGAACGAACGTCATTCAAAGTTGAATTAAGATGTGTTTGTATTTGAAAAAAAAATAAAAATATTGAGACACGAATGACCTTTGTTTGGACAGAAATAAAAACAGTGTGGAGATACCTTTCTACTGAGACCCCACAAGTCTAAATCAGAATAGTATTGGCCCAGTTATTCAAGTTTTTCGTAAATCAATCTCTGAAAAAAGTAAAAAACAGCATCAAACAAGTTGAGAAAAGCGTTGTAAATAAGCACAACTCTATTCAAAAATAATTGTTGCTGAATATTTATTAAAAGCGCAAACAGTCGACGACGTAGCGTAGACGAAGGTTGACGCAGACACGATCTACCTTATGGGATTCGCGTCTTAACGAAAACTCACCACCGTATGGCGGTGACGTTGCCG
>NW_023458561.1:8195647-8207387 GCF_013731165.1 Rhagoletis pomonella | reverse complement strand
TTTTAAGCAAAGAAATATAAATATCTTTATCTGTCAATGTTATTGTGGCTTGTTAACATTTTATTTTTGTCTGTATGTCGTCGGGTCCAACTTCTGTGACACCCCACCAGAAATTGCTTACAGAGCATTTTGTTGTGTTCCCTTACGGGGAGCACTTGGGCCTCGCTGTGCAGGTGGTGCTCAGGCGTCATCCGAAGGCACCCAGTCGCTGTCCGGAGTCTGTAGCTTCGTCCACTGCGTCCAACTAGTCCCCGGCGTCCAAACTGGCGCAGCATAGTTTAGAACCGGCCAGCCAATTGCCTTGTATGTTGCCAGCAACGTTTCTTTGTCTTTGCCCCAAGTGCTGCCGGCGAGCGACTTGAGGACCTTGTTGCGGCTCTGTACTTTATTGACAACTGCGGTTGTGTGCGTGGAGTAGGAAAGCAGGCTATCGAAGGTGACCCCTAAAATTTTCGGGTTGTTTACAGTCGGTATTGGTGTGCCATCGACCTGTATACCTAACTCTAGCCTGACCTCCTTCGTCCAGGTGGTGAAGAGGGTCGCCGTTGATTTCTTTGGGGAGAGTGTTAGGCTCCTTGCAGTGAAGAAGCGAGAAAGGCTGGAGAGATAGTCGTTCACTTTTGAGCAGAGGTCATCAATTCCATTCCCGGACGCCAAAATTGAGCAATTGTCAGCGTATGAGATCAGAGAAACTCCCTCAGGTGGTTGAGGAAGCTTCGAGATGTAGAAGTTAAATAATAAGGGGGAGAGAACACCACCTTGTGGAACCCCTTGATTAATTATTCTTGGTTTCGAGGTTTGATCTCGGAAGATTACTGACGACTGTCGACCACTCATATAATTCGCCGACCATCGCTTCAGTCACTGTGGCAGTGAGGAGGCCTCGATGTCTTCTAGTAGCGTGGAATGGCAGACGGTGTCAAACGCCTTTGACAAGTCCAGCGCTACTAGGACCGTTCTCTCACAGGGGCGGTTTCGATTTAGGCCACGAGTTATTTGGGTGTTTATGGCGTTAAGTGCTGTTGTTGTGCTGTGCACTTTACGGAATCCGTGCTGGTGCTTCGCTGGGGTCAGGTGAAGTATGGGAGTAGTAGGCCCTCAAGCGTCTTCGTGACCGGGGAAAGGAGCGTTATCGGGCGATAAGAGTCTCCGTTGTTGGCGGGCTTCCCCGGTTTCAGCAGTGGGACCTCTCTCCCTGATGTCCACACATCAGGAATGATGAGAGTGGCCATGGACAGGTTGAGGACCTCCGTTAGGTAAACTACTCCCTTAGGCCCTAAATGTTTTAGCATCAGCATACAGATTCCGTCGGGTCCAATGGCTTTGGGGGCTTTCGCCTTCCCGATGGCCCTCTTCACTTCACAGCTGGTGAAAACAAGTGGTGCACTGTTTTTTGGCAGCTTGTGCAGCCTCCTGGTCACTCGACGTTTGGCCTTGTCTACCGAAGGGTGCAGTGTAAATTACATACTGAAGTAGCCTGCGCATTTTTTCGGGTCCGACGAAGCGCGACCTTCGAAAGAGATTTCCACTCTGTCATCACGCTTCATTGGGTTGGACAGGGACCTCACGGTTGACCAGAGCTTACTCACACCAGATGTGAAGTTATAGGCCTTCAAGTGCTCCTCCCAGTTTTTCCGCTTATGCTGATTTACCAGTTGCCGAATCTGCAAATTAATGTCCTTCAAACGGGGGTCCCCGGGGTCGACCTGGAGTAGGTGGTCACGCTAATTTGCTACTACAGCTGCTTCGGCCGGGAAATTTGGGCGGACTTCCGCGATACGTCCAAACGGGATGAAGCGAGCCGCTGCGGCAGTGACTACCCTGCGGAACTGGCGTTCGCCAGTGTGTATGTTTGTAGGTGTGGGAAGGGCGGCGAAGCTGCTCTTTTTGACTTCCGTGAAGCCGTCCCAATCAGCTTTGTTGAAGTTGGTGTAGGTTCGGTGGTCCGCGGGAGCAAAGTCGGTGGGCTTACTGATCGAGATGACTATGGGTAGATGGTCTGATGCTAGTGTTAGCATAGGTCGTCATGAGATGCTGTTGTCTATCTGCTCAGCCAAAAGGTTTCCCCTACGATCATTGGCCAGGCTTGAGTGCCATAGATCGTGGTGCGCGTTGAAGTCACCTACTACCATTCGGATTTCACCTCTGAGTAGCGCACCTATGTCAGGGTGATATCCTGCCGGGCAGCAGGTGACAGGGGGTATATAAACGTTGAATATTTCGAGCTCGGCATCGCCTGACCGGACAGCTATGCCCTGACATTCTAGGGTGGTGTCCCTCGGATCGATGTCTTCTTCGATAAGCCGATACTGCACTGTGTGGTGTAAGATGAACGCTAGTCCGCCACCATTATCTCGCTCGCGATCTTTATGGAGGACATTGTAGGCGGCGCATCCCAATAGAGTTGAGTTGCTGTGAAACTTCGTTTCTTGGACCGCAGCTATCAATATGCCATGCCGACCCATAAAGACTACTATCTCCTCAATCTTACTCTGGAGTCCGTTGGGGGTGGGAGGTTTGCTGCTGCCCAGAGGAGCTTCTCGGAGCCGTTCAGGCTCTTCGGGTGTTGGGTGCGTTGCGCGAGCGGGTAGCCGTGGAGGCTGATTGTGCCGTTTGGCTTGAGCAGCAGGGAGCCACATAGCTTGTGGTCCACTCCCGGTGAGACCTAAGACCAGAGCAGGTTCTTAGGTGACTCCATCCGTTGCATCAATTGCACCTCACCGAAGTGGAGTTTGGATGGAGTCTATTCTGGCAAACACAGCAGAAATACGTTTCTGGTCCGGGGTTGGGCTCTACGCCCGCCCGGAGAAGAAGGATGCGGAGCAATCCGGCTGCAAGGAGTTGCCCCATGGGTGAACAATGCTTGAGGGGTATCGCCAATCTAAGCGGGGTTAGGTCGCCGAAACAACAGCCCTTGGTCGGGTAAAACCCGAGTCATTCCGGTACGTAGAACCGGCTGCCTTGGGAATGACTTAATTTTTTTAACAGCCCCTGCTTTAGTACCTCCGGGAGGATGTCAAAAGATTCCTATTAAAGCGAAACCCTTAATATTAAGTTTAAAAGGTCGCGCAACGCGGATTTCTACTTTCCACACAAATTATATAGACAAAAATGTTTTTCAACTTTGTAATTTGTTTTCTCGGCTATGAATTATCGAACTAAAAAATTCTACACATATTTTTGTTGGAAATTAGACGCTCTACAAAAAACTTCTGTGACAATTTTTTGATAAAGCTACTGGTAACGGTTATTTAAACTTAAAGTCAAATTTATGCCATTAATGAATTACATTATTTTCTCCTATTTAAGGTAAAATAATTAAAATTATCATTAAATTTGCAAAACTTTTTACTGAAATCCTGAAAAATGTAATTCCCTGTTACAAAAAGTTATTGAAATTATTTTTAAATCGTTGAACTATACAGTTGTAAGTTCTACATGCTTATTTTTTCAAAATTGCCTTTTTTCTGAGTAACTATTAAGAAACTAAATAAACTAAAAAAAGCACAACTCGATTCAAAAATACTTATTGTTGAATATTAATTAAGTTAAAAGCTTTAGATTACACATAAATAATCTTCTAGGCATTGTTTTAGAAGATTATTTATGTCTAAAGTTTTTGACTTAAAGCGAAAACAGTCAACGACGTAGCGTAAACGTACGTTGACGTACTTAGCAGCATATCAAATTTACTGTTGATAGAGGGAGAGAGAAGCAACGGCAACGTCAACGCCATACGGTGGTGAGTTTTCGTTAACACGCGAATCCCATAAGGTGTCTGCGTCAACCTTCGTCTACGCTACGTCGTCGACTGTTTGCGCTTTTAATAAATATTCAGCAACAAGTATTTTTGAATAGAGTTGTGCTTATTTACAACGCTTTCTCAACTTGCAATATTGTATGTCCAGACCAGGGTTGCCACTGACGGAAAAAAATACTTACCATCCACTTGAAGAAAATCTAGCAATTCTGGAAAATATCTACCAATAACTTTTTTTAGTTATTTCAATAAAAATAAAAATTGGTTATTAATGCATTTTGTATTTAACTAATGATATGGTATTTGAGATCATATTAATGGCATCTTCTCGGTTTTTTTTTTCAACCAAAAGCGAAAGTGATGAAACCAAAGGCAACAACGAAGCTTCATCATTTGAAAAAACTTCAACTGGAGTTATTATAGACAAACACATTCACTCAAACAGCCGATTGGCATTTTTCTAATATTCACATAATATTCACAATGTTTTTCAAGTAAAAATTGTTTGGCTTTTTTTGTATAAGAATATGGTATTGTTACCCAAACACAAAAAAAGTCAAGAATTCAAGCTATATCCAAAATGTAGAAAAAAAAATTTCGTCGAAATTTCGAACTTTTTACCCTAATTTTTTACAACAATTTTGGGTATGCAGTTTTATCATCCATGGAATTTTAGTATAACCAAGAATGTGCATCTAAATATTGCCGTCAATTTAAAAACAAAAATTGGCCGCCGGACTTTTGTGTTTTTGCCATTTATGAAAATTGACGTTGATTTTTTAGTATTTTTTTTGTGAAAAAGCGTAGTGTGTAAATAAATTGTAGTGTGCCAGCCTTT
This sequence comes from Rhagoletis pomonella, assembly GCF_013731165.1. Classification (NCBI taxonomy): domain Eukaryota; kingdom Metazoa; phylum Arthropoda; class Insecta; order Diptera; family Tephritidae; genus Rhagoletis; species Rhagoletis pomonella. Next base: position 8,202,789 of record NW_023458561.1, on the reverse strand, counting down.
TTTTATTTCCGTTTAAAGAATCATTTAAAATATTGGGCATTCAAAAGCGGAAACTAGACTTTTGTTTGTTTTTCAAACATAATACTTTAAAAAAATCTACCAAAATGAGAAAAAATTTACCTTTTTACCAACCAAAATTTTTTCTACCAATTTTGGTAATAATAACAAAGTGGCAACACTGGTCCAGACCACCATTTATACTATAAATGTATAAATTCTATATATCTACCTCGTTGTAGGCATCATATCAAGGCAGAGACCGAAAATAACCGGCCCATTTATTGCTGTGTCACAAATAGTCATTTATTACTTGTTAACTATATACATATATAAAAATCTTCAAATGTGTAAATGTCACGGTCGTCAAAACTCGAGAACGGCTTAACCGATTTGAATATTTTTTTTTGTGTTGTTCGATATAATACCAGGACCGATGATATCGCAAAAATTTAGAGGGCTGCCACCTATTTGAAAATTTTTAAACCCAATTATATTGATAAAATTAATGAATTATTACAATATAGGTATCAGATTAAAGAGGTTTAAGAAAGATAACTGCTGGAAATATGTTTGAGGAGGGTTGCCACCTAGTTGAAAATTTTAACTTAGTTAAATTGATAAGGTAAATCAGCTATTACAAAGTGGGTATCAAACTAAAGAGTTTTAAGAAGGCTTACAGCCGAAAATATGTTTGAGCAGGGTTGCCACCTGTTAGAAAATTTAACTCAATTTAAAGTAAGATAAATTACCCATTACAATATAGGTATCAAATTGAAGAGGTTAAAGAAAGATGACTGTCAGAAATATTTTTGAGGGGGGTTCCACCTATTTAAAAATTTTAACTCAGTTAAATTGATAAAATAAATGAAATATTTTAATGTGGATATCAAACTTTAGATTTTTAAGAAGTTTTACAGACGTAAATATGTTTGAGAAGCGTTGCTTCCTGTTTGATTTAGTTAAATTAAATTTAATTGATAAAATAAACGACTTATTACAATTTAGGCATCAAATTAGAGAGGTTGAAGAAAGTGATTGTCGGAAATATTTTTGAGGAGGGTTGCCACCTATTTAAACATTTTAACTCATTCAAATTGGCAAAACAAATGAAATACTGCATTGTGGGTATCAAGTTAAATAGGTTTAAGAAAGATAACTGTTGGAAATATTTTTGAGGAGGGCTACCAACTATTTGAAAATTTTCACTCAGTTAAATTGATTAAATAAACGAAATATTGAAATGTAGGTATCAAACTAAATGAGTCGAAAATATGTTTGAGGAGTTTGCCACCTGTTTGAAAATTTAACTCAATTAAATTGATAAAATAAATGAAATGTTACAATATGGGAACCAAACGAAAGGTATTTGAGATATCTTGGTTTGCAAATATTCTAAATAGGATTACGCGATATGTAAAAGTAAACGGAAAATATTGAAATTAAATGAAATATTGCATAACTGGTTCGAAACGGAAAGTGATTGTAAAAGCTTTACTAGAGAATTTTTTTTTTTAATGTTTCCACTTATCCAAATCCGGACAGTTTCAAAACACAGAGAATTTACAATATCTTCTCAAACGAAGCGATCATATTATCAATGAAGAGTTGGTATACCAATTTCGCAGAGAAAAAAATTTATAAAACACTACTGATACAAATGAAGAAATGATAAAAAGTGTAACGAAAACATAAAAATATCCCATGAAATGAAATGATAAAAACTTAAAATTATTATTACCATTCCCTTACATTATAAAACAGTTACATTTTAATCATGAACAATTTCGTTCGGTCGCCATAGCCTACTAAAAATATTGCGAGTACAGAAATTTTGAATAGCATTAGATAATATTATTGTGATTGATTACTATTACTATTGTGAACTCCTGTTATATGTCCAAACAAACATTCCCAAATTAAAGCGAATTCAAAAAGGCATTTACGATCGCATGATGCAAGTGTTAAAATAATAAGAGCTGCAGAACTGAACCACTCAGGAACAATTTTTTACAAGGGCGTATGCCAATGACATCGATATCATCGGTAACAAAAACCTCGAAGTCTGTCCTGCCTTTTCCAAGTTGGATAACGAAGCAAAGCGATTGGAACTTGGTTATCAACGAGGACAAGACGAAGTATCTCCTGACATCAAACAAAGAGTCAGAGCGTTCGCGCCTTGACACCCACATCACTGTTGCCAGTTGTAATTTCGAGAAAGTAGAGAATTTCGTTTACTTGGAACCAGCGTTAACAAGGTCAAATTAAAGACTTTACCTGTAGATGTGTGGTAAAGTTTTTATGTTTTTTTTAATTAAGAACTTTTTTTCCTCGGTATAGGGTGATTTGAAATTTTATGAAACAAAAAACATGTACTATGACAGACTGCTATTCAATGGGACTCGGATCTCTTATAACTCTGACTAACATTTGGAATATTTTTAAAGTTTTGAAATCAAGTTTTGGGCGTTTTAACGCCATGCGGGTTCACTAGTTATTTATATACAGTATATTTTGCTTTGCTGCCTTATGCTTAGGTGCACATTTAAGATACCTATCCCAAAATGCGCATCTGAGACATAATTTTTAACATTTATAAGGAAACTGCTCCGATAGATGCATTCAACATACCTGCACATTGGCGATAGCTGCCTTAAAAATTGTGCAACTAGTATCAATTATCAAAGAAAGTATTACGTTTACCTGCACTGGCCTACAATTACCTAATTTTACAAGCTTTTATTTATTTTACTCATATCGCAGAACAACGGAAATGGCTATCAATTTTTCTAGTTATATAGATAATTAGATACCATTCGAAAAAAAATGTCGCTTGCATTATTTTCTACGTGATAAGCGCTTCTCCATTATTTGGTTTCATAGGGATTCGGATACCTTCCTCATTGAAGTAGTAAATAAAATTCGCTTAAGTGCCTTTTTCGGTTAGGTGCACAAGTTTTTCGTGCAAAGAAGGATGTGCAGCTAAGCAAAATATACTGTACTACGTTTATGCGTAGGTTAATTCACGAATTAATTTCACGAATTTGGGTTAAAATTGGCTGCATAAGCACCATTTCATGAATTCAATTTTACACGAAAGTTAACCATGAATTCGGCATCATTTCATGAAATCGTGAAGAGCAAGTCCGGCAACGCCACGTTTCACAAACATCTGTTTACTAGGGTTATGATGTTTTTAGATTAATAACCATGAGAGGCATAACCAGGATTTTAAACCCTGGAGAAGTTATGTGGAAGTTTTCAAATATAAAAAATTTTTTTGGAAATTCAAAAGGAGGCCAAAAAATCACAACCCTACTGTTTAGTTTCTCGCCAGTTCGTTGCCACTTTTTCAAAGCACTTTATTTCATGAATTCGCGAACTATGCATAAACGGGACCATTTTTGAATTCATGAAATGAAGAATTCATGAATTCTGTCGCATAAACGTAGTAATAGTTTGTTTACTTGCATTTTCATCATATATTTTCTCTGCAGCATAATTAAATTTACTAACTCACCTTTTCAACAAAAAAATTTCATAAATAACTGCGGTTGGCCTTTACTTTTCGTTAGCGATTCCATTTCTCACTGTCATTAAATGGTTAATGATAGGAAAAGTTACAATGTGTTTAATGTGGACCAGTTATTTTCAGTCTCTGTATCAAAGAGATACAATTAGAAGGCTCTAGATATCGCCCGCCAGAAGAAGTTAAATATGGCGCCTAAATATATGCACAATTTACCTACAATGAAATTAGCTACTGCTATATGTATGTATGTACATATGTATGTTTATACTAAACGTGAGCAAACAACATTTTGCTTGCATAGTCTTCTGTTCTCTTTTCACTGCAAGTTGAATTATTTTAATACATATTGCAAAATTTTATACAGACAATCTCATAAATGGTTTATAATGACTTACTAAAACTTCAAAATCAAAAGTTATCAAAACAAATTCTATGGGACTGAGAAATATTTTCTAATATTTAGCCCATTTATAAAAGCGTTGTACATTAAAAAGTTTTTATTTTTATTTTATTAGTTTATTCAGTTTCTCAATAGCTAGTTAAAAAGGCGATTTTAAAAAAATAAGCATGTAGAACATACAACTGTAAAGCTCAAAACTTTAAAAATAATTTTAATAACTTTTTCTAACCGGGCATTACATTCAGCAGGATTTTTGTAAAAAAAAATTGTAATATTTAATTATAATTTTATTTATTTTACCTAAAATAGCAGAAAAAACTTTAATAATGGCATACATTTGATTTTAAGTTTGAATAACAGTTAAACTAGTAGGTTTATCAAAAAATGATACTAGACGTTTTTTGTAGAGCGTCTAATTTTCCATTCAAATTATATAGAAAAAAATTGTTTTCAACTTTGGAATTTTGCTGAGAAAACAAATTCCAAAGTTGAAAACAATTTTTTTCCATTTAATTTGTATGGAAAATAGAAATCCGCGATGCGCGACCTTTTAAACTTACTATTAAGGGTTACGCTTTCAACAGGCATCTTTTGACATCCCCCGGAAGGGATTAAAGCGGAGCCTGTTAAAAAAAAGTATGTCGATCAGTCTAATGTACATATACATATATGTATAAGAAATAACATTTCCATTTTAATTAAACTTTACCCAAAATACAGAATACAGTTTTATAGCCCTTTAAGTTTTAGTATAATAATAAATGTCTTAAATGAGCGCAGATTTTTGGCAATTTTTTTCTGACGGCGTTATGCATTTTCTTTCATATAATTTAATTTAATTCATAATTTTAAGACTGTTAAACTTTGCACAGCATTACACTGAAATTGAATGGACTATAAAAGTGCATACTCGATTTTTTTTAAATCATATTAAAAAATTTCCAATTTTCGATATAGTTTCTTCTACTTTTCGTACAAAGTTTTAAACTTAGATTTATGTGCTCTTTGTTAGAATATAACTCGTATGTTAATACAAATATTAACAAAAAAGATTTAACATGAAAACTATTGTGAATATTTAATACAAATCACGGGATATTCAAATTTGTGAGTGACTGTAATTAATTTAACAAAAGTTTGAAATTAAATGGAAATGTGTAAAAAGTGTTATTTGTTTTAGTACATACATAAATATGTATTCTGTATTGGATTATAGTTGTATGGAAAAAATTGTATATTCGTTTTAATTTAACACTTAAAAAATGTGAAAATTTTTACTACTGCACCCTCTGGCAGATGTTTTAGTAAAGGGATAAGTCCTGAAATGGATTCCTCTTATCAAAAAACCCTTATACAAAATGTAAGCACTTATTTACGACAATACAGCAAAATTATAAGTAAAAGAAACCTATATTCGTAATTTGACAAACTCCAAATTTATTTTAGGTCTATAGTTTCTTCAGAAAACTTGCTTAGAATTACACATAGAATCCTCCTACGATATACGCGCATAGTCGAAAAAATCTCCCATAAAAATTTACCCGCCCTAATGTACATAAATTAACAGTTTAAAAATATTGGGCAGAGACTAAACAACCGTTGAAAATCTAGATTTTTATTCATGGATTATTGCAGAATCCCTATTTTTATTTTATTTTTTCAATCAAGATTTCTATTTTTCTCGGTCATATTTAATCGTTATTTTGTGATTTTTATTGTATTTCCATCATCTTTAACCGTTATAGTGGAGGCTGCGATTTTATGATAAAAAAAAATAACGTAATAAGGAAAATCATGAAATTTGATCGGCAAAGTTATAAGTTTTACTTATTATAAAGTTCATAACCCTGATTTTGATACGAATTTTTAATATCCTTCATACAAGTACACACAATCATGCATAACCGATGCTTATTATATACAAAAGAGCTGGGCACTAAAACGCCACCAACGAAATGGATGCGGGCCATCAGCATAGCAAAAGCATCCAAAGACAAGGATCTCTACGGATCTCTCATGTTGATCTTTGGTTCCAACATTGGTAGACCAGCTCCAAGTTTCCCATAAGCCATACAACGCGACATCGAGGCAACTTTTTCCCGCCGTATGAAAAAAGAAGGGGGCTGCGGATTTTTTCGGTTATCGATAACGGTCGGAAATTTTTTAAGATCAAGCATTCCACGGGCCGGTGTCCTCTCCTCATGCTTTTCTGGTTTTTACCTGTAAAACATCCCTGACCAATAGAGAGAGTCTCTATGACTCGTCTAAAACTGGCAGTTGAATGATATCGATGAGTGTTCGTTTAATATCCTTCAAAGGGAATGTGTAACCTTTGCTCAAAATTAAAAACTCATCTCTGCGACCTTATTCACTTCTAAACTTGAAGGAACATTATTCTCTCCTCTAAAAAATCAAGGTGAATAAACACTAGTTTGCTTACACCGTGGGACTCGCCCGATTCCTGTGAGTCCAACACTTTTAAAAAGCAGTGGTGCACAAAATGTGGCCCACTTTTTTACCCTTCTATAGATTTTGCTTTGTACGAGTACACATAAAATAGATAAAGATCTTTAAAATGATTCTCTCGCGGGGCACGTCTTGGTCGTGACATATACTGTTATAAGGCTGGCATAAAAGTAGAGAAAGATCACAAATAAAGTTTGTAACTACCCCACATAGTTTTAAATCTTACTTGGAGAGGAAATTTTCGTTGTAATTACAAAATTAATTCTTTTACTGATAATACAAGTAAATTTTAAATTCATATGTATGTATGTATGTCGTTATGTACACCTTTCAAGCTTAGAAAAGTGAAGTTTGTCATTAATGTTTGGAAGTTTATGTACACATACCCTTACGTTTACATAAGAGTATTTTCAAATTATTCTAATAATTGCACAGGCCGACAAAATTTCATTAAATCTTCTAACAAATAATCGGACTATACTTTTCCGAAAGTCTTTCACGTGCTGAATTCGAATCTGACCCCAGAATAGCCCAATCACGTCAGGTTTTCGAGATATTTTAACCTAAAAGTACAAAAATCACGGTTTTTGGGCACATTTCAGCTCCTGTAATTCGATGAAACATTTTTTTTTCAGAAACATCATCTCGCTATCAGAAAGTACTACTCCTCTCCTCCAAAATTCATTTTAAAGCTTTAAAAAATCTTTATTTGTCACCGAGAAGTCGTCTGTTGAATTTACTGAGTTT
>NW_023458561.1:8192591-8195547 GCF_013731165.1 Rhagoletis pomonella | reverse complement strand
TATGTGATTACAACTTGTTTCGAAATGACAGAACTTCAGGAAGAGGCGGTGGTGCCATCTATTGCCGAAAGTCACTTAAAGCAGAATTAAAATTTAAATCGGACCCTCAAGTGCTGTTGAATGTCTTTTTGTTGAAATAGTTGATAGTAAGTCTAAGTGTCTTGTTATTTGTGTCTACAATCCTTGTAAGAAAAATGATCTGACAAGTGTTCATGAAAAAATTTCTGAGTTGATTTTAGAATATGACCATATTGTGTGTTGTGGCGACTTCAATGTTGATCTTTTATGCAATGGCCAGAACTCAAAAAAGCTTCTGGATGATCTAAAATCCAGCGGAATTAATGTAATTAATAAACATGCCACTCGTTTTTCTCCTAATTGCAAACCTAGTCTATTAGATTTGTTTTGTGTAAGTGATTGTGATTATAGGTTCATTCCTTATCTTTTTGGACTAAAATCTGAAAAGTGTCAAAATGCCAGAGCGTTAGCAAAATGCGCATCCTAAAAGAGAATAACAGGAAAAGTAAAGGAACACAAAAAACCAAATTTTTAGTCCAAAGAATGGCAACAACAAAGCTAACGTCAAATAAGAATGGAAATGTATGTACAAAACACCTTCACACAAGCACAAGCACAATAAACACTTTCTATATCAATTATTTTTTGCCTCCTTCCAATTCCAATTCACTTTTTTTACTTTTTAGATTATTCTATTTTTTTTTGCGTATTCTTTAATTTCCGTTAATTTAAATTCATTTGAATTTGACACTTTTCAGGATTTTGCCAGAAAAAATTCTTCTGACTACTTCGGACTGATGAGAGTCACTCTCATTGAGTGTTGCTCTCTCATTTTTGCTGTCATTCGAGTTAAGGAACGCTTTTTGGACTAAATCTGACTACTTCGGACTTTTTCTGACTATTTCTGGGAGATAAGGAACGCTCCTTATGTTAATCATTTCGAACAACTCTCTTTGGGTGGGGTTTCGGATCATGATATGTTGTTTCTATCATATGGAATCAATTTTACTAGAAGTGACCAATCTTCTGAAGTGTACTATAGGGATTTCAAACGTGCCAATGTACAATCACAGTTCTATTAGACTGGAATGCGTGCTTATTCTTCCCCAATGTAGACGCCAAATTAGACCACTTTACTCGCCTTGTAAATTTCTTGTTTGATAGATATGTTCCGCTACGTAAGGTAAACACTTTTCCGGCTAAGAAACCATGGTTTTCACAGAAAGTATTGCACGCAATTAGATATCGCAATAAGGCATACTCTGAATGGAAGAGAAACCAAACGCAATACAGATGGGAAAAGTACCGAATTGCTAGAAACAAAGCGAAATTATTGACTAAAAATGCTAAACAGACCTATTTTAAAACCAAGCTAAATACGAATTTGCCGCCGAGTATTCTATGTCAAATCAGTAGCTGTAGGAAATATAGATGAACAGATATGTAACATAGATGTAGATGTTATGAACGTTTTCTTTTTGAATACTACTCATAATTCTAGCTTGTGCTTGGATATTGAAAATGCCCAAGAAGTCTCTCAATGCGAGTTTAATTTCAATGTAGCTACTGAAGACGATATAGTAAAGGCTATTTACGCGATTGGGTCCAATGCGGTGGGTTCCGACGGAATACACCTGAGATTTCTAAAACTAATTTTACCATTCGTTATTTCTGCCCTCACACATATAATAAACTTTTCAATTACATTTTGTGTCTTTCCAAGTAGTTGGAAGATCTCGAATATCTTACCAATACCAAAAGTAAATTATCCAGAACGACCGCAAGATTTTCGACCATTAAGTATTCTGCCTATTTTATCTACGGTATTTGAAAAGTATTTTGAGAGGCAATTAATATTCTACCTAAATGAAAATAAATTATTAACGGAAAATCAGCCTGGTTTCCGCGCACGTCACATTTGCACTACAGCTATATTAAAAATATTTGAAGATATTCGTCTTGCATATGACCAAAACCACTTAACAATCATGGTGCTGTTGGATTTTAGCAAGGCTTTTGATACAATTGACCATAAATTACTGCTGTTGAAATTTAAAAAAATGTTTGGTTTCAGCAGCTTTGCAATAAAGCTTATGAAAAGTTATCTATCTGATCGTCTGCAACAAGTACAGTGTGGGAAAAGAGTATCTGGCCTAAAACGTGTTACGTCTGGAGTACCTCAAGGTTCGATATTGGATCCAATACTATTTTGTATCTTTATAAACGACATAGTGCATTACTGCCACAATGTAACAATACATCTATATGCAGATGATACGCAAATATATTTATCGCGGCCCATCGGATTGTCAGAAGATCTAGTCTGTAGAATAAATGAAGATCTCTTACGTATATCTAACTGGGCGCGATCAAATAACTTACAGCTAAATACACTGAAAACCAAGGCTTTAGCCATATCTAAAGAAGAACATAACTGTGACTAATCTTGGTTTTAATGCAAAGATGAACTGTTCTGACCATAAAAACTATTCGGTTTGTAAAATATATAACGTGTAAAGGACATTATATCGCACTGCGTATTTATTACCGAAGGATGTAAAACTCAGATTAGTTAAGATGCTTAAAGTTCCAAAAATCACATATAGCGAGGTATTGTACTCCAAACTCGACCAAACATCAATGTTGAAAATGCAAAAAGCCTTAAATAATACAGCGCGGTTCGTTTTATAAATATGAACACATCTCTGTTTATACTAGACAAATACTCGACAACACCCTAGAAAACTATCTTAAGATAAGAAACCTTTTCTTCATTCACAAGCTGATTTATACTGCAAAACCGGAATACTTGTTTCAAAAGTTAAAATTTGGGAAATGTGAACGTGTGGTAAATATTATAATCCCTAGGTGTACGCATCTTGTTACCTCTCGAATGTTCTTTATTAATGCTGTTCAGCTGTGGAACTCTCTTCCACCA
>NW_023458561.1:8183193-8192491 GCF_013731165.1 Rhagoletis pomonella | reverse complement strand
CCACAATAACATTGACAAATACATAGTTTAGGAAGAGCCTGCCTGAAACTATACAAAAAAGCAAATAAGCAAATGGATGTATAGAATTGACAACAACAACCACGCTGTCGAGTTTAAATAGCGGCAAATCAGCTGCACTTGATAGTAGTTGGTTGAATAAGGAAAAAGAATTAGCAACAAGAGTTTACGGGATGTACATAGCTCAGTGGTTAACGCTTCTGACTTTGAACATCGAATACGCAGGTTCGATCCCTGCTGAAGTCTAGAAAAAAAAGTCTGATGAGGAGATGTGGTGATCTCCGAAATAGTGCTATAACCTCCACCGCTTAGACTTTGTTGCTTTTTCAACTTGTCTTTGTTTTATCTCTAATAATTGAGGAGTTAGATGCTTCTGTTAAAACTGCTCTCTGAATATTCGCGTTCAAGTTTTTGATGTGTTATAACTTTCTTGTTGTTGTAGTATGTGTATAAAAAAGTAGTATTTTTGTAGTACTGAAAAGAATTGTCTACTGCGGAAAAAACGTTAGATTACCGGTATTCGTTCCTAATTTAAATTAAAATATGTTACCTATGTTTTTTCTGAGTTACGCTCTTTTTGGAAAAATAAAGGAGATCATATTCTTGCCCAGTGGCCCAAATTATGATAAAAACTCCTTTAAAAATGTAATTTTCATTTCGTAAAATTGTATTTTTGTACGAGTAGTATTTAGTTCCTTCAAACGATGTATTTGAATGTACATATGTACATACTTCATGAAAATTGTGTACAAAATTCGTTAGACGCCTTTCGTAACTCTGCGGCGGCGGCGTGGCTCGGCGGCATATACCTCTAGTATGTATCTACATACGTGCATAGGTTAATGCAAAGCAATCGTGCAAATGCTTGCAGGTACTTTTGCATCCGATTGGATATTTTCAAAAATCTATTTTAAATTATTTGAAAAGTCAATGGGCATGTTAGATAACCGCAAAATTGTTGCAGCATTAAAAGCTAATAATGCCAGAAATAAATTGAGCTGCGCCAGCAGTCCACAGCAGCTTACGTTATTCAAATTTACTGATTATGCTGTGTCGGTTAGGTGTCAAAGACATTTACTAAATTAATATATATGTATGTACGCACGTTTATGTATACATACATACTTACATACATATGTATCAGGGATGTTGCGAATATTTGCATTCTCATGCGTTATGCGAATGATTCGCATCATTTTACACATTCGCATTCGACATTCGCATTCACACAATATGATATGACTGTTTTGCGAATGCGAATGTGTACATGGGCAGAGGGTCCACTCTAATATAGTTGACAAAATGATATATCTAAATAAAGCCATGTAAATCCAAATTTCTCACTTTGTACAGAAATTAAAACAATTTAAAAGAGTTGCACAACAACAATATTGTAGTTTAAGTATGTTCGACAATTTGTTTTGTATGGAAGAAAATAATAACCCCTTCGGCAAAAAAATAACCAAAAATCAACGTACAAAACTGCATACTTGGAATTTTTCTAAAAATTATGAGTACAAAGTTTGTTGTTGTGCAATTTAATTAATTTCTCTACAAAGCCTGAAATACGGATATATATGATTTTAGGTATTATATAATTAACTAGACATTAATAAAAAATTAATAAACATTAAGCAAACGAAAGGAAAATAGTCGCAACTGGTCAAGATGTCGTGTCTCTATTTTTTTTACATAACAGTTTATACTTATATGCATTTTCATAATGTTTCCACGAACACTGTATGTATATTACAAAATTTAGGCAGCAAAAAAGTCTACATTGTTGGAATGCAAAAAAAGTATTATACTGACAAAAAAGTATAAATACGAGCGTTAAATATGCCCCTTTTGAACTTTGACTTCCAGATTAAAACAATGAATAGGAATAATCAATATTCAATGTTCTAATAATTTACTTATATACAAAGTTTTTAAGTAATAAAAACGACTTGAGTTGTTATAGCTTTTTTAATGTTATACCTAACATTCGCATTCGCATTCCGAAAATTCGAACATTCAAAACACCCCTAATATGTATGTAAGCAACTATCGATCTACCTACAACTTTAGATATGAGTATTTTAGATACGTATGACAGGTATAATTTTTGTCCAGGTTGATAATGGTAATCGATTGTCGCAAATTTCTGCATAATTGCCTTTTTACAGCAGCGTGATATTATAAAATGTTAAAGAAGCCAATTTCTGTGAAAACCTTTATTTATAACAATTTGACGTTGTTGTTTTTGTACGAGAAAATAAGTGTGTTAAATTTCATTCCGCTATCTACTTGTTTAAGGGAAAATAGTTTTTTTTTCATTTTGGCACACTCTAGTGTCCATAGTGTCCATGGATCGATATATATATTTTTTTTGTATTTATGCGCCAGCATAAGGATTATAAGTACATACATACTTTGAATTAATATACTTTTTTAAAAATCCGTGACTGGTCAAAATCATCGCGGATCAATTGACCTCGCCTTACCACTCTCTTTGAGGTCATCAATAAAAGAGGTGAGTCTCTACTCAACTTTACTACTCAAAGCAGTTTAGAGCTAGCAAACTGTGCTATGGAACCAACATACATATATTGACCCCCCATTGAAGAACGACGTAGATATAACTCTTAACCGACTTCAAAAAAAAGGGAGTTTATTAACTCGTCGGAATATTTTTTTTTACGTATGTTACCGCATAATTTTGGGCAACGTCAGCATTTCGTCCGATCATTGGATCATGAAAAAATTAACGGTACTCTTAAATTTTTATACGAGAATTGAATTCGGTTTTGTCACTTGGTACACATTAGCTTATAAGGGTAGATTACTGGAAGGTATTAAACCATCACTCTCTGATCATAAATACATTGAATTTAATATTACATTCTCCCCAAACCATAAACTAACAACACTAAGGCTGGCGAACACTGCCGTCCAAACTGATGCGCACACTAACCAGATTATCAGCCAACTGCATTTGTACGGACAAATCTGGTTTACATTTCAATTTTCAAATCCGTCAAATATTTCGATAAATTTTTACTGACAAACATTAAAAGTTTAGATGTTTTATAGATAATTTTTTTGTTTTCCGCCCGTTTAGTTATTTTTTCGCAGACCATTTTAGTATTTTCAGCGCACATCGGGCGATAAATTCATGTGTATAAAGTTAGCGAAACAACATCAAGCAAAAAATGTCGCATATACCCATGAATTTGCCGTTAATTAGTTGTGGAAAAAATAATTTTGTCGCTCTGGTATGTTTTTTAGATATAAGGTGTTTTGCTAACTTTATATAAAGTTAGCGAAGCACCTCTCCAAACTCAAAGACAAACAACTAGGCTTTATGTCAAAATTTGCCATTCTAAGATGAGCTAGTTTACTTTTGAAAAAAATTTTTTTTTTTTATTTCAATGTTCAATAATTTTTAGAAGAAAAGGATAATAATATAGTAGAACAGCAAACCCGGTTTCTTTATGTGACACTTTGAAATTTAAACAAACAATAATCACCATGGTTAAAATTAAAAAAAATAAGAAGCTTTCTTATCACAATCAAACGACAAAATCAAAAATAGTTTTAATGCACAAAACAATTCAAACGGCAAATTATGCAACAAAAAAATTAATTATTTTTATTATTTTTAACCAATTTTTAAACCACTTTCCAAGTGCGTATTTTTATACCTTTCATGAGCATGAAATGGTATTATAACTTTGGTCCGATGTTTGTAAGTACCAGAACAAAAAGAGATAGACCCATTAAAATGTATACTTATATGATCAGAACGTCGAGCTGAGTTGATTTAACCATGTCCGTCTGTCCGTCTGTCCGTCTGTCCGTCTGTCCGTCTGTCTGTCTGTTTGTATACAATCTAGTCTCTCAGTTTTCGAGATATCCGTATCAAATTTGGTATGTGGGTGTATTTTTATAATGTATTAATCATTTGTCGGAACCGGAAGAATCGGACCACTATAACATATAGCTCCCATACAACTGATTGTTCAGATATGAGATTTTTCGTTATAACTTCTCCATTTATGCAGCTACAAACATGAAATTTTGCAGTACTTGCACCCATTATCAACAGAATACTTACAGTGAAAATTACAAAGATCGGGTCACTATAACCTATAGCCCCCATACAACTGATTGTTCAGATATATAATTTTTCGTTATAACTCCTCCATTTATATCGCTAGGAACATGAAATTTCGCACTGTTTTCAATAATTATCAACAGAAAACTTACAGTGAAAATTAAAAAGATCGGGTAACTATAACCTATAGCTCCCATACAACTGATTGTTCAGATATGAGATTTTTCGTTATAATTCATCCATTTCTGTAGCTAGGACCATGAAATTTCGCGCTGTTTTCACTCATTATCAACAGAAGACTTACAGTGAAAATAACAAAGATCGGGTCACTATAACCTGCAGACCCCATACAACTGATTGTTCAGATATGAGGTCTTTTATCATAACTCCTCCATTTATGCAGCTAGGAACATGAAATTTCGCACCACTTTCACTCATTATTTACAGAATACTTACAGTATAACAAGGATCGGATGACTACAACATATATCTTCCATACATCTGATTGTTCAGATATGGGATTTTACGGTAAAACTCCTTTATTTGAACAGCTAAAACCGATAAATTTCGTAAGATATTTTATAAATAATAATACAAAGTCTACTGAGAAAATCATCAAAATCTATGCTGTATAAGCTTTATCTCCTATAGCAGATACCAGTTTTTGCCATATATCTCCTTTATGTAGGAAACTAAACCCAATAAATTGTGTTACCGGTTTACATACCGATCACATAGCAGTGAAAATCACTTAGATTGGTGCCATATAAAGTATATCTTCCATACCTCTGGTTGTTTAGATGCGATTTTTTATATAAGTATGTAACTCCTCTATCGATGTATGCAGATGTATTCAAAAGCAGTAATCTGTCAAAGTAAAATTTGCAGATGTTCATGAAAGGTATGAAGCCTTCGGCATAGCCGAAGACAGCGCTGCTCTTACTTGTTTTTTTTAAATAAGGCTGTTTAGACAAAAAAAAATTAAACGACAAAATCAAAAAGAGTTTTAGTGCACAAAACAAGCCAAACGGCATATTATGTCACAAAAAATTAATTGTTTTTATTATTTTTAACCAATTTTTAAACTGTTTTCCAAGTCCCTATTTTTTTTTTTAATGAGGCTGTTTAAACAAAAACAAATTTAACGACAAAATCAAAAACAGGTTTAGCGCACAAAACAAGCCAAACGGCAAATTATGTCACAAAAAAATGTATTGTTTTTATTATTAATAACTAATTTTTAAACCGCTTCCAAGTCCATATATGTTTTTTAAATAAGGCTGTTTAAACAAAAACAATTAAACGACAAAATCAAAAACATTTTTAGTGCACAAAACAATCCAAACGGCAAATTATGCAACAAAAAATTAATTGTTTTTATTACTTCCAGATCAAGCTGATTTGGGTCCCGGGGCACAGTGATATCGCGGGAAATTGCAGGGCTGATGAACAGGCCAGGCAAGGCACCCTTGAGGCCATCACCTCGGATAGGGAGGGCATTGGAGTTCCGTTGGCAACCTGCGGCCTGCTTTTGGACAGATGGGCTCATGGTCGGCTCAGCGAGCGCTGGGAAAAAACCCCGACTTGCAGAGTTGCAAGGTCCTTCTGGCCGGTTGTGGACCGCGGGCGGTCGAGGGAACTGCTGCAGCTGGCTAAGCGTCAGCTCTCGATTTTCACAAGTGTACTGACCGGACACTGTCCAATGGGAACCCACGCGGTGCGACTCAATATCGTCACGGATCCCTACTGCCGCAGTTGCCTGGAAGACGAGGTGGAATCATCTCAGCACTTCCTACTCAACTGCCCAGCATTCGCTAGATTACGGTTTAAGCATCTCGGTGCGCATTTCATCGACACTCCCGAGGGACTCTCCGGAGTGGACATCAGCTGTTTGAAGAACTTCATTATGAGCACCCAGCGCTTCTCGTAATTTTTACGCAGTTACCGTTCCTATGTAATGTGGTATCACAATGGACAATCAAATGTCTAAGTGAGTCCCCTTTGCGGGTCTGCCACCTTAACCTAACCTAACCTATTATTTTTAACCAATTTTTAAACCGCTTTCCAAGTCCCTATTTTTTTTTAATAAGGCTGTTAAAACAAAAAACAACTAAACGACAAAATCAAAAACAGTTTTAATGCACAAAGCAAGCCAAACGGCAAATTATGCAACAAAAAATTAATTGTTTTTAATATTTTTAACCTATTCTTAAACCGCTTTCCAAGTCCATATTGTAATTATAGTTGTTGCTACTTCTTTAATTAAAATTTATTCAAAAAAATTAGATTCACTTGGAAATGCATAGCTCTGTTCTCTCTTCTTAACAAAGGGCTTTTTCGAGATCGTTGATTCGAATCCAACTGGCAGCAAAGATGTTTTAAATCTTTTTTTTAATTGTTTTTTTGTGTAATTATAGTTGTTGCTATCTTTTAATTAAAATTTTGTCAAAAAAATTGGATTCACTTGGAAATGGATAGCTCTGTTCTCTTTCATCTTAACAAAGGGCTGTTACGGGATTTGTGGTTCGAATCCCACTGGCAGCAAACGTTTTTTTTATTTTATTTTTATTTGTTTTTTTTTTGTAATTATAGTTGTTGCTACCTTTTTAATTAAAATTTTCTCTAAAAAATTAGATTCACTTGTTCTCTCCATATGGATAATATACGACGGGGTAAAGACAAAGGGCGCCAAGTAAGGAATAATTACGAACTAAAAATAGAAATGCTAATTTATGCCAAAACTTAAAATCTGCAGAGAGAAACGAATAAAATTTGCTTTATTAGAACAATTTCATAATTTTAGAAAGCGGTTTAAAACTTGGTTAGAAATAATATAAACAATTAACTTTTCTGTTGCATAATTTGCCGTTTGAATTGCTCTGTGCATCAAAACTGTTTTTGATTTTGTCGTTTGATTGTGATAAGAAAGCTTCTTAATTTTTTGAATTTTAACCACGGTGATTATTGTTTGTTTAAATTTCAAGGTGGTACATAAAGAAACCGGGTTTGCTTTTCTATTATATTATTATCCTTTTCTTCTAAAAATTATTGAACATTGAAAAAAACAAATGCAAACAAATTTTTTTTTTATTTAAAAAAAAAAATATTTTTTCAAAAATAAACTAGCTCATCTTAGAACGGCAAAAAAACGGCAAATTTCGACATAAAGCCTAGTTGCTTGTCTTTGAGCTTGGAGGGTACCAGAGTGACAAAATTATTTTTTCCACAACTAATTAACGGCAAAAAGAAAGGCAAATTCATGAGTATATGCGACATTTTTTGCTTGATGTTGCTTCGCTAACTTTATACACATGATAAATTCAAACATGCTTGAATTTGTCATCACTATCGGACGCCAACGGCCGTGCCGATTCGGTTAAGGGATTGAATATATGTAAGCAAGCTCATATAAATACAAGTAAGGACACGATATCGAACCGAAAGTATCGATATAAAAAGACTCGATAGCCCAAATATCGATACCAGAATAAAAAAAAATCTGTGAACATAGTTTCGATTTCTAATGAAGAATTAACTCATTGCACATGTTGAGATTACGCCTGGAACACATTGTAAACGACGGGCTACGAACCACAGCTGTCAAATTATTTGAACACGTACTCTTATGTAGATAATTATTTTGGCGACGACACGGCAACACTGCGACTAGCCAAAAATGTAGCTGTAGCCAGATTGGATCTATTTCTATTTTTCGAGCTACAGATAAGATTCTTCTTCTTCTTTTATGTCAAACTCAAACAAATTCATGATGTCGCTGCCGCATTCAAAAAAATCATGTCGCCGTCGACAAGGCGTTTAGATAATGTAGATAAAACCTTAGTGTCGTGTCGTGTGGTGACGTCGTTTTCGATGTGTTCAGAGCTTTAAGCTGATGCCAGATAAAACGCTTTCTTCGCTGCGTGTGTCAGATTCGCTTTGACAGATAAGATGGATTTTATTAAAACGTACAAAGCATGCCACATAGATCACTGCAGCGCGAAGCGAAAAGATGGCCAACTCCCATCTTTTTGCGCGCGTTGACAATAAATAAGTTTAATATTTATTTTGTAAATTCGAGTTTTCATGCAGAAACATATAATTTATTTCATTGCCGATATTTTAAAGCTAATTATATTAAATCCACAGCAATGTTGCGTCTGGCGCTTTGCTTGCAAAGTTATAAATGCCACGCAAGGCCAAAAAGGGCATCAGCTTTATGTGTTGACTTACCACACCGAGGCCGCGGGTTCAAATCCTGTCACATGCAAAAACCAATTCATATCGGAAATTACGTGTTAAGTTTAGAGAAGTGGAGAAGACAAACCCGAGCCCCCAGTCGATAACTATGGAGTCAATATCCCACCGCCTGACTATGAAGAGGTACGAATATCGATTACGCGGCTGAAAAACAACAAAGCAGCTGGAGCTGACGGCCGAGCTATTCAAGTACGGCCTTAGGAGAAGATGAGGTGCATGCATCAGCTCTTATGCAGAATATGGTCAGATGAACGCATGCCCGACGACTGGAATTTAAGTGTTCTCTGCCCAATCCACAAGAAAGGCGACCCCGCCATTCGTGCCAACTACCGCGGAATTAGCCTTCTAAGCATAGGTTATGAAGTCTTATCAAATGTATTGTGCGAAAGACTGAAGCCCACCGTCAACGAACTGATTGGACCTTAACAGTGTGGCTTTAGGCCTGGCAAATCCACCATAGATCAGGTATTCACAGTAAGCCAAATCTTGCAGAAGACCAGCGAGAAGAGAATCGACACACACCATCTATTTGTCGATTTCAAAGCACGAAGAGAAGTTGTGTTTATGCCGCGATGTCTGAATTTGGCATCCCCGCGAAACTAATACGGGTATATAAAATGAAGTTGAGAGGGAAGGACCTCTCCGAGCCGTTTGATACCAAACGAGGTTTCAGACAAGGTGATGTTGGAGAAGATAATAAGAGCCGCAGAACTGAACCGCTCAGGCACAACACTTTACTAGAGCGTACAATTGCTGGCGTATGCCGACGACATCGATATTATCGGTAAAAATAAGGGCTGCGTCTGTTCTGCCTTCTCGGGATTAGATAGTGAAGCAAAGCGATTAAGTGAGGTGGTGAACGAGGACTAAACGAAGTATCTCCTGTCATCACACAAGCAGTCAGAGCATACGCGTCTTGGAACA
>NW_023458561.1:8181906-8183093 GCF_013731165.1 Rhagoletis pomonella | reverse complement strand
CTGCCGGCAGGAGAAGCCATAAAATTTAGACACCAGCGTAATATGCATGAAGCACTTTACGGACCACTTTTAAACACGACATGTTAAGTTGAAAACGTTGAAATACCACAAATTACAAATTAAAATCGGAGGTAAGCAAGCATCGACCACTTTCTGCAGGAAAACATGCGCTGCGACAAGATATTAGGGGTATTCTCTGAGTCTTGCAAAGGCCTTGCTTGGTGCACATATTGCACGGATTGCACGGTAAAAACCGGTTTTCGTATGGGACAGCTTTGCAAACCGTGCAATCCGTGCACCGTGCAAAGGCTTTGCAAGACTCAGAGAATACCCCTATTATCACTTTTTCGGCACCTGCAATACAAACACAAAAATTCTAAATAGTTAATTAATAACACCTATTCTTTTGAACACATTTCAAGAGTGGTTGTATATTTTTTGTTAACGTAGTGCTTAATTTGCTATATTCAAAGATGGCTTGAGAAATTGGTGAATCGAGAAGAAAACTCGTTTTCTCACTGCAAATTCACAACTGTCAACTCATTGTTCATCGCCATATTCTTTGTTTACCCGTTGCCACAAATGTCATTCTGCGGGAATGCGCAATCTTGTATTCTATCGTTCTTGCTGCGCTAGAGTATATGTTTTACTCATTTTCATTTTTTCATTTTTCCTATTCCTTCATTTGCTGCTTACAATGATGTAGCAAGAATAGATGTAGCAAGGACAATATAAACACGTTAACAGTTGTAACTTAAACTTTAAAAATCTTACATCATACACAAAAATCTTCATTTTGAAGATATTTTTAGTGTAAAATTTTCCCTTATTAAAAAATCTAAATAAAAAACAACCCAAAAAATCTTAATTTTCAAGATAAATCTTGACTTATTGCAACGCTGATTCCAACATGCATTTAATAGCAACAGTTGCAGCAAAATTTTGTTCAAGTTTTGTTTTCTAATTATTTTGAATTTCTGTGTAAACAAGTTTAGCTATAAATTTCGAATCTTTATTGTTTTTATATTAACACAAGGTGCTGGCTCATAACTTGGATCAGATATGAATCCTAAAAGATTCATACAAGAGTAAAATTTTTTTGTATTTAAACTCCTTTTGGACTCATATATTCTGAACGCTCATAATATGTTTGTGGGGTACATATATGTACATATAGTAATCTAGGC
>NW_023458561.1:8179764-8181806 GCF_013731165.1 Rhagoletis pomonella | reverse complement strand
CATAATATGTTTGTGGGGTACATATATGTACATATAGTAATCTAGGCTAGATTCTAGCCTCATTTATCCAAAATGCAATTAACGCACATGGTTTGGATGCATTTATCCGCCGATGTGCACACTGCAAGCATCAGCACAAAATGAGGTTGTTGTTTTTGTTTCGAATGCAATGTTCGCAAACCACACCACAAACTTCGAGCAAGGTGTTCTGACCGTCCCCGAAATGTAGAAATGTCGGATTTTAAGGCACTAAAAACTTAAAAAAAGGCAATATCAGCTTTGAAAAAAGGCAAATATTTCTTAATTTTGATGTGTACTTCCTTTATGTACAATGTGCATGTCCAATTAAAGATATTAAAAAATACATACTGTGGTCAAAAAACTATAGCCGAACCACTTTTTGCCAAGTTTTAACGTATTATTTTCGTTGTTATTTAATTTTGGCTATTTTTTTTTAATAAAAATATAGTTAATTCTTTAACAAAACCCGTGTAAATCCAACTTTCCAAATTTGTGCAATATTAAAAAAAAATTCAACAAACTTTCGTACAAATTTCGAGTTTTTTTTTAATTCCCAAAAAATCAATCGCAGTTTTTAGCCATTTGAAACTTGTACTTTATTCTACTACAACTGCGTACTCAGAATCTTATTAAAAAATTCGAAATTTTTACGAAAATTTGTTGAATTTTTTTTAAATTGCATAAATTTTTAAGGCAGTGTCACACGATTGGTACATTTGTATAGATTAGTACATTTTTATATTGGGCTATTGGTACAAAATAAAAAAATGGGAATTTTTTTTTGTAGTCAAAGGTTGGTACAATACAGCGATGTTCTATTGAAAAATTTCAACAAATTAATTTTCGTGATTGGGATAAAGAAAAACATTTGGGTATTCACAGGATACGATCTGCACCAAATTTTGGCAAATACCCAATTTGGTGACACTGCCTTTAAATTTGTGTTTAGACGGATGTTGTTAAAGAATGAACTATAAAAAACTAACCAAAATTAAATAACAAAAAAAAATAATATTTCAAAACTTGTGAAAATTTGGTGCAGCTATATTTTTTTCGACTACTGTACATTAGACTTCTATCAAAATATTGCGGAAAAATATTAGAATTTTCGTAACTGGACCGGTTCGAAAATACCTCTAAAAATGTAGCTTTTTATGAAAAAATAGTTTCTTAAAGGATTTTCTGGAAAAAATCTCCCCAAATGACTAAGCAGTCTAAGCTTAAAAAGTTTGCATAAAAATATTTAAAAAAAATGTTCTACGGAATCATAATAATGAGATTTTTGATGCGGTTTTTTAACTTTTTTCAAAGACTTGTGTAAGAAAACCTAGGATAACTGCTTTACCGATATAGACTTATGAGGTATCAGTGGAGAGGTTTTTGCACCCTCTTTATTTCTTTGCAAAAAAAAAACTCATTCACGTCCCAAATTTTTTTTTTATCAAATAGCAACACATCTTAATTCAACATGAAATGACACGCGTTTATTTTACCTTCCTCTTTCCTACTTTGAATAAGCTTATTCGCAAAGAAATTAAAAAGGAGAGAAAAATGAGGCTACTAATCTTATTATGTCATCTCGTCAGCGTTAGCCATTCGCCATTCCAATTCAGATTATAATTCTATTCAATTCATTCATTGAATTAGTTTTAATTTAAATTACGTTACTTCCTAAATGAATTAAAATGTTGTGTGTCTGGCGCTGATGGATGGGTGAACAGAAGAAGGTCTGAGGTATATACATACATACACACATGGATCTCTATGTTCTCTACAGGTCCGTAAGTAATATTCAAATTTAAAGAAATAAAAAATTCAAAAAGTTAAGTTATTGGTGTAATTTATATCGCTATCAATAAATTTTTGTAATAATCTTATCAACCGTTATGTTAAATTACGGAGTTCTTACGATTTTTTTGGGATTACATATTGAAAACAAGGTTGGGCAACTTTTTTCCTAAAGTTTAACCCATCAACTCGAAACAGAACGGGCCTTTCGACCCACTGTTTAAAAAAATGGC
>NW_023458561.1:8178051-8179664 GCF_013731165.1 Rhagoletis pomonella | reverse complement strand
GTGGCTACGCCCATATTCCAAAAATTTATAATATTCTTATTTTTCGTCTAAAAATTATTGTTAATATCAATTTTGAGTGAATTATCTTCAGTAGTTACTAAAATATCGCAGTTTTCGTATTTCTGGAAATTACCGTTATATGGGAAGTGGGCGTGGTTAAAGTCCGATTTCGCCCATTTTCAATACCAACCTACCTTGGATTAAGGGAAACCTACATACCAAATTTCGTTGAGATATCTCAATTTTTGCTCGAGTTATCGTGTACACGGACAGACGGACAGACGGACAGACGGACAGACGGACAGACGGACAGACGGACGGACAGACAGACATGGCTGAATCGATTTCTTTTTTCATCCTGATCATTTATGTATACATTTGTCTATATCTATCTCGATTCGTTTTGGCTGTTACAAACAACCGTTATGTGAACAAAATTAATATACCCTTGTGCACAAGTGCGCTCGGGTATAAAAATAAGTTAAGCTTTCGTCAAAGTTATTAGACGTCATTATGGACATTTTACCTCCGGTTTGTGTTAACCGGATATTGAACGGCCCTTACTCAATTGTTGTCATTTGACAGCGTCAAACTCTGCTGTGCATTTTAGAACTTTGTGCCAAATTGAAAAATTAAGTGCCATTTGAAGTAAAATAGGGGCGCAAATGGCACGGCTTGAGCCGAGTTGGCACCGTCAAGAAAAATTTGTTCTTTTATGATTAAAAAAAATTCAGAACTTCAGCGTTTCATAATCATCAATCACTCAGCTCTATATTCCCAACTTATTTATTGGTGCCAACCAGCTTAAATTAGTTGACAAAACCAGGAATTTGGGTTTCGTTATTAACTCTAGACTTGCGTGTGATGATCATGTTAATGAAGTTGTGAGTAAAATATTTTTTACTCTACGATGTCTTAGAGTAACTTCACCTTATGTACCGGTAGCCACTAAGAAAAAGTTAATTACAAGTTTAATTGTTCCTTATATCACGTACTTTGAAATCGTCTACGGCAAATCAGACTCTCATTCACTCCAAAAATTGAATATCGCCATTAACTTTGCCACAAGGTATGTATTTGGTTTAAAGAAATACGATCATCTCTCATCTATGCGTAATTCTATACTTGGCTGTGATTTACAAGATTTTCTGAACGCGCGTAATTGCATTTTTATGTTCAAATTATTTATCACGAAGAGCCCGGAATATCTGTACAATAAACTTAAGTTCTCCAAGAGTACACGTTCGTCAGGTCTTATTCTTCCGAGATTTAACTATTTATGCACTTCAAAACTGTTTTTTATTAATGCGGTAAGGCTCTGGAACTCCCTTCCACTGTCCTTGAAGAACGCGTTGCACATAGGCAACTTCAAAAAAGTCATATTTAACTTTTTTTCTTCCAAGCGTGATCAAGAATAGTGGTTATAAGCTTACCTTTGTTTTATTTTAGAATATATGATTTGTAATTCAACGTTCACATTACCTTAATCTATATTGTAATATTAATTATTATCTGTACTTTTTATTTTATTTCTTGCAATTTGTTTGTATCATTGTGCAAGTAAAGATTACATCTTAATGCACTAATGTTTTCAATATAATATTAAATTAAAT
>NW_023458561.1:8176630-8177951 GCF_013731165.1 Rhagoletis pomonella | reverse complement strand
CTTGTTTCTAAACAAAAAGTTTGTTTACGTATTGCCATAAATGTCAAAGTCGGCAAAACCAAAGTAGCGGTTTCGGGAATGCGCCACCTTCAGTTCATTTCACCATGCTAGCGCAGACTTAAAGAGTGGAGGAAAGGAACCAATGGTCTTTTGTATCCCCTCTAGTTTAAATGACAACAATGGAAAATTTCAAGTAAACTGCCATTTAAGAAACATTTGCTGATGAATCTACATAGATAAATGTATAACGAGAAAAAAGGAGCGTTAAGCTTTATAAAACAATATCCATGTAAAAATATCAATAATAAATCGAATTAAAAAGCTCAAAATTGTTATGGAACTTTGTCGAATTTTCTTAAATTTTGTACAAAGAATGAAGTTTGGGCTTAAATGGTTTTTAATAGATAACGAGCTATTCTTTCATAAAAAAATAACATGTAATTTTTAAACAAAAAATACAAGCGACTTCAATTCTCAAATAAAAATTGATCGTCAATTTCTTCATGATCCAAAGACCGGATCTAAACCAAATTAGTATGGGACCACCCTTTCCGATAAAAAGGAATTCTCGAAATCGGTTCAAGTGGTCCAAAGTTATGCATTAATATTTCAGGCCAGTATGCAGCCCTCAAGAAAAGCAAAAACTCATATAAAATGACGTACAGAAATGGCTAAGAAATTTTCTTGATTAAAATTTTCTTGAGGCAGTACGCAGTCCTTAAGAAATTTGCTACACTTTCTACTAGGGTTTTCTAAAGTATTTTGTGAAAAAGAGCACAAGGCAACCCATATGCTTGCAATAGAAATATATGCCCGTTCCATTATTTCATGAGGAAAGAGTGAAACAACTGGCTGGTGAAGTATCAGATGTCAAATTCCTTGGACACACACACACGAAATAATGGCAATTTTTTTCTTGACCGTTTTGCTGCATACTGGCCTATAGACATAAAAAAATATATACGCACGAGTTGATAAACTCTTCCTTTTTTGAAGTCGGTCAAAACTTGCAAAATGTCGCGTCCCTATTTATATTTTCGCCAGTATATATATACATATGTATTTAAACTGTGCTGCAAATTTTGTTATGACACGAGGGAATATTCATTTTAAGTTCAAGTTGTTATAAAAAGGACTTTATAACTTGAAATTGGTAATTTTTCAACCAATATAATAAGTGCTATTTAGAGCCGTAAAGCCAATAACGAATTTTGTGATTCTTTTTAGGTATTGAAGATTTTTTGGGATCAAAAAGATTCTTTTAGCTTTAAATCTTATTTTGAAGTTTTTTTTGGAAAAAATTAAGATTTTTAGGGGACTT
>NW_023458561.1:8171804-8176620 GCF_013731165.1 Rhagoletis pomonella | reverse complement strand
AAGTCATAAGCATTTCACCGCTTATCGTCTGTGGCAAACTACACATGTTCGTCGTGTGTGGCTAGTGTTAGACATATAATAATAGATTGGCGCTTACACATACGTATTTTAGTGTTTGGCCGAGCTTCTCCACCGATTTGTGGCGTGCGCCTTGATGTTGTCACACAAAGGGTAGACACCTACAGTTTTACGCTGACTCCGAACGGGGGTTGTATTTTTATGAGAAGCTGGTTTTCATGGCAGAAATACACTCGGAGGTTCGCCACTGTCTGCCGAGGGGAGACCGCTGTTAAGAAAAAACCTTTTTTCTACATATATTTGGGGCGACCGCTGGTAAGAAAAAACCATTTTCTATATATTTTTTGCGATGTTGCTTTGATCAGGGCATGAACCCAAGCCCTGCGGAGTGGTAGTGCGCACTGCTAACCGCTGCACCACACCGGCCGCCTCCTTAGATATATCGTCGATGTTTTTGCAAAACTGCCCATCGACCAGTTGCAAAACCGCCTAAATCGCCATTGTGACAAAAATGAGATTTGCTAACCCTGAACTCCAGGCATCGAGATTTATGCATAAGAATCGTAAAATCGTTATTAAAACAACAGATTTGCAAAATAATAGCTAGAGAATAAACCTAACTAGAGTGCCAGTTACTGTCGAAATTCGACAGTTTTTCTAGTTTTAGAAGCCTTGGAGAAGTTTTCTAACTTAACACGTAGCGATACTTACACGGTACAAATTAACTAACCGGAAAATCTTCTGCTAAAACGTAACTATTTTTTTTTTATCTGAGAAGGTAAACAAAACAACAAAAATGAGAGTCTTTGGAGGACTTCGGCAGGACTTGGCATTGACCCGATACATTCAAGTTTATCGATAAATTTCGATGATTTGATACATATCGATAGTTCGATGAATTTCAAGAACACTAAAATTCGATAACTCAACAAAATTCGTTAACTCGACCAATTTCGATAACTGTGAAATTCGATGGCTCGATAAATTTCGATAACTCAAAAATGTAAAAACTTTGGATACCTTTATAAATATTTACTTTTGACGTCTCCACATTTTTCGAAAACTATCTAACCATTTTGATAAATCGTTGCACTCTGTTAAGACGATTAAATTCGATAAGAAGTGATAAATCGTAAGCTTATATAACCTTGAAATTTCGATAAATGGATATATTTTGAAAATTCCATAAACTTTGCTTTGTTGAACCAACCAATGTCAGTAGATCAATAATTATCGATAACTCTGTAAGTTGAAAGAACTCCATGCATTACGACACCTCGATATATTTAGTTAACTCTATAAATAATGATAATTCAATAAATATCGATAACTTGGTACATTTCTTTATCTTGACAAATTTCGTTAATCCCACACGTTTTTATAGCTCGATAACTATCCGTAAATTTGGACAACTAAGTTTCTGTGTCTATAAATTTCGACAACTCAGTAAACATTGATCAGTTTGAATAATTCGATACGTTGCGATAACTTAATAAGGATGGATAAATTTCGATAATTATAAACTTCGATGATTCAATAAATTTCAGTAACCTTTATGGCTGATTTTATTTCGATTCCTATCTTTTAACCTAATTCTTATGTATTTCTCATTGTCTCCATTTTCGCCTTTATCTCAATTTTCGTCTTTATCTTCACTTTTTCCTTTTTTTGTCTTCATCGTTATCACTTGTTTCTTCATCTTCATATTTATCTTTATTTCAAAGTTTAATTTCAAATACGAAGTTAAACAAAATCCGCAACAGTTTAAATTGAACAGGTTGCAAAAACAACCATACACAAATATGGATATTTTTAAACGACGATTTTCAACCAATTTCGAAACTATAAAAACTCTCATCATCTACAGAAAATGACCTTTCCAACGGCGTTTTTGGTTTTGAAATCGGTAACTTTACCTTGGTCTTTGTCAAATTCCATGTTCCGATTACTGTATCGATAACCCTGTTGATAACTGTGTCGATAACAATACCGATAACAATATCCAAAAACATATAGAAAAATACAACGATTGTAAAATCGATTAATTTCTCGATAAATATAACAAACATCAGTATCGTTTATGGTACATATCGTTAACAATATAAATGACTAAAAAATAAACGATAACAATATCCATTATTGTATCGATAACAATGGCGATTATTATATTGACTATTATATCGATTACAATAGCGGTTATTTAATCAATAACAGTATCGATAACAATATCGATTATTATATCGACAAAAATATCGAGTTTTATATCGATAACAATATCGATCTTCATCCTCATCCTTTTCTTCATATTTATCTTTATTTTTGCATATTTCTCTTCACCTTTACCTTAAAGGGTTTAAATTTACTTTGATCTTCGTTTTTGCCTGTACCTCTAGGCATCTTTGTTTTTGTTTTTATTCTCAAACCGGTAAACCGAGAACTATTTCCATGCGCATTATTCCCCTGGAATTTGACAATGTACTCCGAACCAACCAACTGCCGCTAAAGAAGTTTCACTTCATAAATTCAAGAAATGTTCTTACCCTTTTAGTTACCCTAATTCTTATGTATCTGTCATTGTCTCAATTTTCGTCTTTATCTTCGCTTTTGCCTTCTTTTTATTTGACTTCATCGTTATCATTTATTTCTTCATCTTCATATTTATCTTTATTTCAAAGCTTAATTTCAAATGTGTAGTGAAACAACAGGCGAAACGTGTCAAATTGAACATGTCGCAGCAACATCTATACACTATTCGAAAATGTTTAAACGACGGTTTTGGCCGTAATTTTCAACCAATTGTGAAACCATAAATACTCTGCGGTGTTCTTGGTTTTGAATTCGGTTCGGTAGAATCGCCAAACGAACGGACACAAAATTTATCTTAGCGTATTAATATATAGATATCAAGGCAGTGCCTTCAAAGAAAACCCGTTTTTTCGCTCTCCTGTAAAATAGGCGGTTTTGCAATTGGTCGATGGGAGGTTTTGCAAAAACATCGAAGATATATATTTATGTACATAAATTCATAGTAAAATAACACAGTTTTCTAATTACGAAGGAGAAGTACACCGAAATATAGCTATTCTGGCGTGTTTACACATATATACCTATATGCGAAATTATGGCAATGAGACATTTTGGACTTATAAAACGGTTTACACTGCTTTCGTAAGATCGCGATTGGAATATGCTGCTTTTATTTGGGGACCATATTATGCTACCCACTTAAATAAAATAGAGCGTATCCAGAAATCGTTTATAGGTTTTGCACTGCCCTCAATGAAATTCACGGAACCAATTCCGTCATATTTTTCGCGTTGTATGCTGCTAGATTTAAAGTCTTTGTCTACCAGAAGGGCGTTTCTATCAGGTTCCTTCGTGGCTAATATTTTAGGAGGTTATATCGACTGTCCTGAGCTTTTAAGTAGAATAGGCTTCAATGTGCCATCACACACATTCCAATTGTCAAGTCGTATTATTCTCTTAATGCACCATTAATCAGAACTTTAATTGAATCAAATCAATGTAATTCTTTGGATATTTCGCTTCCAAGAGCCTTGGTAACTTTATGTTTAAGCAATCATTTTAAGTAGCCTAAATTTAGTCACTAGTCAGTAAGAATTTTTGTATTAATTGACTAATAAACGAATAAATAAACAGATAGTTCTCACGGCCCTTATTTTAACTTTTTGGTGCTTTTAATTTTCACTTTATGTAATTTTTTAATTTATAATGTAGTATGTGATTTTTTGTTATACATTGGCATATTACGCTAAGTTTCTATAATTTATGATTGTGCCAAAATAGGATGAATTGTGCCAAAAGTGCCTCTGAGAATGAAAGTGCCAAAAATGGCACTATTGTAACTACTTTTCTATCACTGCCTCACATACGCTGTTTTGCATTATCTTGATACGCGGTTTTGCATTTTGTTGATACGCGGTTTTGAATTTTGTTGATACGCGGTTTTGTACTTTAAACGACGATATGTATTTTCATACAGTGTCGTATTAAGCAAACACGGAGTTCGCGACTTATTACAGCCACATACATTATTTTGAAAAATTAAAAAGAGATGATTAAAAAAGTAAAGTACACGCTTTAATGTCAGATATAGCTTAAAAGCTGAAAATAATGTTTAGTATACACATGTGTAAAATAACGCGGCGCACATAAGGCAAAAGTGACGATTAAGCTGGATAAAAATCGAAAATTGCGAGATATTAAATATACATAAAAAATACGTATCAACGTTTCTTAATGTTTTACTAAGGCACAGTATTAGATACCAGAGTACCCGCAACGTGTCCAACACATATCGTACGCACAAGCGCCTCAATCAGTCATACGCGGTAGTAGATTAGGGCTGCCAGACGTCCTGGATTCAGGATTTGTCCTGATTTGAACAAATTGTCCTGGTGTTCTGGTCTATTCTAGATATCAACCTCGTCTAAGGTATCATTTCAAAGACATACAATTAGAAAAACTCTAGAGGTAGATGTCGCCCCGCCAGAAGAAGTTAAATATTGCGCCTAAAAATATGCACGACATACGCTACAGCGGAAATGGTCGACATGCCATTTCGTTAAATGAAATTAATTGCTGCTATATGTATGTTGTATATATGTATCTGTTCTTTTTTCACTGCAAGTTGCATTATTTTAATAGTTGCGATCCCGTACGAGTCCGGACTAGTCAGAATCAGTCAGACTTTACTGGAAATCGATCCCGTACACGGTTCTCTGACTATTGAGAGGACAAAAAAGAGAGTAAATACGGTTCTCTCTCTGTCAGAAGT
>NW_023458561.1:8157632-8171794 GCF_013731165.1 Rhagoletis pomonella | reverse complement strand
TAATTACTTTGTCTTTAGGTTTGTGTCTTTTCTAAGCGTACAACGAAAGTTTTGTATCACAGAACCAATCTGAGATTATTGATAAAACAATAGACAGGTTGGGTGAACAGCCAAGACGTTTACTTCTTAAGTGGGACAAAACAAAATCAAGTAATACATATATTTAGCATAAATGAATATACCAGCATAAAATATCTGCATACTCAAAATGTTCAATACGTCCTCATATTTATACATACCTATGTATATAATTTAAGAGAAGATATTTCGCTGCAAAGCAATGTTTATGAATTATTAGTTTACCTTACAAAATTGCGGAGGAATATTACAGAGTATACGGAAAAAATATATTTTTTTTACATTTTTTATTTTGAAAAACGTCTGGTTTACAGGTATGTAGAGCTATGAATTTAAAAAATACATCAGGGTTTAGTTGAGATATTCGCTTTTGACCACTATGTTTTGTACATTTCCCAGTACTGCACAGCTTTTGACTGACATTCAACTGGGAGACGCCCGCGTGCGCTGGGTTTGGGTCCCGCCACGTTAAAACCCTGCCCAATGAAAAACAACACATGCCTCGGATGATACCCCTTTCTGTTGATGACGATCACGGCAAACATAGGAATGACTATGATTTTAGGGTATGCACTTGGAATATCAGAACCCTTAATCGGGATGGTGCCTCTGCCCGGCTGGTGGATGTCCTAGGGAAAATAAAGGTTGATATCACCGCCATCCACGAAATGCGATGGACGGGGCGAGGAAGGTAAACGTGGAGCCTTGCGACGTCTACTACAGTTACCAGGTAAAGGAGTGCGATTCGGTGTTGGATTTGTGGTGGGAGAGTGACCGGCGTTCACTCTAGTGGACGAAAGTCTAGCCACAATCAAGGCGAGATTCGTCAACATCTCATTCATATGTGCCAATGCCCCGATGGAAGAGAGGGACGAGGCATCCAAGGCTCTGTTAGCTTAGAGCGTACATATTAGCTGAGGGTGATCGACTTCTCCGGGCCCGAAACTTGGCAGTATGTATTACTGGGTTCTAGCAGATCCATCAAGCTACATAGATGTGTCCACATCTAAAAACGGGAAACCAAATCGAGCATGTTGTGACAGACGCAAGGCATGCTTCCATGTTTTAGATGTACATACGTACACTCCGAGGGCCAAACATCGACTCGCACTACTATATTGATGCATCCAATATACGACCCAACCTCGGAGCAGCAAAAAAAGGGCCCCAACAAACCAAGGAAATTTCAACGTCGAAAAGCTGCAATCAAAACAGACGGCCAATGGATTCGGCCCTCGGCCCTCACACCTGCTGTGAGAGAACACTCTTCAACAAACCGACTTGCGCGATCAATGAAACCACATTTCCCGCTCATTACTGGTACGATGAGGAGTGTGAGAAAATGCTTGAAATTCTGACCGACCGAAAAAACACCCGAAATTTTTAGCATAGAGTTGAGCGACTTTTGGAAGGTTTCAAGACTCTTGTAGGAACAACCATGGCGACCTAGTGACCGATGTCCAGAACGTACTCAGATTATAGAGGGAACACTTTTCGAACCTTTTGAATGGCAGATGCACTGAAAGGAGTGGAGAAGACGAATCCGAGGTCCCAGTCGATGACGATGGAGTCGATACCCCAGCGCCTGACTAAAACGAAAAGGGCCAAAGCTGCTTGAGCTAACGGCCTGTCGGCTGAGCTATTTAATTACAGTGACAAGGAGGTAATAAGGTGCATGCCCGCCGACTGGAATTCAAGTGCGCTCTGCCCAATCCACAAGAAAGGCGACCCCTCCATGCGTGCCAACTACCGCGGGATCAGCCTTTTAAGCATAGGTTGCAAAGTCTTATCGAATGTATTGTCTACCATAGACCAGGTATTCAAAATACCTGGAAAAGACCCGCGAGAAAAGATCGGCACTCACCACCTATTTGTCGACTTTAAAGCCGCTTTCGACAGCACTAAAAGGAGTTTCGTATATGCCGCTATGTCTGAATTTGGCATCCCCTCAAAACTCATACTGTGAAAAATGACGTTGAGCAGCTCTGATCTGTTGCCGTTCGCACCCAGACGGGGTTTCAGACAGGGCGACTCTCTTTCATGTGGCTTCTTTAATCTGATGTTGGAGAAGATGATAAGATCTGCATAACTGAACCGTTCAGGAACAATTTACTACAAGAGCGTACAATTGCTGGCTTATGCCGATGACACTGACATCACCGGTAAGAAAAACCGCGAAGTCTGTTCTGGCTTTTCCAAGTTGGACAAGGAAGCAAAGCGAATGGGTCTGGTGGTAAACGAGGACAAACAATCAGCACATTCGCGCCTTGGCCCACGTCACTTTTGACAGTTATAATTTCGAGAAAGTAGAGAATTTCGTTTACTTGGGAACCAGCATTAACACCGATAATAATGTCAGCATGGAAATCCAATGCAGAATCGTTCTTGCCAACAAGTACTGCTTTGGACTGAGTAGGCAATTCAGGAGTAAAGTCCTCTCTCGACGTACGAAAACCACACTATAGGTCATTCATCATGCTCGTGCTGGTATATGGGGAATTAAAATACAGCGGCTTAACTGGCTTGACCATTTCGTTCGAATGGACACCGACGCCCTACCTCTGAAAGTATTCTGGCTTCACTTGGCATTTCCAATTGGGGTCAGTTGGCCAAAATCGCTTTGGCGGTTACAGCGCCAAATAAGAAGAAGAGAATAGATCTATAACCTTATCAGTCTCACAGTGTTATAATCCCAACGAAATCCTTGATGGTGGTACCGGGAGGGGAGCGGTACATGACGGTAGGAAGTTTAGTTTGGGTTAAAGTCTCACACTGACGAGGTTAGGCTTTCGATGCTTCCTCCTCGTAAAATAAACATGCTTAGTAAAAAGGGTTAACAATTTAAACCGACGAAAACTTTTGTAAACATCTGTTTATTTGTTTTTTGTACAACATATTTACTTCTATTGGTTACAATAATTTTAAGCTATAATAAACAATTTTTTAGTAAATAAGTTATTGGTTTTGTTGTTTTTTACGTTCTGGCTACGCCCATGCATGCGCTGTAGAAATTTTAGGTCTATGGAAAGGCATAACCAAGGTGCATTAAACAAGGTGTGATTGACAATTCAGTGCGGCTCTCTTTTAAGGTACTATTATATCAAAAAGTATAAACAAACGAATTAACCCTTAGTTTTGCATGTATCTTGTCAGCACTGATGCCCTAGGCTTTTATTTCGATTATAGTTTTGTTTTACTTACATTACCTGGAATATATATATTTTGTCAATAAAATAAAACAAGTTGTTTATAAAATAGTTTTAGCAGTTTTCTTGTTTTTAATTGCCCAAGTTTTATGCTTTTGTGCGTTTATTTTTATATTTAAATTTTTTATCCTAAACATTATGCGACACTTATAAAAGTAGGATTTTACATTTATTTCCAATTTTATATGTGAGCTTAACTCCAACAATTTTGAAATTAGATTTTTTCATGCGAAATAGTTTTCCATTAAAGACTTTGCTTCAAGCAGTTTTAAATTAAGCTCTTCCATACATGTTTGCATGGTTTTAATTATTTCGGTAAGAAGAAATATTTCTGTTCTCAACGTGCATTCTAAAGACTGGCCTCTTTGAGTTTGGACATCAACAAATAATGTATCCTGATCGCGTTCTAAATCCTCACTTGTTTCAGTTATTTCGTATGGCATTGAGACTGCGCCTGGGTATAAACGAGCTCGTTTGAAAGTGCTTGATTCGGACGGACAACTAATGAAATCACTTTCCTTGAAGTGGTTTTCACAAACGCGAGATGAATCACGTAGTACAACACTACATCGCTGCCGTCTTAACTCGAAACTAGGTGGTTTAAAACATCGCACAATTTCGTGTCCTGACTTTTTTTGCTCCGTTTCATCTTGGTTTCCTTACATTAAATATATAAGAAAAGTCGAACGTATTTACTTATTACAAACTTTAAACGTACTTACTTGCTCTCCTCGGCGGTTTATCTCTTAACAATTTCACTTTTATTAAGAAAATTTGTTGCTTGAAAAATTTGTGTGTAACTTTTTTTTTAAACAAATTCAAATTTGTTTCTTATGAGAGCAATGTCAGAATCAATCACACTTTGTTGAATACATTTTGGGCATAACAAGGTAGAAGTTATTTCGACATCTCTCTCTTTTTAACTGTCAGCTCATAGCCCTATACTCTTCAAAATTTTAATTTTTAAAATTAAAATTTTCAATTCTGAGCTGTGTGACTGATTTTAATACATAATAAAATGAAAAGAAATTACGGGCAGTGCCATGATACAAAAAAGAAGGTAGTTTCAATAAACAACTTTTGACGGATAACAAAATTTTTTGAAGTTTCATAAGTTGTGAGTATTATCAACGGCCTTGCCACTTTGATAATATTAAAACAATAAATCGGAGTATTTTCTTTCCCATATTTATACCAATGTAATAACATTTCAAATCAAAAACCATTATTAGTGCTTGGCACTTTTTTTACTTACGTGGTTTTTTTATTAAAAATATTTAAAATGTAAACTGTTAAAGGAGACTTCATTGTAACTGTTCTTTTCATTTTGTAATAAGAACCACGCGCGCATTATTCTGTTATTTTTTTGTTTTCTTATTTTGAATGCAATCTTGCGATTTAAAAGTCGAATTCTAAATAATGTTCTTCCCAAATAAAACCTTTTTATATTTTGGTTCAAATTTACTTTTACATTTCTCATCAGATTTTGCAAAAAATAAGGCTTTGTGATTAGCGCATCATCATTAAATTTCACAAATTCTTATTTTATGCAAAATACCTGAAGTCGGCTTGAAGAGATCGCCCTCCGATAAACAACTAGCAGATCCTCGTTTAAAGTACAAAACCGTGTATCGACAAAATGCACAACTGTCACATACGCAGTTGCATTAATTGTTTGTAGAGAGTAAAAACACTCATATTTCAAAAGGTTCTCTTTTTTTACAAAGAAATCGCATTTCAGGACGAATGGATAAGGCTTGAGCCAAGAGCTTGTGTGAGCAAATCCCATTTTTGGCAAAAAATGTCAATTACGCGGTTTTGCAGAACGACGATACGCGGTTTTGTACTTTAAGCGACGATATGTAAGCATACACTTTCGTCATGCTTTCTGAACCTAGTCGTCAACCCCATTTTCGAAATCATGTAGCCGGCATAATTTTCTAGTTTATCATATTCCACATCGTTGAATGTGCTGATAAAATCTTCTGGTTAAAAAAAAATATTTCTTCTAGTGATCAGGTAGCATGAATTTGATGAAATGTCATAATTTTATTAAAAGTCAAATGGTTAACAACAACAACGAATGTCATTAAATGAAACTACCTTCTTTTTTGTATCATGGGCAGTGCGTTGTGTTTGCCAAGAGCCAGGACAACAAACTTGTGCGTTATTTTAGACCTCCGAATTGTCAAGTTAAGAGACAACGGTGGGCAAATTGCTGTGATGTTTCATTAGGAGACTCTTCACGTGCGCGCGAAAACCATTCTAGTGCCAGTGACTTCGTTTGTTGCTCATTGCAGCCGAGTATTTCTAAGCGGACGCGATTGTTCCCAGGTGCAGGATTTATCATACCGAATATGAAGATGAAATCTCCCACTCATATACATGGATAAACCAAATATCAAATCGTGGTCTAATAAAACCTAAACCAGAATTCCTTGTTGATATAAAGAAACTGGAAGTAATTTTTAATAAATTTAATGGAAAGGAAATTTCCAATTGCAAAAATTTAATAGCTAAATTATTGAAGTCAATTTCTGATGTAAATTTAGAAGAATCAAACTTTTCTTTAATGTCTAACATACTTTAGAATTAAGAATTTGAATAAAACAAATAATTTTTAGCAAAAAAAAAACCGAATTCAACTCTCATATAAAAAAAATATATATACAGTATATTTTGCTTTGCTGCCGCTATGCTTAAGTGCACATTTAAGATACCTATCCCAAAATGCGCATCAGAGGCATTATTTTTAACATTTATAAGGAAACTGCTCCGATAGATGCATTTAGCATACCTGCACATTGGCGATACCTACCTTAAGAATTGTGCGACTAGTATCAATTATCAAAGAAAGTATTACGTTTACCTGCACTGGCCCTACAATTACCTAATTTTACAACTGTTTATTTATTTTGTTCATCTCGCAGAACAACGAAAATGGCTATAAATTTATGTAGTTATATAGATAATTACATACCTTCCTCATTGAAGTAGTAAAGAAAATTCGCTTAAGTGCCTTTTTCGGTTAAGTGCACAAGTTTTTCGTGCAAAGAAAAATGTGCAGCTAAGCAAAATATACTGTATATGTATATCTCATGATCCACTGATCGTATCTTAACCAGATTAGTATGGGACCACCTCTGAGACACTACCTTTCCGATGCAAAAATAATTATCGATCGGTTGACGTGGTCCAAAGTTATGCGGTAACATACATAAAAAAAAACTATATATTCCGATGAACTGATAACCTCCTCCTTTTTTGGTCGGTTAAAAATAAATGCTAAAAACATTGGGATAGTAAAAGCAGGAAAATTGTCAAAACGGTTTTATAAATGAGTGTATTTTATTTATTGTGTAATTTTGTGTTAGTATGCATTTCCACATTTACATTTAAACGAAAATGCAATAACTGAAATGAAGCTGATTCTAATGAGATTTTAAATAATTTCATATTTACATAAACTTTTATTTAAAAGATATTGAGTTTTATCAAATATGGTAAATGCATAACAAAGGACTAATTTCTTTGTTTACACTTTTTGACATTACATTCAGCTTTGAGAGAGCTCGACTGAATTGCCACTTCTACCTTGTTGAATATGCCTTTTTTCTATGTTATGTAGTTTGACTATTGTTAATTAAATCTAATGCTTTATATTTGATGCGCTCCACGTTTTTCATTTTCAATCTCATAAATTTTTTATAATGACTTTTGCTAAAATTTCAAAATCAAAAGTTATCAAAGCAAATTCTATGGGACTGAGATATATTATTTTCTAATTTTTAGTGCATTTATAAAAGCGTGGTATATTAAAAAGCTTATTTTTATTTCATTTTTGTATTTTTATTTGTCAATCAGCCGATGCGAATAGATTATTTGGTAGCTGTAAACAAATTACAATTACTCCTAAAGTGATGCAAAGGGAACGCAGAATTTTTGTGAGGGCTTTCTAAAAGACTACGGAATAACTATTTCCTAGTTAATTTTATAGAACTTTTTTTAAATAACTACAATTTTAAAACTGTTATACGTAAACTAATGAAAAAATAAAAGCTTATTTGTAAAGAGTCCTTCTTTAAATAAAAATAATTTTAAAAATTTACATCTACTATGGGGCTGCAATAATCCTAACCCCATCGACCAGGACGCTTATTCTCTATAAATACAGATTCCTTGGTTCTGGAGTTGCATTATTTTGAAGTATTTCCTGCTATTATAAGCAAAGTAGTTTGGTGGCACAAGCCGTAGAGCTGAGTGATTGAAGATTATGAAACGCTGAAGTTCTGAATTTTTTTTAATCATAAAAGAACAAATTTTTCTTGACGGTGCCAACTCGGCTCAAGCCGTGCCATTTGCGGCCCTATTTTACTTCAAATGGCACTTAATTTTTCAATTTGGCACAAAGTTCCAAAATGCACAGCAGAGTTTGACGCTGTCAAACGACAACAATTGAGTAAGGGCCGTTCAATATCCGGTTAACACAAACCGGAGGTAAAATGTCCATAATGACGTCTAATAACTTTGACGAAAGCTTAACTTATTTTATTTTATTTATTTTAGTGCAGTTTTAAAATTTTTTTGCTAAAATACATTTCTTATGCTATTTTATTTTATTCCTTTGATTGTACATGTTGAGTAAAAGCTTGTTTTGTAAAAATATTTTTGTTTTACATTATATATTTTATTTTTATTTATGTAAAGAAAACTGCTCTTTTAAAGATTTTATTTTGTTTCTTTAAATAGAAAAGTTCTTTAAATTTAAAGTCTATCTTAAACTGAAGCATTTTCATCTAAGTTAAGGGCCCGTTGTTCAATGTATGGCTATCACCAGTACATCATTATCGAAGATTTTGACATCATGCATATAATATGTGATCGATAAAGCAGTTGTTGTATTTAACCGGAGCTTCTTCCTCCGATTTGTGTTAATCAAACATTGAACAACGGGCCCTAACAGCAAATTTCAAATGAATATTTAAACGGCACTTAGGTTGTGCATTGCAGTTTAAATTCCATTTAGCTTTCGTTGGGTTTCAGATCAACTCTATTTAAATATGCCAATCAACTGGCAGCACTGCTGCTTGTTCTTTGAAATTGTTGTTGCATTCGCTTTTTTGTTTACATTTTGTGCTGCACAGCTGATTTTTTTTTGTGGGATTGATTAAAGAACCTACCAATAAATCTTGGTTGTTTGGTACAAACCCAGGTTTTCATATCTCATATTTAAATAGCCAATATTGGCCATTTAAGTTCAGATTAAATGTATGATCTGAAAATGAATAGTGAAAGTTAATCAACAATCTCTACTTAAGTAGGCCATTTGAAATTGGGCCTAAGCCTTTTGACCACTTCGGTATGTTAATTATAGACAATTATTTTCCGTTTACCTTTACCATCCCTTGGCACATGACTATGCAGCATTATCCACCTCGCCTTAACAGTATTCAGAAGAAACACATCGTACACAGGACTGCCACCTTGGCTCAAACCGTGCCATTTTTGGTCGCATTTTACTTCAAATGGCACTTAATTTTTCAATTTGGCACTTTTGAAAAATAATAATATTTCAATTCATTGCCATTTGCGAAAACTACTTAGAAACCAGAAAAGAAGGTTTTATTAGAAATTATAAAAGTGTTAGGCATAAAGAAGAGCCTAAATTTATTAAAAGAAGTTTAGAAAATATTCACACATCAAATATTAAACGTCCTTTTAAATTTGCAGACGCTAATATTGACACTTATGCTCGCAATGACGACAATTATAACGGAAGCCCTAATAACGGTTAAGGGCCGTTTACATAAGACTTTCCTCGCTTTGCTTGACAGTTCGAACTTTGTCAACAAAGTGAAGCGTAGAAGGTATGCTACAATAA
Organism: Rhagoletis pomonella; assembly: GCF_013731165.1. Lineage (NCBI taxonomy): Eukaryota > Metazoa > Arthropoda > Insecta > Diptera > Tephritidae > Rhagoletis > Rhagoletis pomonella. Next base: position 8,162,629 of record NW_023458561.1, on the reverse strand, counting down.
ACACTTTGACAGCTTCTGCGTGCGCCTTTTCCTCCATATTATATCTGTAAAATAGATAACAATATAATAATACGCATTAAAAATAGCAATAATAATTCCTATTCACCTTATTTTTGTCATTAAATGCAAATGCAAGCGTACGAGAAAAGATACATGTAGACAGCTGATTTCCAAAGCGCGCAAAAGTTGAGAGTTGCCCTTAATTTTGCTTCGCTTTGCTTTCCTCGCATTCTATTTAGCAAGATTCATATAAAATCATGTATTGAACTTATCTGTCAAAGCGTAATTATGAAGCAAAGCGAGGCAAAAGTCTTATGTAAACGGCCCTTTAATCCAATACTAGAGGAACTGGGTTTTACAACAATACAGCTGAGAGTAGTAGAAATCGCGAATGAGACAAACACCATACTGCATATGGTAAAGCCAGAAGAGATCTGAAACCTTTTGGAAACCTTTTCAGAAAACATAGAAATGTCAAACATGGAAATAAGTAAAAAAAAGAATACTTTTCTCAGAACTAGACATATTAGTAGCGAAAGTTAAATCCCTACTCAGAGGAAAATTCATAGAAGTAAGCGAGGACTAATTAACGGAATCGACTCTTTGTACAACTGGTTATTCAGCTTGATGGATGACTCAGACAGACAGGAAATCGAAGAATTTTTAAGAGTAAATAGCGAAAATAACCACAATTTAATAGAAAACTCCAATAAACAATTTATTATCAATAGTATCTTTAACAAGTTTATATAAATACTGTACAAAAAATAGTAGAAGACGATAGGGAAAAAATTTTAAACTAACTTAATGCAGTTAATAAGGAGTTCATGCAACAAACATTATTCTATGAAAACTTATATAAAACTTCCTTTATAGAAGAAAGAGATAGATCAGAATCAAAATAATATGGCATCCGCTAAATATAATATACTGTTTCCAAGTATTCTAAGTAAAGAAGAGATATAATATTTTGCAATTGATTTTTATAAATTGAAGTTGGCTAGAATTGGTATAGTCATTTATAAAAACGATACTTTAGTTATGGTTAGTTAGTATTCTAAGTAAAGAAGAGATAGAATATTTTGCAATTGATTTTTATAAATTGAAGTTGGCTAGAATTGGTATAGTCATTTATAAAAACGATACTTTAGTTATTTGCATAAAAATACCAAAAAGCTATGTTATTGTAGAATTAAACTTAATAACTGCACTACCAAACAAAAATCACATAGCCAAATGAACTCGTAGTTGACATAAATAATAAAAACTATGTTTTTAAATAAAATGCGTTACTTATGGATTTATAATTAAGCAATAATTGTGTTTTTTCTAGCTCATGTCGATATAGAATAAATAATAAAACTGAACTTGTAGCAATAGAAGATGATACTCTACTTATAAAAATGCTTTAAATGAACATGTATATCAAAATTGCTCAAAAAGAAATATTACTATAAACGGTAATAACCTGATAAACTTTGCGAATTGTAAAATACAAATTTTAAATACTAAACATGTAAATAAAAAAAAAAGAGTTATAAGAAAGATTCCAAATTCAGGTGGACAGCAAATTGGAAAAGAAAGAAATAAAATTAAATGAAATACATTTGGAAAAGTTTGAAAATATAAAAGAACTAGAAGAAACAGGTTTCATATAGTATAAGCTTTACACTCAGCATAGCTATTGTAATTGTATTTATATTTTAACTTATCTTATAAGGAGAAAACCAAATTAAAATTGTTAACAAAGTTATAGAAAAAAATTCCGATATTGAGTTACGTCAAATTAAAGAAAAATACTGAGTTAAGTAACGAGATCCAGGAGAATCTCGAATCAAAGGCCCTAGGAGTTACGTTCCCACACTCCAGTAAATATATGTACATAGTACATATATATATATATACTCTAGACATACATACATATATTCTTATACAGTAAACACACACATATACATATGTATATACCCAGTAGGAATTAGGAGCACGTAATAATACCTTATTAGCAACTTACTCTTCACCTGGCAGTCATTACCATTTCCCTGCCGAACGTCCCTTACTTTTACAAAGGCATGGCCGCCTTATGTAAGTAGGAATATAGAATGTACATTTGGTATCAGACATACTTCTGAGCCGCTTTACAAAGTAAGTTAAGTGTAATGCAGAGAAGTCGCTCGGAGTAGTTCGGCGCTTGGAGATAACTTCGGCTGCACGTTACTTTGCAACTGACAACGTAATGTGTCGTTGGAGGTGTTCATTTTGTGCTTTACTAGTAGATGACATGGGCCATGATGACAATTTTGGTACTACAAACTGAAAGAAAACATGGCTTACCTCGTAAGGTGCTTACCTACTTTCCCAGTGGGTAAATGCATAACATTAACATGTAAACATATTTGAGCATAGAGTTCTGCTGAGTTGCAGAATTCGCTTGGTATTTCAAGGCCAATCAAGCTCATAACGGATATTAGAAGTAAGCAAAACTAACAAACATTATTCAACTTTTAGTCTTAAGATTCATTTCAACCAATAAAAAAATCAAAAGCGCAAGCTGTTTGTTCACAATTACGTTTGTTACGCGTGATTGCTGCGGTGAGCCGCAGCGAAACGGCAAGAGGCCCTATTGGTATCGAGGGGTGAGATCTCCAACAACACAAGCTCGAGCTCAGTAAACATATTTAAGCATACGCATGGCCAAATCTTGGCCGCCGCGACCGTGGATGGGGAAGAGGTAACAGCCGCAATTGACACAGGGTCTACTAGGAGCATCGTAAGCGATACAATGGCTCGAAGAGTGAAGGAGGACAGGTGTAGACGAGTAAAGGCGCTGGCCCAATGCAGGCTTGCTTTGGGTGCCTTGCTGACTTTAGTTTGCTTTGATCTAGTTTGAAAACTTGTTTGGCCGAATGGCGGCTTGAAACGCTGTCAAAGTAACCAGCTCTCTGGTTGAAAAGTCAATATCTGTTCCCTTAACATTAATTATTGTTTTCCTAGAAAACTCTAGAAGATGTATCAAAAACTTTCAGATTTATTTTTAAATTAATGCGAAATAATGTTTGTATTTAAAAAAACTGGCAGTAATGACACATACATATGTATATCTACATTTACTAAAAAAACTATAACTTAAAAAAGAAATTTACTTGAAGAAGAGCTATAAGAAGTTTTTTCCTCTCGTGTAAAATTTGTAAAAGTGAGCTTTGCAATTTTTTACTATAATATAACGATATGTTATATTTGATTTCGAGATGCTTTTTTTTAAATTAAGTAAGCAAATTTTTGTTTGAATTTATGTATTTTGAACAGGAACATGCCTCTTTGTCAAAAGCCTATAAAACGATTTCAAATAAAACATTTGTCTATTTAAAACTTTGAGGCGCTTAAAGCAAGTGAAGAAAAGCTGCCATTTGGCCAGCCTTTATACATTTCAGTATGTTCCAAATAATTTTTGACACTTCTCGGAGCGAAGCAAGCAAAGCAAGCAAAGCAAGCCTGCATTGGGCCAGTACCTTAAGGAAGCAAGTGGTGATAGCCATGGCAGAGGAAGAGTAATAGTCGATGCGGTTGTAATAAGAAATGCGAACACGAAATATATTTAAAGTTCTTATTACAAATTTTTATTTTTCAATTAATTATTTTTTCATTTGACTACAAAAAGTATCCACAGAAAAGATTTTATAAAAATTTAAATAAACAAGTAAATTTCTTAACAAGTAATGTCCTACATACTTCCGCCTCCAGAGACTTTGCTAATGTTGAAGTGTTTTAAAAAATCCGCGCCGATTATAGCGCTGTTAACATCAGCAAGAATGAACTCCCAAGCAAACGAACGACGTAGACTAAAAGTGGGAGCTATTAGTTGAGTGCCAAACGTGTTTATAGGTGTGCCATTAGCAGCAAACAGCTTGTATTTATCGGGCTTTTTGGATGATATTGCTGTTGACGGTAGTACTGACACATCTGCACCAGTGTCTATCTGGAAGTTTATGCGCGTGAGCTTATCGAAGATATGTAGGCGATTGATTGTAGAGTTCCGGCCACTAGTTTCATCTAGTGACCGGCCGGCGAGTTTCCCTGACGACGTTGCTTGAAGGTGCAGGGCTGTCGACAATTCCGAGCTTTAGGTCCAAATCGACGATGATAATAGCACCATTCTGATGTATTCGCAGCTGACTCAGCCTTGTAACGTCCACGAGAACTCGATCGACTCCTGTGTTGAAAGCGTTTTTTCTGAAGGTTACTTACTGCTGTGCTTAAAGTTGAAATTTGTTGTTGAAGATCTATTAGTTCAGGAAAAGATTGTACAGCAGCCACTGTTGATTGAGGTGCTGATATGGCTTGGATTTTATCCGCCATAACTGCGAGTTTATCAAGAGCTTCGGAAGATGTTGCTAATACAGCTTGTGTTTGTGAAGGCAGTCGTTGAAGCCACATAGTACGTAGAAAGTCTTCACTGACACCACCATGAGAGAGACCACGCATCTCCCGTAGAAGACAACTGTGTTTCTTGTCCCCTGCGTCCAAATCGTTCAATTACTTCTGAATTCGTTTCTCCTCCGATATAGAGAAATGATCGACGAGACGTTGTTTCAACTGCGTATAAACATTCTGAGGTCGAGCCAGAATAATGTCGCTCACCTGACTTAAAAGATCAGGCTCCAATTCAGGAAGAATAGTGAAATATTTCGTTTTCTCAGCCACGATTCCATGGTGTTCAAACTGTGCTTCGATCTGGGCAAACCAAACCAGCGGGTTTTCTCTCCAGAATTTCGGAACGCGCAGATGAACGGCTGATGATGAAGCATTCACGACGTTTGAAGCAGCAGCAAATGTATTACCAACTGAGGCTGATTCCTGTGATGAGGTGGCATTATCTCTGGAGCGCGTATTTGGCATAGTGTGCTCGGTCATTCGGGGTCACCAATTGTAATAATAAATGCGAACACGAAATATATTTAAAGTTCTTATTACAAATTTTATTTTTCAATTAATTATTTTTT
>NW_023458561.1:8141399-8157622 GCF_013731165.1 Rhagoletis pomonella | reverse complement strand
TAAATTTCTTAAAAAGTAATGTCCTACACGGTGTACGCAGAGGTAAAGTTAGGTGACCAGGTGTACCATAGTGAGCTGCGATTGTTACAAGGGCTGGCCGACAGAGTAGTGAAAGGGAAGGACTAACTGACGAAGGCTAACATGGAGTTACGGTATGGAGAGCAAGCATTAACGTTGCAAACGGACAATTTATGGCAAGGAGCAGTCACGTGTACAAGTATGGTCGAAGAAGAGCACGAATACCCCGCTGAAGCCGTCAAAACCAAACAAACAGCCCCGTTAATGGGCAACGCAATAAATTCCTCAGTGAGTGAGTTCCTTAACCGTGAGTTGCAGGTGTTCAAGGAGATTTCAGGAGTATAAAATATTGCGACGCACAAGACGATAGACCGAGGAAACAGCAGTATTTTTCCAAGAACCCAAATATGCGGGAAATCATTAACAAGCAGATCGATGAACTCATAGAAAAGGGCTGCACTGAACCATCGCATAGCCCACACAGTGCTCCCATAGTTCTCACAAGGAAGAAGAACGGCAAATGGAGGCTCTGCGTCGACTATCGCCAGCTTAATGCCTGGTCCGTACCAGATGACTACCCGTTGCCGCGCATCGAACATATCTTGGATCGGTTAAGGAGCACCCGCTTTATCAGTACTCTAGATCTCAAGAATGGATATTGGCAAATCCCCATGGAGGAGAACAGCAAGCAATACACTGCATTCACATTGCCCGGACGCGGACTATTCCATCGGAAGGTAATGCCGTTTGGTCTGAACTCGGCTCCAGCGCCCTTCCAGAGAGCGCTCGATCGCGTCATCGGACTAGAGTTAGAGCCGCACACGTTCGCTTATTTAGATGAGTACCACACTGGAAGAGCATGCACGGCATCTAACGAAAGTGTTACAGCGGAAAAGTTGAGCCAACCTTATCAGTCCAGAAAAGAGCGAGTTCTTTAATAAGAGTCCCAGACAAGATCGCGGCCATCAAAGAGTCTCATAGTACAGGAGGTTCGTTCCCGATTTCTCGCGCGTTTCACATTCGCTGACATCGATGTTGAAGAAGGGCAGCAAGTGGAAGTGGTCCGAGGAACAGCAGGAGGCATTCGAGGCTCTAAAGAATGCGCAGATAGAGGCAAGTGATTTCGGTCTCGGCGCAGTCCTTACTTAGAAATTAGAAGACGGGGAACGAGTGATAGCGTATGCGAGCCGACGGCTGACTAATGCGGAGACGAAGCAATAAAAAATTGCCAGTGGAAGGCCGCATAAGGCAATTTTTCGCCTTTTTCAACTATACGCGTTGGCACCACTGACCGATCAAGACAGCTGCAATAAACAAGAAACATACAAGAATGACATAATAAAGTGGAAATGTCTTGCAATTTGCAAATAATATTAAATGAAAAGTTCGGGATAACGTTTTCTCGTGAAAAGCACAGTTCACCGCGTAATGGGAACTGATATAAATACCGGTCCGCGACCGTCGAGAAACAAAAACGCGAATTCGAGGAAAACTGGGTGCAGACCAAGGCTACGCTCGCGAAAACTACACTGCGGGTGCATTTGAGGCGATTAACGCTGCAAGAGGAGCGGTCGAGTGCGACATTGACCATGCCAATACTAGCACGCAGGTATTCGAGCGCAACAGCAGTAACGGTGAGTGTGAGATAAGCAGCCCACAATTTTGGCAGTTAGGAAATTTTAGCAGCTATGGCGAGGACGTGGCGGCAGTGTTTAGAGCCCCGACACCTATCACCTTATCATCGGAGAGCGATGCAGAGGAGGAAGATTGTCCACAGCGGCGAGGCGAATTGTCGGTAAGCCAAGAAGACATTGAGGTGCGTGGTCAGGGGTTTTCAGATTATACGAGGCGCATCGAAATGCGGAACTTTGACGGACTTGCGCGAGTTTAAGTTATTGACCAGAAATAGTCATCTTTCACACAGATTGTGTTTAGAGAATAATGAACCATATTTTTGCTATTACCAATAAAAAATTCTAAAAAAACGGACTTCGGCGCACGCTAATGTACAATGAGCTAGACATTTATAAAAAAATATTAATTTTTAAATAAAAAAAAGAAATATAGCCAATACAGGTCAAGAAAGGGAGTTTCTATTATTGCCATCAGTGCAAATTACAAATCCCGAAAATCCCGGGATTATTGGCCAAGAATCCCAGGATTTCCGGGACCTAAAAAAGGCCAAGATCCCAGGAATAACATTCATAATATGTACATAGTACATGTTTATTTGTACAAATGTACTAATCGCGTGATATGATGTTGATTCAAACTCAAACTTGAAAACTTATTAACATGTATGGCTGTAGCTGAGTGTGCAAAGATGATTGATACAATTTTTTCTGCCAAGAGTGTCCAGGTTCAATTCCAATCAGACGGAACATGAAATTTAATTTTTTTTTTAGATTTAAGAACTGCACAGCGACACAAGTAAAAATGTGTATACTCACATTTAATACAAGTTGGGTTGGTTCTCTTTCATATGCGATTTTTTTTTTTAAATTAGCACGTTTTTTTTTATTCTCAATTTTTTCCCCCTCAGTGATGAGATGAGTTTTGTGTTCGCTTTTTCGCCATTTTTAAAAAACCGTTTTTCTAGGTTTTTGAAACAGCAATTTGAAACAAAACCCGCTTCCCCATTTTTTAATTCAACTTCATCCGGATTTGTGGTCAATTGGACACTGTTTTTGATTTCATTTCGTTGTTAGATAGATGAAATTAAAAAAAAAATGTACTTCATATCTCGGATTATTACCTAAATCATATACAAATTTTGTATTTTTTTCTATTATGGCATTCTAAAAAGTCCCGTTCTTCTTCTTTATTGGCGCTGTAACCGCCTAAGCGATTTTTGGCCGAGTCCAAAACAGCACGCTAGTCATTTCTCTTCTTTGCCAAGTGAAGCCAAGTCCTTCTCCACCTGGTCTTTCCAACACAGAGGAGGCCTTCCTCTTCCTCTGTTACCAGCAACGCGGCCCGCGTTGAATATTTTCAGAGCAGGAGCGTTTATGTCCATTCGAACGGCGTGGCCAAGCCAGCGGAGCCGCTGAATTTAAATCGCTGCACTATGTCCATATCGTTGTAAAGCTGATACAGCTCATCGTTAAATCGTCTGCGATATTCGCCATCACCAACGCGTAAAGGTCCGTAAATCTTTCGCAAAATCTTTCTCTCGAAAACTCCAAGATCCGCCTCATCAGATGCTTTCATTGGCCATGCCTCCGCGCCATACACCAGCACAGGCATGATGAGTGACTTATAGAGTATGATCTTTGTACGCCGAGAGAGAACTTTACTTCTCAATTGCCTACTCAGCCCAAAGAAGCACTTGTAGGCAAAAGTGATTCTCTATTGGATTTCAAGGCTGACATTATTATTGGTGTTAATCCTGGTTCCCAAATAAACGAAGTCGTCTACTTTTTCAAACTTGTAACTGTCAACAGTGACGTGGGTGCCAAGACGCGTATGCTCTGACTGTTTGTGTGATGACAGGAGATACTTCGCTTTGTCCTCGTTCACGACCAGACCCATTCGCTTTGCTTCTCTATCCAATCCGGAGAAGGCAGAACAGACGTAGCCCTTTTTTTACCAATAATATCGATGCCGGCATACGCCAGCAGTAGTACGCTCTTGTAAAGTATTGTGCCTGAGTGGTTCAGTTCTACGGCTCTTATTATCTTCTCCAACATCAGATTAGAGAAATCACATGAAATGGAGTCACCTTGTCTGAAACCTCGTTTGGTATCAAACGGCTCGGAGAGGCCCTTCCCTATTCTGACGTAGCTGGTGGTATTGCTCAACGCGATTTTACACAGCCGTATTAGTTTCGCGGGGATACCAAATTCAGACATCGCGGCATAGAGGCAACTTCTCTTCGTGCTGTCGAAAGCGGCTTTGAAATCGACAAATAGATGGTGCGTGTCGATCCTATTCTCGCGGGTCTTTTCCAAGATTTGGCGTATTGTGAATACCTGATCTATGGTGGTGGAGGCCTAAAGACACACTGATAAGGTCCAATCAGTTCGTTGACGGTGGGCTTCAGTCTTTCGCACAATACACTTGACCTTATAACCTATGCTTAGAAGGCTGATTCCGCAGTAGTTGGCTGGGTCGACTTTCTTGTGGATTGGGCAGAGCACACTTAAATCCCAGTCGTCGGGCATGCTTCATCTGACCATATTCTGCGTACGAGCTGATGCATGCACCTCATCAGCTCCTCGCCCCCGTAATTGAATAGCTCGGCTGGCAGGCCGTCAGCTCCAGCAGCGTTGTTGTTTTTCAGCCGCGTAATCGCTATTTGTACCTTGTCATAGTCAGGCGGTGGAACAGCTACTCCATCATCATCGACTGGGGACTCGGGTTCGTCTGCTTCACCACATTTAGCGCTGCTACCATTCAGTAGGTTTTAAAAGTGCTCCCTCCACAATTTAAGTATATTCTGGACATCGGTCAATAGGTCGCCATTGTTGTTCTTACAGTAGGTCACCCTGGTCTTGAAACCTTCTGTAAGTCGCCTAACCCTCTGGTAGAATTTTCGGGCGTTCTTCCTGTCGGCCAGCATCTCAAGCTCTTCGCACTCACGTATTTCGGCCTCTCTCTTCTTATTGCGGCTAATACATTAACATTTTTCAAATCTTTATGTCTGTAGAAATATCGTTTATAAATAGCAAGAACAGAATCGGGCCTAGGTGGCTAAATTGGTAATCCCGGGATCCCAGGATGTTTCGGGATATTATTACCATCAATTACAATATGCTAACAAACTAGTTTTGTAGTCTTGCTTTAGTGCGAATACTAGATATAAAAATAAATTTGTGTTTTAAGCAAAGAAATATAAATGTCTTTATTTTATATCGTAATTTTTTTTTACTGATTTTCGGCATATATGCCAGTGGTATACAAGTTTTCTTGTTTCTAGAACATAATATAAACTCCGTCTTTGTAAAATACGTATTGGTATTGGCTCAAATCATATACAATAATGGTAAAGAATTTACATCATATTCTAGCATAAATATATCTTCATGAGTGTGAAGAGTACAAAAGGATTCGAGGAATAAAACTTACTACTAATCAAATTTAAAATTAACTCAGATATAAAATTTATACCAAAGCTCTTTTTTAATCTGCACGACTTGGAATTCTTTTTATAAATCTCAGCATTCCGTTTCGTAATATGCAGGCAAGGAATATATATGAATGTGAGTTCCTAATTTAAAAACGAGGTACATTCTGTCGAGTGAATTTCGGTACTACCCCCTCTAAAACTCGAGCGCCTCAAAATTTATGAGGATTTGAAGATTTTTAAATACATCTGGAAACACTTATATTTTGAAAGCAATGATTTTTTCGCCATTATTAAATTTTTAAGAGATGCGCTGTTTAAAAAAGGGTCGAAAATATACATAAAGTGTCTTAGTTGAGCCAATGTACATAATGAAATTGTTAAATTATTAAATAATAGTCATACAGCTTTAATATGGCGTCCAGCTCAGTTTCAGTATTAGGCTTTAGGCTTAGTTTACAACCTAAGGTATAAGCGTAGCGAGAATACATAAAAATCGCTTCAAACCAACACAGTCTTTCGTGTTTATCGCTGTGCAAGCAAATGAAAACTATGCAGTTTGTTAAAAAAAGCTTTTTCTCATACTTAAAGCCCAAATAAATAAAAAATATACATATGTACATATTTATATAATAAATTAAACATCTCTTCTACTATTATATACAATACAATATGCTTAAGTTTCGGTATAAATTGTCAAAGGGTTGTGCAAACAAATAAAAATATATTAGTGGAATCCCTACGTAGCAATGTATCACACGTTTTGTTGCTTTCCCAACAACAAAATATGTGCGCGTAACGCTATTACTCTAGGTTGTGAACTTAGTCTTACTTTTTTTTTTTGAAAATATGGTCGTCGTCGAAAACTTACACTGACTGATTCTTGAGTTTGGTACAAAAATATTTACCAAGCCAAGAACGGTGATAACAAAACCGATAAAAAATATCGATAAAAAATCGATGACAAATTCGATAAAAATTTAGATAGCAAAATCGGTTATAATATTGGTAGCAAAATCGATTGGAAAATCGATAAAAATAACGATAACAAAATCGATAAACAATGGATAACAAAAATCGATCACAAAATTCGTAAAAATATCGATAACAAAATCGATAAATATCGATAACAAAATCGATAAATATCGATAACAAAATCGATAAATATCGATTACAAAATCGATAAAAAAATATCGCTAACAAAATAGCTAAAAATATCGGTTATGAAATCGATAAAAATATCGATTATTATATCGATAAGTTTCGAAAATATCGATAGCAAAATTAATAAGAATATCGATAAAAATTTCGATAACAATATCGATAAAAATATCGATATCAAAACCGATAAAAATATCGATTTTATCGATAAGTCTCGAGACTGAGTCTCTGTGTCTATCTCTACATCCTTTCCTCTTTAATTACCTTTATTTTAATCTTTCTTCCCCTATCTACATCTTTACTTTTATCGGTATCCTCTCCACATCTTTGTTTTTATACCCGAGCGCACTTGTGCACAAGGGTATATTAATTTTGTTCACATAACGGTTGTTTGTAACAGCCAAAACGAATCGAGATAGATATAGACAAATGTATACATAAATGATCAGGATGAAAAAAGAAATCGATTAAGCCATGTCTGTCTGTCCGTCCGTCTGTCCGTCTGTCCGTGTACACGATAACTCGAGCAAAAATTGAGATATCTCAATGAAATTTGGTATGTAGGTTTCCCTTAATCCGAGGTAGGTTGGTATTGAAAATGGGCGAAATCGGACTTTAACCACGCCCACTTCCCATATAACGGTAATTTCCAGAAATACGAAAACTGCGATATTTTAGTAACTACTGAAGATAATTCACTCAAAATTGATATTTACAATAAGTTTTAGACGAAAAATAAGAATATTATAAATTTTTGGAAAATGGGCGTAGCCACGCCCACTTATGGTTACATGTGTATATCTTGGTAACCGCTGTACCAATTTCTACCAAACTTGGCACAGTTGTTGGCCTTGGTACAGCATAAAAAACCGCCGAAACTTTTTAAAATCGGACAATAACCACGCCCACATCCCATATAACGGTAATTTAGAGATATACAAAATCTTCGATAAATAATTAAATATTGAAGCTAATTTATTCAAAATTGATGCTTGTAACAATTCTTTACCAAGAAATACGTTTATGGTAAAATTTTGGAAAATGGGCGTGGCACCGCCCACTTATGATCACATATAAGTATATCGGTAACCGTTCTACCAATTTGTACCAAACTCGGTATGGTTATTGTACTTGCCACGTGTAAGCAAAACGTTGAAAATTATTGAAATCGGACTAAAATAACGGCCGATTCTCATATAACGGTAAATTTAAGAAATGCTTGAAACTTCAATATTTCGAAATTGAAGGACGCTAATTTACTCAAAATTGATACACCTCGGCTTACCATCTAGCGGAAGGTTTCGGAAGGGTGAAAAAACATATATTTAATACTTGCGCCGGGTATTTAATGTTCGGCTCCGCCCGAACTTAGACTTTCTTACTTGTTTCTTTTATGTTTATGTAAAGTGTTTAAATTTACCTTGATCTTCATGTTTGCCTTTATCTTTACGGGTTGGTATCGAAATTCTGGTACTACAAAATTCGGAACACGAAATTCCGCTTAACAAAATTCTGCTTCTCAAAATTCTGATTTTTGAAAATTCTGCTTTTTGAAAATTCTGCTTTTGACAATTCTGCTTTTCAAAATACTGAATTACAAAATTCTGTTTTAAAGTAATGACATCTCCTATTTAACATTGTTAACATTATATTTTAAAACAGAATTTTGACTTTAAGTATTTTTAATTAGTTTGAAAAAACTTTTATTACTGGAAATAATCATAACGCGAAATATTCTCCTGAGTTTTGGGCTGTGCATGACAGCATGCATCGGAATCAGAAACCTTTTCTAGAACGTAAAACCGTGGCGAAGGGTGGCATCGCCGCAAAAAGTAGTTGTTGTAGGAAGCAATTACCAGTTTCTATAATCTTGTATTGAATTTAAAAGAACTTATTTTTACAAAATCTCAAATTTCCAGAAAGGATAACAAGAAGTTAAAAAGAAGCAGCTTATAAAAACTATTAAAAACGAAATTACTTATGTAAGTCGGAAAATGGAATTTTGATGGATCAAACCAAAAGTTTTATATTTCTCGTGGTGAATACAAACATCAGAATTTTACCTAGCTCATGGGGCTGGTTAAATTTTGAAAGCTTCTAAATATATATATACATACATAATAGGTTTGTTCCACTCTCTACTTGTAGAAAAACTCGATCAAAGTTCAAACTGGGAGCGTATATCAAAGAAACTCTAAAACTTACTTGTGGAACGCGTATGTATGTGCAACTCGAAGTGACTTCGAGTAGCTTGTGGAACAAACCTAATATTGTTTGGCGGTAATAAAGAGTCAAATCAAAATGAAAGCTGAAAAATGCATAAAAAGGCGTACGTTACTTGCAAGTTATAAAGTAGATATCAATTTTAACAATTTCCGCAAACACAAAAATAACCCTGCAGGAAATGTATCTAACTATATGCTAATTTTAAATTGATTAGGAAGGAGCTAAAATTCACTTATTGTCTGTATATTTTCTTTGACGAAAGCTTACTATATTTCTATGGCGATGGCCGCGAAATAGTCAAGGGTGGTTTACCTCTGCATTAGATGTAGTCAAGGGTGGTTACCCCTGCATTTGATGTAACTAACTTGTAAGTAACTACTTTTGGACATAAAATATCCAATAGGAAAAACAAAATATTTTTTTAATTTTTTATTTTTATTTACTTTGTTTATTTTATTACATTTCATATTTTTTTCATATTCTGCTGTAGGTCCCATATTCGAACTCCGTCAAACATAACTTCAAAATGATAATATGAAATTTCGATCTTCCTTTTATTTGTCCTCAATTCGAAAATGTATTTGCGAAGTGCAGGATATTTAAATAGAAACGCGTTTAAAGAAAACAATCTCCTTCATTACTCCTGCATTACTTGTCAACTAGTTCTAAGTTAGCTTTTTGTAGCTAACAACAAGTTATATTCTTTATAGAAATCCCGCAAAAAAGCTAACTACAAGTGGGCTATTTCTTATCAATTGATAATTTTTTTCGGCAGGGAAAGCATTCGCACGAGTGTTTGTTTGGTTTATCAATTATCAAAATTTTACTTTACATTTGGCGCAGCAAAATTCAATTTATTCGTACACCATAGTAAATTCTTCCAACCCGTCTCACCACGGAGAAAAAGTTACCGATTGGCACACAGCCAAAGACGCGAATATGGTAAATTTTGTCAAATTTTATCTACCATAAAAGCAGAATTTTGAAAGGCGAAAGTGCGAAAAGCAGAATTTTGTGAGACAGAATTTCAAAATGCGGAACTTTCAAAAGCAGAATTTTAAAAAGAAGAATTAGAAAAAGCAGAATTAAAAATATACAGAATTTTGATCGAGCACAATTTTTTAACATTTTGCTGAATTTTGCGATGTAGAATTTTGTAATGCAGCGTAATGAGACGCTCCCTATCTTTACTCATCTTTGTTTTTGTTTTTATTTTTATTTTTACCTTTGCCTTTATCCTTTTCTTTATCTATGTAGGTACCCACCTTTACTTTCAATTGGCCTTTTTCTAAGTTATATCCTTTAACCTTTTATTTGCAAATTTTTGTTAAATTAATACCATATGCATACACACAAGAAGCACTTTTTTCAGCCCCAACCATTTCCGTGTGCAATTTCCGGTGAATTTGCCAATTTACTCCCAACCAACCAACCGCCGCTAAAGAAGTTTCACTTCAAAAATGCTTCTTGTCAAATGAACACAGTTGACAGAAGTTTAAGCGCCTACCACACGTTCATTATTCGAACGCAAACGCGAACGTATACATTTCAACATGTTTTGTTAACGTTCGCGTACGAAAAGAAGAAAACAAATCGGGTTCGCCTATGTTATGTAGAAAAAATTCTCGCTGTTGTTCGTATTCGTATGTACTATGCAACTTATAGCTGCATTTGTGAAGGCACGATGTTGAATCATTAGTACCTAAACAAACTTTAAGCGTGTAGGGGTGCCTTATTAATGCATATTTCACCACTGGTGTATTAAACATACCAACCAGTGTTACCACTCGACAATATTTTTAGGAACAAAAAATCCTACCAAATCAATTTCCAAACTACCAATTTATTTTAATCATCAGATATTGATATTTTATTTCGTTTCTGATTTTACTTTATGTAAAAGTATGTATCTTTGAGATTAATTCAATTTATATCAATTATTTTATGTCTAAAATGTAAAAAAATACAATCGATATAAACATTTTATATTTGATAACAAAAAAAAATGTATTAGTGTGCTCGCGCAATTTTATTTTTATTTATTTGTTTTCTTTTAACCATGATGCAATAAAATTACGGAATGTCAGCAACATAATCTTAATATTTCGGAACGAGTTTTAGGCCATTTTTAGCACGCTTTCAGTACGCTGTTCTACTTTCTCATTACCATTGTATTACCGCCATTCGAGAAAATTTATTTAAAATTTTTACAAATGTTGTAATAAACGAATACTATGCAACAACAGTTCAATGCATTTTTGAAGTTTCGAATAGGATTTATTTTTTATTATAATTTAAAAATTTCGATAGGATTGCAAAACATCTTTGGAATCGGAAATCCAAATCGATGTGAAATCAATTTCGAACGAAACCAGAACAGCCCTGAATTTTTTTGCCAAACGAAGCAAAATGAAACTACCAATTTATCAAAACGGCAACACTGATAGCAGCTCTACTTGTAGTATGTATAATAAGCTCATATTAAAACAGGCAGTGTATTATGTACACACACACTAGCTTTGTTCCTTTACTTTTCTAGCAGATCATTATCAGGAAGAAGAATGGGAAGAATTACAGAATTACACTCACAGCGAGTGAAATATAGAAAAAGTTAAGAAACGCAAACTAGCAGAAACTAGCAAGTAAACACCTGACCTGCTTTTGACAACTGAACATATGTATTTGCTGCGAAATTTAATTAAAAATTGTTCACAAATTCTCACGTTTTGCCACACTTTATCAAATTTAATAAATCGCTCATTTTTATAAAAAAATACCAAAATATGTAAAAGAAGCAAATCAAAGTAGCAGTGCCTAACCTCTCTTATGTTGGGGAAACAGCTGAATTTTTCACCGCATAACGTGAAAATTATGTGTTTCTTGTAATTTGTTTTTGTAATTTTTTAATTATATTCGGCTAACACTACCTTGTGTAAATGCGCCTATCTGTAAAGAAACAAAGCTACTGTGTGGTGTATTCAATATTCATTTTTTGGTGAATTCTGCGATAAGTACAAGAAGGCGAGAGTGTGTTTTGCACCATCAGTATCAGGGCGATTTTAATAAGGTGGTGTTACCGGCGAATCTGAATTTTTCGCCGTGGAGGACATTACATCAAAATTACGTGTTTGTTGTAGACTGCAACTTGTAGTTCATACTAATGACAGTATGAATATCTGCGCATAATTTGTTAGTGTAATTTTTTACTTATATACGGCTAACACCACCTTATTAAATTCGCCTTGATCAGTATTGTGCAGATTTAATTGCCAGCCTTGTTCGCCGCACACATTATGCTTGCTTCACTTAACTACATACATACAAACACATTGCTGAAACTGATTTTTTTTAATTCAAAGTCAAACCATCTAAAGTGACTTAAGCTACTTTAATTGAACGGCACAGATATAATGACGAAAGTTTAGTGTGTCGAATCGGTATCGGGTACCGAAAAGGAAGTATTGGGTACCGAAATTTTTTTCAAGTATTGGGTACCGAGAATTCAGCACATCACTACTCAGAATGTCGCCTCAATAATTTTAATGACATTTGTTAACGTGGAGCTATTTGTGAACCAAATGAAAAAAGTAGTGCATTTTAGGAGCTGGTGTAGTTTTCCTAATCTCAACGAATTAATAGTACCAAAACGTTAAAGGTAGAATTTTGATTTGAAAGAAATACTGGTGGAATAACAAATACCCCAAAATGTAATTTTTTTATTCAATCTAATCAGATTTGTACCAAAATCCATAAATTTACACCAATTTATACACCAGTGTGCTACTTGTACCTATGTATATGATGTTATGATTGTCCCTAAGTTAACTCAGCTTTTAACAGTTGAACTTTTTTAAGTTGATTTGCATATTAAAGACCAGTAAATTTAAAATTACACCATCGTAATCCTTGTTTAATGCTCTATAAAAAACATGTTCCAAAAAGTGGGAGTTTTTCTAGAACTATTTTTAAAATATTTTTTTTTATGACAAGGTGGTTAATTTTATGAGAGTCAACAATGAAGTCTCTACGATGAATAGAACCCGAGACAATTTGAAGAAGTACATGATTATTTAGTCAGAATCACGAAAAACCCCAAAACTGGACAAATCATATATCCGAAGAAAAAAGGAAAAATGTGAATCCAATCGAAATTCTGAAACCAAACTTGGTGTCCGATATGAAAAAGAATGGCTCATATATACATATGTTATATATATTATAGCATAGAATAATAGTAGTGTTAGAATTGTAATATATTATTTGATTATTTGTAGGGTTGCATTTTATAATTCTTTTTGCCATTATAGTGACTGAATTTTATTTTATTTTAATTTGGTCGTAAATTAAATTATATCCCGGGCTCCTGAGGACTTGATCCCGGGATTTCGGGACTCCAAAAAGGGCTCGGGACTCCCGGTATTTGGAATCAAGAATCCCGGTACTACATGCCTTAGTGGCTACCCTGCGGGAGTACTGAATTATTATAAATGACGTCAGAAATAGTATTTTTAAACATTACCCTTTGTGATCTATCATATAGGTGTGAAGAGATCCAACGTAGAAAATTAAGTTGAATACCAAGAAGATCATGTTTATAGATGAGCAACGTGTGCCATACTTCGTCAAATGCTTTACAGAAGTCGGTATATCAAACATCCACATTTTTGTTTTCACTATAAAATAATTTAGGAATTGCAGAGAGCTTAGCTATGCCCCGATAGTTCTCCACCGAGGACCTGCTGCAAGATTGTTAAATTTACAGTTTTACAAGATTACACATTCGCCGCGTTGAAAAAAATTTACCACGAAATTCGTAGATTTTTGGTTAATTTCACACAATTTTTTTCTGAGTGTAGATATATTGCATCAATTTATTGTTCTACATAGGTTCAGAAATGACCAAAAACGCATTTTTCGGCACCTTTAAATCTAAGTTTCTCACAAACTAGAGCCAATCCAAAATCTTTATTGTCGGTGGGAAAAATCCTATAACATTATATTTTACTCAACATAATTTGGTTGGGCAGTGTTATCATTGATTTTTTTTTATACCCGAGCGCACTTGTGCACAAGGGTACATTAATTTTGTTCACATAACGGTTGTTTGTAACAGCTAAAACGAATCGGGATAGATATAGACAAATGTATACATATATGCTCAGAATGAATAGAGAAATCGATTAAGCCATGTCTGTCTGTCCGTCCGTCTGTCCGTCTGTCCGTCCGTCCGTGTACACGATAACTCGAGCAAAAATTGAGATATCTCAACGAAATTTGGTATGTAGGTTTCTGCTAATCCAAGGTAGGTTGGTATTGAAAATGGGCGAAATCGGACAGTAACCACGCCCACTTCCCATATAACGGTAATTTCCAGAAATACGAAAACTGCGATATTTTAGTAACTACTGAGGATTGTTCACTCAAAATTGATATTTGTAATAATTTTCAGACGAAAAATAAGAATATTATAAATTTTTGGAAAATGGGCGTAGCCACGCCCACTTATGATAACATGTGTATATCTTGGTAACTGCTGCACCAATTTCTTCCAAACTTGGCACGGTTTTTGGCCTTGATACGGCATACTACATGGCCGAAAATTTAAAAAATCGGATAATAATCACGTCAACATCCCATATAACGGTAATTTAGAGAAATACAAAATCTTCGATAAATCAGTAAATATTAAAGCTAATTTATTCAAAATTGATGCTTGATACGTTTATGGTAAAATTTTGGAAAATGGGCGTGGCACCGCCCACTTATGGTCACATATATGAATATCGGTAACCGTTCTACCAATTTGTACCAAACTCGGTATTTTTATTGTGCTGGCCAAATAAAAGCAAAACGTTGAAAATTATTGAAATCGGACTAAAATTACGGGCGCTTTTTATATAACGGTAAATTTCAGAAATGCTTGAAACTTCAATAATTCGAAATTTAAGGACGCTAATTTACTCAAAATTGATACACCCCGGCTTACCATCTAGCGGTAGTTTTCGGAAAGAAGTAGCTACATCCTAATAAAAGAAATAAGTCCCAAAATTTTCAGGTAATAACTTTAGTTGGTTGCGTCGGAAAGTCAATAATAAATATTATTTTTAGCGAAAAAATAAAAATCATAAAGTATTGATTAAATCCTGATTTAAATTATTTTACTCATAATGATTACCGTGCCTGTTTTTCAATATAAATTATGTTTTTATGATTTACTTTAAACCTAAAAAGTCCTGAAAAATGCCGGTCCTCCACGCGAGAATCTGAAGTTTGCTACTCTTCGACGCGAATAATGAAATGGTCTAGTCTTGTGACCAGTGTTGCCAGAACTTTTTGGACGAACCGGCTAAATTGGCAAATAAAACCGGCTAAAAACGGCTAAAATGTTTCAACTAAATTTCACATGTTTTATTTAAACAAATCACGAGTAAAAATACTATTTCTTGGAGAGAAGTTACAAATTCGTGCCGGAAAAAATTTGGCCAGCAAGAATTTGCAGTTAGGAAAAACATATCGTCGTTTAAAGTGCAAAACCGCGTATCAACAAAATGCAAAACTGCGTATCAGCAAAATTCAAAACCGCGTATATGAAGTTGTAGAAATTATTTTCTAGAGCGTAAAAACACTCATCTTTCAAAATGGTTCTCTTTTTTTTAAAGCAATCACATTTCTGGATAAGGATTGAGCCAAGAGCTTGTGTGAGCAAATCCAATTTTTGGCAACCAATGTCAGTTACGCGGTTTTGCAGAATGACGATATGCGGTTTTGTACTTTAAACGACTATATGTTTGAGGCACATGGTTGGATTTTTTGTCGACGATAATTTGAATAAACAAGTTCATTAAATTTAAAAATTACAAACTGGAGCGATTTTAAAATGCAAAATGTAAGTTAATACTTGTTTACTTAATTAATTTAGTTAATTCCAATGATTTGAAAGGTACTCGGCAAAAAAAACTGTATTCTTAATCGGAATGCAATCTCAACCAGAGTCGATATAGTAGACCCGACAAAGAAATTGAAACGTATGTTGAAGAAAGTCGGACTGACAAGATATATACACGTAGATCCTGTTTTTTGCCCTTCTGAAAGAATTTTAAAAATTCTATACAAATTTCTTTTGTTTGAAATGCTACTATGGACACTAGCTAGCAGAAAAACTTGCAAATTGGCGTTCGTACAGAAAATTGCAAGTTTCTCTACGTAAGAGAGAATTTGGGAGCATTTTTTCTTACTATCGGATATTTTGAGTGATAATTCTCGCTGGATTTTCGACGAACAAACCTATTGTCTTCCCTACAAAGCCTTTTCAGACTGACCGATTCTCAATACACTCAAATAGAAACTAATACACAAAAAAAAGCTGTTAAAATTTCCCTTCAATTTTAACCCTCATCCTGTACTTTGGGCAAATTTTGCCCAGTCGTATATTTAAGGTCGGTTATTTCGAGTGTTTTCCATAATATCAATGTGAAACTTTTTAACAATAATTTATTTGCCGATATATAGCTGTATTGCGAAAATAAAAATTGTACGCTACCTAGGGCAACCTCTACAAAAAAAATAACTAATCCTGTATTTTGGGTAAATTTTGCCCAATGTAATTCGTAATGATTTTGTGCATACAAACCAGCAAGAGCCGCATAAAACGATCGTGTTTTTCCGAAATTCCAAGATAAAATCTGACATTGGTTTTTTCGATTTCCAGTTCGGGAAATTCCGCCTAAAATTTTAATGAGTAGTGTATAACAGA
>NW_023458561.1:8138522-8141389 GCF_013731165.1 Rhagoletis pomonella | reverse complement strand
GCCTTACTGACATTAAGTCTTCGTTCCATTTATTCATGACAATAGATTTGCAAAACGTAATTATATAAATGACGAATATTGAAGCAAAATATTTACAATTTTCTTCCATACACGTATGTATGTATGTATGAATGTATGTTCGTTTGCAAAAGTATTATTCACTATTATATGCAGAAACATTTTTGGGGAGGCCCGGAAAAAAATAAATTACACATCCTTGAATGCATATTTCGGATTGATATTATTAGCTGACGTTTATCGTTCCTGTCGTGAAGCATTGGATGTTTATGGGGCAACCTGAAAGGAAACCCCGTATTCAAATCAACAATGTCATTGCGAAGATTTCAAAATATTAGTCGGGTTCTTTGATTCGATAATAAAGCAATAAAACGAAAGAAGGGGTAGACACACTGGACCAACTTGTCGGAATATACACCTGTACAGGGAAGACCATTAGATGGCCAATAGGTGGTGCTAATATCCTTGATATTTCCACATGCACTACTCTTATAATTTTGGCGGCTGTAAATCCTAAGTGGAACAAAAATTAGCATTTCCGACGCAGACTTTTTTTGGAACAATTGCGGTTTGATCTTTTGAAGAATGAAAGGGTACAACGAACATCTCAGCCACATAGTTATGTTAAAAGATACTTGCACGGACGCAAAAAGAGAAAACACCGCAGAATGCGCGGTAAAAGTTTTGCAAAAGTATACCAAATAGCATTAAGTACACTACCAAATATAACAACTGTAATTCATTTGTTTGTAAAAAAACAGTCAAAGACTGTAATCACTTGTAATATTTTCGCAAAAATTTAATAAAACTATATGGGGCAAAATTTGCCCAAAATACAGGATTGGTTACTTTTTTTTATTACAGGATGAGGGTTAAAGCAGTAAAACAACGACCTTAAGTTAACATCAACCAAGGCCATATGTTGACAAGGGATGCAAAATCACAGTTACATAAAAGAACTGGTCAGATTTTTCAGAAATCCCTTCAATTCTGATGTAAAATATGATGCCAAAATACTACAGGTCTCCCATTTAGATGGCCGGTCATATGACCGGCAGATGTCTCGTAGGATTCCCAGAGAGTTTTGCTTTACATAGAAATTTGTGCTCTTTTATTTTCATTTTGACTCACTTCAGTATTGGTTCCTTAAATTCAATTTGGCATTCGGTTTTTGGAATTTAAATAAGTTCTCAGCAAAAAAGTTTGTTTAAAAAAATACTTATGTGTACATAGTGCTTGAAAATATCAATTTTCCCCATACCTTAAACTTTTAGGAGTGGGCAAAAATGATGTTTTGTAATTTAGGCAGAATTGAATATGCGCTGTCTGGGAAGACAATATCTACATGTAATATTTATTCTGTTTGTTGGCACTATATCCAAACACAAACGCATCTTAACAGCCCAATTCTGTATAGGTGACAAAACTTTTGTAACTGAAAAACGAAAATTGTTTCATATATTTTTCCGTAACAAAACTGTAAAAAAAATTTGTCACTGATACAGAATAGAGGTATTAGTGTTTTAACAGTGAAATAATTTCTTATTTTCTAAGTTTGCAATAAAACTTCACACTTACAAGTCTATTCTGCGCTGGTAATAAAAAGTTTGTAACCGGTAAATAAAGTTCCTGTCAACTTTTAAGCCCTTTTCGCATTCTGTATACTCTTCTAACCGGTAAATTTTGTTACCATCTCATAAGCTGGTAACAAATTATTGCCCCGTGAAATATGCAATGCCAGGATTTGCACAATTCTTCATAGCTGAATTGCTGAATATTTTAACTGCATTACCAACGTACCTAGAATCGCGGTGACAAGAACTGGTAACATTTTTTGGTAATACAATTTTCCGACCTGTTAAAGTTAAGACATTTATAACAAACATTTTATGAAGAAAATCCCTTCTTCGTTTAAAATAAAATAAGCGAAATCGGCCCAATTTCATACAACCCTGCCTGACATGAAAATTTTCTCCACGATAAGGCTAGTAGCCATTTCTAACAGATTTTGGGTCGCATAGTCAAAAATGGAAACATATATACATATTTTATAAATAACAATACAAAGTCTACTGAGAAAATCGTCAAAATCTCTGCTGTATAGGCTTTATCTCTTAAACCACTGATTGTTCAGATACCAGTTTTTGCGATACAGTATATTTTGCTTTGCTGCCTTTATGCTTAAGTGCACATTTAAGATACCTACCCCAAAATCCGCATCAGCGGCATTATTTTTAACATTTATAAGGAAACGGCGGCGATAGATGCATTCAACATAACTGGACATTAGCGATACGTGCCTTAAACATTTGCAACTATTATCAAATATCAAAGAAAGTATTACGTTTACCTGCACTGGCTCTACACTTACCCTAATTTTACAGGCTTTTATTTATTTTGCTCATCTGGCAGAGCAAAGAAAACGGCTATCATTTTATGTAGTTATATAGATAATTACATACCAATCGGAAAAACTTTGCTTGCAGTAATTTCTACGTGGAAAGCGCTCCTCCTTTATTAGGTTTCATAGGGATTCGGATACCTCCCTCATTGAAGTAGTAAAGCAAATTCGGTTAAGTACTTTTTTCGGCTAAGTGCACAAATTTTCGTGCAAAGAAGGATGGGCAGCTAAGCAAAATATACTGTATATATCATTTATGTAGAAAGGAACCGTTACCGGTTTACATACCGAGCAGTGAAAATTACTTAGATTGGTGCTATGTAAGGTATATCTTCCATTCCTCTGATTGTTTAGAAATGATTTTTTATATTTATATCTCCTTTATCTATGTATACTAAATATGTAAATTTTTTGTAAAGCAGTAAAATTTTCAGATGTTCACGAAAGG
>NW_023458561.1:8137266-8138422 GCF_013731165.1 Rhagoletis pomonella | reverse complement strand
CTTCACCTTCATCTTCATCTTCATCTTCATCTTCATCTTCATCTTCATCTTCATCTTCATCTTCATCTACATCTTCATCTACATCTTCATCTTCATCTTCATCTTCATCTTCATCTTCATCTTCATCTTCATATTCACCTTCGTTTATATTTAGGTTTCTTTCCTTTTATTCTAATCTTTGCCTTTATACCTTTCTTCTTCTACATACTCAACTTTACCTTCTTCCTTGCATGAATCTTAATCTTCATTCATCTGATTCCTAAACAGCTGCTTAGCAGATTTCTTTAATTCAGTATCAATATTAAAGCCTACATTTAGGAGGCATTTCCGCCCCAACCATGTACATGTACGGCATTAGTGTTGGTGTCACTTTTGAATTGATTTTTTCGCTTTATGTTAAACCAATTTGAAATTTGAAAAATTGTCTGCACATAAGCAACAAAATAACTTTCTAATGATACATAATTATTTATACTTTTAAGGTATAGTTTAGTCGTAAAAGGGGTGTAAAGAAAACATCATTGCCTATTTGTATATAAGATAACATACCAAAAACCAAAAAAACTTATGGAAACATCATTATATTGCAATATATTCGGGGTCTTCATCAAAAGTGATAAACTGATTTAATAATCATTTTATCCCGTTTATCGGAAGTTTATCAATTTATATGAACGCCGCTATTATTTTATATTTCATTACACTTGGTTCACTTTGTGCCAAATGATGTTGTCATTGATGCCACATCAAGTGATATCATGTCATGTAGTGAAATTGGGTGTGGTGAGTTGCGGTGTAGTGAAATTGGGTATGGGAGTTACGGTGTTGTGAATTTAGAGGTGTGGGGAGTTGAGGTGTAGTGAATTAAGCTGTGGTGAATTTTGGTGTGGGGAGTGAAGCAGTGGTGGATTTAGGTGTGGGGAGTTAAGGTGTGGTGAATTAATGTGTGGTGATCTCAGGTGGGGTAAGTTTTTAAGCGGAGGTGAGATGAGTTGAGGTGAGTTAAGTTAAGCTAAGGGGTTATGATCTTTATCCTTATCTTCATCTTCGTCTTCGTCTTCGTCTTCATCTTCATCTTCATCTTCATCTTCATCTTCATCTTCATCTTCATCTTCATCTTCATCTTCATCTTCATCTTCATCTTCATCTTCATCTT
>NW_023458561.1:8135708-8137166 GCF_013731165.1 Rhagoletis pomonella | reverse complement strand
CTTTTTTTTTAAAAAAAACGCATAAAATTTGCAAAATCTCATCGGTTCTTTATTTGAAACGCTAGATTGGTCCATGACATTTACTTTTTGAAGATAATTTCATTTAAATGTTGACCGCGGCTGCGTCTTAGGTGGTCCATTCGGAAAGTCCAATTTTGGGCAACTTTTTCGAGCATTTCGGCCGGAATAGCCCGAATTTCTTCGGAAATGTTGTCTTCCAAAGCTGGAATAGTTGCTGGCTTATTTCTGTAGACTTTAGACTTGACGTAGCCCCACAAAAAATAGTCTAAAGGCGTCAAATCGCATGATCTTGGTGGCCAACTTACCGGTCCATTTCTTGAGATGAATTGTTCTCCGAAGTTTTCCCTCAAAATGGCCATAGAATCGCGAGCTGTGTGGCATGTAGCGCCATCTTGTTGAAACCACATGTCAACCAAGTTCAGTTCTTCCATTTTTGGCAACAAAAAGTTTGTTAGCATCGAACGATAGCGATCGCCATTCACCGTAACGTTGCGTCCAACAGCATCTTTGAAAAAATACGGTCCAATGATTCCACCAGCGTACAAACCACACCAAACAGTGCATTTTTCGGGATGCATGGGCAGTTCATGATGAAATGTCAAAGCATACTGAGCATCTTTCTCTTTGACACCATGTCTGAAATCCCACGTGATCTGTCAAATACTAATGCATGAAAATCCTAACCTCAAAAAAATCACCCGTTACATACATGTATCTTATTCCTAAACTGCTGCTTGGCACGTTTCTGTAACTCAGTATCAATATTAAAGCATACATTTAGGAGGCATTTCGGCCCCAACCATGTACATGTACGGAATTAGTATTGGTGTCACTTTCGAATTGATTTTTTCGCTTTATGTTAAACTAATTTGAAATTTAAATTGGCTGCACATCAGCTTCAAAATACCTTTCTAATGATATATAATTGTTTATATCTTAGAAGTATAGTTTAGCCGTAAAAGGGGTGTAAAGGAAACATGATTGTCTATTTATATAATTAATATGGAAGAAATCGTTCATAACCCCGTTACATAAAAGCCGTAGCAGATCTTCGGTGGAGAACTAGCGGGGAATAGCTAAGCTTTCTGCAATTCCTAAATTATTTGAAGCAATTATAAGAAATCAGTTGATGCATTCTATCTCTCCTAGAATTTCATATAGTCAAAATTGATTTTGCAAGGGCAAATCAACTTCTCAAAAGCATTTAGTGAAAGCAAAACTGTTGATGTTATATATACTGACTTCACTAAAGCATTTGACAAAGTGTGCCACTCGTTGCTCATCTATAAACTTGATCTTCTTGGTCTTCCACCTAATTTTCTACGTTGGATCTCTTCATACCTCTATGATAGATGACAAAGGGTAATGTTTAAAAATACTATCTCTTACATCATTGATACCTCAGGAGTCCTTCAAGGTAGCCACCTAGGCCCGGTT
>NW_023458561.1:8132896-8135608 GCF_013731165.1 Rhagoletis pomonella | reverse complement strand
TCATTGATACCTCAGGAGTCCTTCAAGGTAGCCACCTAGGCCCGGTTCTGTTCTTGCTTTTTATAAACGATATTTCTACAGGTATACAATTTTCCAAAATTTTAATGTATGCAGATGATGTAAAGCTTTATAAATCGTACAATTCAATTAAAGAAAGGTCTTTGCTACAATCAGACTTAAACAGCATGGCTTACTGGTGTAAAGTAAATCTTATGCCCCTAAATCTTAAGTTATGTAAAGATATGTAAATCTTAAGATATGTAAAGTAATTTGCTTCTCGCGAAGAGCTGTTCATCCCTGTTCTTATACAATAGGTAACCATAACCTGGAACAGGTATACAATTTTGTGGACCTTGGTATCACAATGGATCCTAAGCTTAATTTTAATCTTCACATTAATGTTACAGTCAACAAGGCTAAAGGTGTACTTGCATTAGTGAAACGATGGTCAAAACAATTTTGTGACCCTTATATCACTAAAACCCTGTTTACAACATTAGTTAGACCAATTCTGGAATACGGTTCGGTGGTTTGGAATCCAAGGTATCAAATTTACTCAGACAAGATAGAATCAATGCAAAAACAGTTCCTACTTTTTGCTTTAAGAAATTGCCGTTGGGATTCTCAAAACTTGTTAATCTTCCTACACTTGCCAGTCGCAGGCAAATGCTTGGTACAATTTTTATAGTTAAATTGCTGACAGGCTCAATTTCAAGTCCGCTTCTTCTGGGTGAAGTTAGCCTTAATGTTCCCTCCCGGGTATCAAGACACCTTTGTCCCATATTTCTGAAAGCTTGTAAAACTAATTTTGAATTGCACGACCCACTCCGTTGCTTATTCCAGGATTTTAACTCTCATTCCAGCACGTTTGATATATCAGATCCGCTTTTCAGCATTAAGAAAGCGGTACTCTCCTCTCTCAATAAATGAATTATTAACATAAAGACATAAAATCAGCTGGTGAATTTAGTTCTGTAGCAAAACAGTTTTAGATCTCGACACTTAACAAACTCCTGACTATCGTGACTCGGTCGGTGGTCGTGGCCATCGATAGTTTCGATAGTCGATAGCCACAACCATCGATAGTATCGATACTATCGAAATTGTCGACACTACCGACAGTTTTGATTAAAACAGTCCAAAAATTAACATAACACCCTTATTGAAAATGAGATCAGAATTACTAAAATGTGGACGATATTTTTTTTAAGGAACAAAAGTTTATCAACGATCTTTAGCTTCAAGTAGCATTTGCGCTCTGAAATATGTATTTTACTGAATAATGTATGTACGAGTATCGATATCGAGACACGAATAAAGGCCCGCTAGTGTTTCGCTGGCGAAACAATTTTACGAAAAAAAAGACGCGTAATCATAGATGTATAGTTGGCCAAGGACTGTCACTTCAGCATAATTCCCCAAAAACTATTTACGGATTGTACATACTATTACACCCGCAAACATAGTTGACTGCGAAAATAAGTTTACGCGTCCTTCTTCGCCGTCATATATTTTAACGTGTCTTTCTTCGCTGTCAGCTATGTTAAAAGTTTTTTTCGCTGAAGTTTTTTGTATGCCCTGTCGCGGTAAACTTTTGAGCTCGTGCCTTTATTCGTGTCTAGTGACGAGATGCACATATTTATTCACATACATACATAAAAGGTACGTCTTCAGAAGTAGCCTCGGTGTATTCGAAGCAAAAGAGCAGGTTTCGAAAAATCTACATAGTACTTTACATAATATCGTCATCAGTTCGTATCGTTTTTGATAAGTTCGGTATGTGAATTAAGTTCGTAGGTCGCGAATTGTGGCCGAATGACATGAATCGAGTTGTGCGTCGGCACGACTTGTGCATGTGCAAATGTGGGTCAAAGTGTCAGTGCAATGTCCTCACAATATCCGCAATGCTGTAGTTTGCCTATTTTCCTTGCTGGTCCCTTCAAGTTCTCCTCTAAAGCACATACAAGTATATGAACCTGCTTATCCGGTTTTGTGAGTGGTTGTGTGCGTCTGCACATGAAAATTTTATTCACGAATATTTTACGATTATACATACATGTACATATGTACATACCGCACGTTTAATAATATACAGAATTATTTCAAAATTTCAATTTTGTGGGAAAACGCAATCAAAGTTTGTTCAATTCATACAGTTGGTATTTATACCAAAAGACAGATGGATCTTAGCCATTTTTGGGCAGTTTAGTCATATGTTAGGCTGAACATATTCTCCTTATCAAACTCATTAATTGTGTGATGAAATCTCAAAAACGTAAATTTTGAGTTACATCTCTATATTATTAAACGAGCGATATGTACATACATACATGCAATATGTATGTTCACTTCAGTTCCTGCCATGCCAGTGCCTTTTATCCTCACCTCAGTTTTTGGTTATGGCTTATTTCGTTTGGCTGTTGTGGCATGCAAAGGCTTTCACTAACGTATATTCATACATATACGAGTACATACTGGTAACGCAAGGTCGTGGTTCATTGTTATATTCATAACCATATGTTGCAAATACTTACATATTTATTTATATATCTACACATACTTTTGTATTTATTTTTATAAAAATGCTCCATGGGAAACTTCATGAAGAATGTAACAGACAAACACCATTTAATCCTAATCGAATAAATATAGTTTAAATAAAATAAAAAACACGCTTTTAAAGCATATCAAACTAAAAAGTAAAAAATAATT
>NW_023458561.1:8122354-8132796 GCF_013731165.1 Rhagoletis pomonella | reverse complement strand
AATTATTTTTTACTTTTTAGTTTGATATGCTTTAAAAGCGTGTTTTTAGTTTTTTTAAACCATATATATTTTTTACTTTTTAGTTTGATATGCTTTAAAAGCGTGTTTTTTAGTTTTTATACCCGAGCGCACTTGTGCACAAGGGTATATTAATTTTGTTCACATAACGGTTGTTTGTAACAGCCAAAACGAATCGAGATAGATATAGACAAATGTATACATAAATGATCAGGATGAAAAAAGAAATCGATTGAGCCATGTCTGTCTGTCCGTCTCAGACCGTCCGTCCGTGTACACGATAACTCGAGCAATTGAGATATCTCAACGAAATTTGGTATGTAGGTTTCCCTAGGTTTCCCTAGGTTTCCAAGGTAGGTTGGTATTGAAAATGGGCGAAATCGGACTTTAACCACGCCCACTTCCCATATAACGGTAATTTCCAGAAATACGAAAACTGCGATATTTTAGTAACTACTGGAGATTATTCACTCAAAATTGATATTTATAATAAGTTTTAGACGGAAAATAAGAATATTATTAATTTTTGGAAAATGGGCGTAGTCACGCCCACTTATGGTTACATGTGTATATCTTGGTAACCGCTGCACCAATTTCTTCCAAACTTGGCACAGTTGTTGGCCTTGGTACAGCATACTAAATGGCCGAAAATTTAAAAAATCTGACAATAACCACGCCCACATCCCATATAACGGTAATTTAGAGAAATACGAAATCTTCGATAAATCAGTAAATATTGAAGCTAATTTATTCAAAATTGATGCTTACAGCAATTCGTTACGAAGAAATACGTTTATGGTAAAATTTTGGAAAATGGGCGTGGCACCGTCCCACTTATGATCACATATATGTATATCGTTAACCGTTCTACAAATTTGTACCAAACTCGGTGTGGTTATTGTGCTTGCCACATATAAGCAAAACGTTGAAAATTATTGAAATCGCACTAAAATAACGGCTGCTTCTCATATAACGGTAAATTTCAGAAATGCTTGAAACTTCAATATTTCGAAATTGAAGGACGCTAATTTACTCAAAATTGATACACCCCGGCTTACCATCTAGCGGTAGCTTTCGGAAAGGTGAAAAAACATATATTTAATACTTGCGCCGGGTATTTAATGTTCGGCTCCGCCCGAACTTAGACTTTCTTACTTGTTTTAAACTATATTTATTTTTTTAGAAGATACTCGATCATCCTTTTTCCGTGATTACTATTACTAACGATAGCGAGGTGCAGCAACGAGTAATCTTCCAAGTCATTAATAGTACAAGTTATATTAACAGTGGCACCCCGATTTAGAAGATATTCAAAGATTTCTATTTTGCCAATATAACCAGCGAGACTCAGTGGTGTAATATTTAAATTATTTTTCACAATCGGCTCCGCGATTGAATAATGCTCGTACAGCATCGAAATGATTATTTTCTACTGCTAAAAGAAGTGACGTATTGCCAAATTCTTCTTTGCAATATCAGTACCGCGGTCAAGCAGTGGAAGATAGCGTTACATCATTTATTTTCAGCCATAGACGGGATTTGAAATCATGTCTGGTAAGTTCGTTGCCTCGCGCCTACGACTTGCGCCTTAGCCCGCTTGGCCAACTGTGCAACTGATAGGGATAGAATGTATTAACACTAATAAGCCGAGTGCTCGAGTCGGAAAGTAAGTAGACGGTACGCATGCACAGACAGCGTAGTCGTCTCACTTGCTCTCACACAGAGGCTGTGTGAGGAAATTATTTAATCCTGGCGATCCTAATCAGGATAATGAGATAAATTTATGAAATTATTATATTGTCGCTGATTCTTGATAAGTGTACAAAGTTTGAATTAAATCTGTCCGTTTTAAGTGGGTCAAAATCGAGTCCAAAGGAGTCGGTTACAAACATACATACATACAAACATACAGGTGAAGCTAATAAAAGGGTGTTAAAAATGAAAGTGTTGATAACTTACGCGGACGAAATCATTCTTCGCTTCTCTTCAAGAGAATTACAATAGAAAACCACCACGATCTCAAAGGATTGCATTGCTTATCTAACGAATTAGGCATAATGTGAAACTGGCGAATTACACCCGACTTACATGATTCAAGTACTTGAAAGCAATTCTTTCGCATTCTCTTTTGTGTTTCCTATTTGCTTTTACACGCTTCAATTCTGTTGAAATCAAGTTTTTGGTTCTTTAAGGGCCGGTTGTTCAATATCTGGTTATCACTACTTGCCGGTTAAACATCATTATCGACGTTTTCGACATCATGCATATAACATGTGATCGATAAAGCAGTCGTTGTACTTAACTAGAGATTCTACCTCCGATTAGTGTGAATCAGACATTGAACAACCGGCCCTAAATGGGAACAACGAAAATGTCAAAAGCAAAGTAGGAAAGTTTAAACGACTTGACGGTACAGACGCATGTGTACTCCTCCCTTTTCTTCTCACCCCCTCATGTTGAAGAGACATGCGAGCAGAATTCAATACTTGAACTATGTAAAAGCAGTCGCTTTGGTGTAGTGGTAAGCAGTGCCGCTTCCACTCCGCAACGCCTGGGTTCAAACCCTTGTCAAAGCAATATCGCAAAAAATATAGAAAAAAGTTGTTTCATAACAGCGGTCGTCTCTCTGCAGGCAATGGCAAACCTCCGAGTGTATTTCTGCCATGAAAAACAGCTTCTCATGAAAAATCGCCGTTCGTAGTGGGCGTAAAACTGTAGGTCCCTCCGCTTTGTGTGACAACATCAAGGCGCACACCACAAATCGGAGGAGAAGCTCGGCCAAACACTAACATATGTGTAAGCGCCAATATATTATTATTATTATTATTATTATTATTATTATTATTATTATTATTATTATTAAAAGCAGTCTTGGGCAAATTGTCAATAACAACTAAAAGAAAATACAACCTAAAAGCCGATTGGGCTATATCTTTGGCAATACCAACTCACGATGCTTCTTTCGCAATCTTTAACCAGAGGTCCGATTCATAACAAGTACATCAATATCCACACTCAAAGGTTTGTTGCTGCTATTAAAATGTGCGCTGCATTTCCATTAGAAACGTTAGCATCGGTCAAAGAAGCGGAGAGATGTGGTGTGACCCATTGCTTCTGCCCTTTTTCTCTAATTTGATCATCCACTTCAAAAATTGGTTGTGTTCTTAAATGCGGCGTCCTCATAACAGAATAAATATTTCCGAATTCAGTTCCATTCGTCGTACAACATGAACAAATTTTCAAAGCATTTGTGCGATTCACGTACTGGCAAGCGTGCTTGTTGCCAGAAATCTGATTCCATACTAAGGCCCAATTTCAGATGGCCTATTTAAATAGAGGTCGTTGATTAACTTCAAAAATTCATTTTCAGATCACACATTTAATCTTTAGTTAAATGGCCAATATCGGCTACTTAAATATGAGATATACAACCCTATGTTTGTGCCAAACAACTAAGATTGATAGATAGGTGGTTTTATCAATCTTACCAAAACAATCAGCTGTTCAGCGCAAAATGGTTAAATTGTTGTTATTCATCTGTATGAATTAGTATGTTTTAACATTAAATTGCCAGTGGCTTTGAACTAAGTGGCAATTTTAAAAAAAGCAGAACGCATTGAAGACTTTTTCTCTTAAAAATAAATAAAATGTTGAAATTAAATTAGATATAGCATGTCGTTAAATATGATATAGCATTCCTTTAAAAATTTAATGCTTTTAGTTCCTTAATTGAAAAAATGGTATTACACCGTGTGAACCAAAAAACTGTAATACTTTTTTAATTCTACAGAATTCTCTCTTTCATTTGGTCCCCATACTGTTTTTCTACATTGGAATGATTTTTCTTAAATAATTTTTGGAATTAATCATCGTCCTTTTAAAAAAATCCAGTTTTACTATATTTGGCCCACAGTTTCGTGAGTATATTGATTGCTTCATGTGTTACGAAATTTTTTTGTTTTCGGTTTAAATTGGACGCCCACTACATACATATATATACTGCTAGCGCTTGAAGAAATCCGAAAAAGCTCGTCGTTCATTAAGGCAAATTTTGGTTGTTTGACATTAGGCATAACAAAGCTTCAAACAAAATGTTTAACATTGAAAGAAAGTTTGGAAATTGTGACAACTGTCAAAGAGCAACAGCCAATGTGGAACAGAAATACTAAAAACACTTTAAAGTATTTTGTCCCGAAACCCTGGCTCAACCACAATTGAAGGGGTTAGAATCAAAAGGATCTAAGTAAGTCTGACATTGTTTTCAGATAATTAAGGTTAAAGTTGATTACTTATTGTAAATTCTGGGTTAATGCATTTGGAATGATTCTTGCCTAAATGAATGCAGGTTAATTAACTAATTCATAGAATGCTTACTGCAGATGGGAAAAAAAAAACAGAAATAAATTTTTTCTGTCACTTGGATCCGTTTACTTCTGAGTACCTACTTAGGTAAATTTCTGTAAGGAAATAAATGGAAAAGCTTATTTCTATGAAAATCTAAATTATATTATGTAAAAAAGTTATAATATAAAACATTAACTCTACTAAAATATATCTAATCTTCGTAATCTGACAAAACGCTGCCGTGGGCTTCATCTGATTCTGTATTTTCTTCTTGAACTATAATTCGTCGTCTCAGAAAACGGATGTCGAATGTTACAAAACACGGTTTTGAGAAAATTGACTCTGAAGTTTAAGGTCGAATTAATCCGAAACTGTACGGTAGATTTTTGTAACTTTTGAAGGAGACGTAGTTGGTGTTATTAGTTTTGATTTCCCATATTTTTACATTTAATATCTCTTAACGTTAATGAGAAAATTTACCACTTTGTTTTGTCCACAGAACATACGACAATAGTAAAGTATCTATTTCAACGACGATGGTATAATTTGATGAAAAAAACAGACCTATTTATTAAATAATGATTACTTATTAGAAAAAACATAACAAAAACATATTCATGTATTTAATAAAAAAAATCTGTACATCTCTTGTGCTGTAAATATGTTACGAACATACGTTTTCTTTATATAAAAACAAAAAACAATACTTAAATTCAGTCTTTTGTACATTTTTATCTCTTTCATTTCATTGGAGACTCAGTGCAAGCTAAAATTTAAAAATTTTAAATTTTAAAATTAGTTACTTAGTTTAATTTTCAATTTTAATTGTATCGTTATAGTAGAGGACCATCCAATTGTCGTAAGTTCAAAATTTTGCGATACATACGACAAATGTTTTATGATTAAAAAAAGATTACATTTGTATGGGAATTTGTCGTATGTGCCACATACGACAAACGTTTTATGATTAAAAAAAAGGTACGTTTGTATGGGAATTTGTCGTATGTGACGCATTTTCAGCACATACAACAAAAGGCATACCCAATCATTAATATTATGTAACATACGACAAAATGCGCACGAAATATCTCAATAACTAATGGAGATATAAAAAAATGGATTGCAGAAATCGAAAGAGCATGTCCAACTTAGTAAATCTGCATCAAAATCCCAAAATCGTGATTTTGCACATTCGTCATCCGTTTTCTGAGGCGACGACATGTAAATCAGCTGACCGTTTGACACTTTTCATGAACTTACAGGAAAAAAAACTCCGGACTAAATCCTGTAACTTCTGACTAGAAACAGTTGCTCAGTTACTCTCTCAAATGTGTTCCCACTTACAGGTTTTATGTCAATAGGAACGACTTCCTGTAAGTTCTGACTAAATCCTGTAAACCGGACTGCTATTGGAACCAGGGTTCGTATTTGCACACACATGCTCTGCTCACACACACGCCAGAAACACATTCAACTTGCACTCACTGCTCATACACATGTGTGTGCAAAAGTGGAAAACAAACTCTGCTCACAGAAAAGTGTGTGCTGTTTGTTATTAAGCACATGCACATGTGTGTGAGCCGATTTTTGTACAAATTTCAGCCCATGCACATGCACATAATATATTTTTAAAAGAATTTGTTTATTAAACGTTAAAGACTATTCAATAAAAAGTGAGATGTTGTTTGTTTTTTATATGACAGAAAACATATTAAAAAATTATTTTAGGATTTGAAATAGAAATCGAAGTGTATAAGTTTCTCTACGCAAAGCACACACTTGTGCGTGTGCTTTATATTAATAAAAATAAAGTACACACATGTGCCCGTGCTTTTTACCAAACGGCACACACATGTGATGTGAGCAAGTTTTTAATTTTTTATATGCACAGCACACGTGTGTGAGCGTAAAATGTTAGGATGTGCTGCGCATGTGTGTGCAAATACGAACCCTGATTGGAACAGACTAAATAATTAAAGGTTTGCTCATTATTGACATTAGAGTTCTGACACTCCCTTAGCTCCCTTACAAAAGTTTGCACACACACACGAACCCACACACAATGCTTTGCTAAGGGAGCCGATTCTGTAAAGAGGGAGTGAGAAAACTGCTTTTTGAGCAAACCTTTTATTATTGAATCATGGTTTAACACTTCTTGGGGGCACTTGATATTGGGAAAAAAATGTGCGCAATTCGATCCATAACTAAATTTTTTTGTAAAGAACGCCCGTTTGCTTTGAATTTGTAAAATTACAATTATTTTTTATTTTGTTTACATCTGTCATTTGTTATATATGAAGAAAAGTCCAAGAGTTGCCAAGTATAAATATTTTTATATCTATTTATTAAAATAATAATTTACAATAATAACTTATTTAATTAATACTTTATTAAACACAAATTTTAATGCAAATACATTTGTAAAACTGTTTATCAAAAAATGTTATTAGTTGTTTGCAAGCATACTGTAGTTTTCATGCATTTTGAGAACAAATAATCGAGTATGTAAAGTATACATACATATGTATAGCATGTACTTACGGCGGCCGCCGTAGCAGAGTGATTATATGTCCGTACTTCCACTCCATAGGACCATGGTTAGATCCCTGGTCAGATCATAACCCAAAATAGCACTCGTCCTTCGGCACGCAATGGCAAACCCTCGAGTATACTTCTACCTTGAAAACTCTTCTTATAAAATCATTTGGCATTCGGAGTCATCCTTAAATATATAGGGGTCTCCATTTGTGTCACAACAACAGAACTCATGCCTCAAGTTTGAGGAGAAGCTCGTCCAAACCCTTAGAAAAATATTTTAGCAGCAAATATTTATTTGTTTACTTATTTTAAGGTAGACGGCAATCTTCTGGTTTCAAATTTTGAGTACCAAAAACTCAACCTTGATACCATGATAAAAATATAGCAAGGTAGAACCGTTCTCTCAATTTGTCGGCCATGATTTTTTTTTTAAGTTTGCCAACATTTTAAAATCATATAAAAGTGAAAATAAAAAAATGAAATTGTTCGAAATTGTTGTTGCTTGAGATTGAAAATGAAAATGTGTGTGTGAGTTTGTGAGTAAATTTAAAAACTAAATTGTTTGGAAACGTCAAGAATTTTAAAAGTGACTCTCAGCGGTTCTACCTTACTATATTTTTATCATGCTTGATACAACAAAGAGTATTAGTACTGAATAATAATGACAGATTGCAATCCAATAAACGTACAATCATACATAATTGAGTTTTTCTTTTGCATTCACGTTCTCTATGTGAATGGGTGTCAACTATTCCATAACACACTACATATTTTGTGTTTACAATTTGTAACCAATCTCAAGAGTGGTTGTTAAATTTTTTAAATCAAACAATCATATTTTTGAAACGAAAAAAATTAGAATGCACACTCAATTGATTCAATCATTACACAGCTCTGCTAGAGAGTTTTCTTGTAGCATTAGGAATGTTAATCCCAGGATCCCGGACTTTTTAAGGTGTCGAAAATCCCGGGATTCTTGGCAAGTAATCCGGGAATTTTCGGGATTTGTAATTTGCACTGATGGCTATAATAGGAACTCCTTTTCTTGACCAGTATTGGCTATATTTCTTCTTTTATTTAATAATTAATATTTTTTTAAATAAATGTCTAGCTCATTATACGTACTAGAGTGCCAGTTACTGTCGAAATTCGACAGTTTTTCTAGTTTTAGAAGCCTTGGAGAGGTTTTCTAACTTAACACGTAGCAAAACTTATATGGTACAAATTAACTAACCGGAAAATCTTCTGCTAAAACGTAACTAATTTTTTTTTTATCTGAGGTCTTTGGAGGACTTGAAATTGACCCGATACATTCAAGTTTATCGATAAATTTCAATGATTTGATACATATCGATAGTTCGATGAATTTCAAGAACACTAAAATTCGATAACCCAACAAAATTCGTTAACTCGACCAATTTCGATAACTGTGAAATTCGATGGCTCGATAAATTTCGATAACTCAAAAATGTAAAAACTTTGGATACCTATAAATTTTTTCTTTTGACATCTCCACATTTTTCGAAAACTATCTAAACATTTTGATAACTCGTTACACTCTGTTAAGACGATTAAATTCGATAAGCAGTGATAAATCGATAAGCTTATATAACCTTGAAATTTCGATAAATCGATATATTTTGAAAATTCCATAAACTTTGCTTTGTTGAACCAACCAATGTCAG
The DNA here is from genome assembly GCF_013731165.1 of Rhagoletis pomonella. Lineage (NCBI taxonomy): Eukaryota > Metazoa > Arthropoda > Insecta > Diptera > Tephritidae > Rhagoletis > Rhagoletis pomonella. Next base: position 8,124,211 of record NW_023458561.1, on the reverse strand, counting down.
TAGATCAATAATTATCGATAACTCTGTAAGTTGAAAGAACTCCATGCATTACGACACCTCGATATATTTAGTTAACTCTATAAATAATGATAATTCATTAGCGCTGGAGCGTCGGTGTCCATTCGAACGACATGACCAAGCCAGCGGAGCCGCTGTATTTTAATTAAACATTCATCAGTTTGAATAATTCGATACGTTAAATAATAATAATAATGATTGGCGCTTACACATACGTTACTGTTTGGCCGAGCTTCTCCTCTTCGGTACGTTGCGATAACTTAATAAGCATAGATAAATTTCGATAATTATAAACTTCGAAGGTTCGATAAATTTCAGTAACCCTTATGGCTGGTTTATTTTCGATTCCTATCGGAAAATTTCAACTCTGTTGAACTAATTCTTAGGTATGTCTCATTGTCTCCATTTTCGCCTTTATCTCAATTTTCGTCTTTATCTTCACTTTTGCCTTTTTTTCTTCATCGTTATCACTTGTTTCTTCATCTTCATATTTATCTTTATTTCAAAGTTTAATTTCAAATACGAAGTAAAACAAAATGCGAAACAGCTTAAACTGAACAGGTTGCAAAAACAACCTTTCACAAATATGGAAATTTTTAAACGACGATTTTCAACCAATTTCGAAACTATAAAAACCCTCCTCATCTATAGAAAATTACCTTTTGGTTTTGAAATCGGTAACTTTACCTTCGTCTTCAACTTTGTTTTTATCTTTGATATCTTTGCTTATATCCTTTCCTTTTTGTATTCACGTAGATGAGATGAGGTGCGATGACGTGATAAGACGTGACGTGATTTTATGTGATGTGATAGGATGTCATGCCATGTGTTGTCATATCCTCTGATGTCATGTCATATGATGTCGTACCATATGATGTCATATCATGTGATGCCATGTCATGTCATACGATGTCATATCATGTGATGTCATGTCATATAGTGTCATGTCACTTGATATGTGATGTAATATCATGTGATGTCTCTTCGATGTGATGTGATGTCATGTAATGTGATCACATTCCATGTTCCGATTAGTATATCGATAACCTTGTTGATATCTGTGTCGATAAAAATACCGATAACAATATCCAAAAACATATAGAAAAAATACAACGATTGTAAAATCGATTAATTTCTCGATAAATATAACAATCATCAGAATCGTTTATTGTACATATCGTTAACAATATAAATGACTAAAAAATAAACGATAACAATATCCATTATTGTATCGATAACAATGGCGATTGTTATATTGATTATTATATCGATTACAATAGCGGTTATTTAATCAATAACAGTATCGATAACAATATCGATTATTTTATCGATGGCAACATCGATTAATATATCGACAAAAATATCGAGTTTTATATCGATAACAATATCGATCTTCATCCTCATCCTTTTCTTCATATTTATCTTTATTTTTGCATATTCCTCTTCACCTTTACCTTAAAGTGTTTAAACTTACTTTGATCTTCGTTTTTGCCTGTACCTCTAGGCATCTTTGTTTTTGTTTTTATTCTCAAACCGTTAAACCGAGAACTATTTCCATGCGCATTATTCCCCTTGAATTTGACCATTTACTCCCAACCAACCAACTGCCGCTAAAGAAGTTTCACTTCATAAATTCAAGAAATGTTCTTACCCTTTTAGTTACCCTAATTCTTATGTATCTGTCATTGTCTCCATTTTCGTCTTTATCTTCACTTTTGCCTTCTTTTTATTTGACTTCATCGTTATCATTTATTTCTTCATCTTCATATTTATCTTTATTTCAAAGCTTAATTTCAAATGTGTAGTGAAACAACAGGCGAAACATGTCAAATTGAACAT
>NW_023458561.1:8120953-8122254 GCF_013731165.1 Rhagoletis pomonella | reverse complement strand
ATTTAAAAAATTTAACAACCACTCTTGAGATTGGTTACAAATTGTAAACACAAAATATGTAGTGTGTTATGGAATAGTTGACACCCATTCACATAGAGAACGTGAATGCAAAAGAAAAACTCAATTATGTATGATTGTACGTTTATTTGATTGCAATCTGTCATTATCATTCAGTACTAATACTCTTTGTTGTATCAAGCATGATACAAATATAGTAAGGTAGAACCGCTGAGAGTCACTTTTAAAATTCTTGACGTTTCCAAACAATTTAGTTTTTAAATTTACTCACAAACTCATACACACATTTTCATTTTCAATCTCAAGCAACAACAATTTCGAACAATTTCATTTTTTTATTTTCACTTTTATATGATTTTAAAATGTTGGCAAACTTAAAAAAAAAATCATGGCCGACAAATTGAGAGAACGGTTCTACCTTGCTATATTTTTATCATGGTATCAAGGTTGAGTTTTTGGTACTCAAAATTTGAAACCAGAAGATTGCCGTCTACCTTAAAATAAGTAAACAAATAAATATTTGCTGCTAAAATATTTTTCTAAGGGTTTGGACGAGCTTCTCCTCAAACTTGAGGCATGAGTTCTGTTGTTGTGACACAAATGGAGACCCCTATATATTTAAGGATGACTCCGAATGCCAAATGATTTTATAAGAAGAGTTTTCAAGGTAGAAGTATACTCGAGGGTTTGCCATTGCGTGCCGAAGGACGAGTGCTATTTTGGGTTATGATCTGACCAGGGATCTAACCATGGTCCTATGGAGTGGAAGTACGGACATATAATCACTCTGCTACGGCGGCCGCCGTAAGTACATGCTATACATATGTATGTTTACTTTACATACTCGATTATTTGTTCTCAAAATGCATGAAAACTACAGTATGCTTGCAAACAACTAATAACATTTTTATACCCGAGCGCACTTGTGCACAAGGGTATTATAACTTTGTTCACATAACGGTTGTTTGTAACAGGCAAAACGAATCGAGATAGATATAGACAAATGTATACATAAATGATCAGAATGAAAAGAGAAATCGATTAAGCGGTGACTGTCTGTCCGTCCGTCCGTCCACCGTCTGTGCACACGATAACTCGAGTAAAAATTAAGATATCTTAACGTAACTTGGTACGTGCACTTCTTTCGGGCGTAGGACGGATGGTATTGAAAATGGCCAAAATCGGACAATAACCACGCCTACCTCCCATATAACGGTAATTTTAAGAAATACGAAAACTGCGATATTTTAGTAACTACTGAAGACAATTCACTCAAAATTGAT
>NW_023458561.1:8112197-8120853 GCF_013731165.1 Rhagoletis pomonella | reverse complement strand
TTACAATTTGTAACCAATCTCAAGAGTGGTTGTTAAATTTTTTAAATCAAACAATCATATTTTTGAAACGAAAAAAATTAGAATGCACACTCAATTGATTCAATCATTACACAGCTCTGCTAGAGAGTTTTCTTGTAGCATTAGGAATGTTAATCCCGGGATCCCGGACTTTTTAAGGTGTCGAAAATCCCGGGATTCTTGGCAAGTAATCCGGGAATTTTCGGGATTTGTAATTTGCACTGATGGCTATAATAGGAACTCCTTTTCTTGACCAGTATTGGCTATATTTCTTCTTTTATTTAATAATTAATATTTTTTTAAATAAATGTCTAGCTCATTATACGTACTAGAGTGCCAGTTACTGTCGAAATTCGACAGTTTTTCTAGTTTTAGAAGCCTTGGAGAGGTTTTCTAACTTAACACGTAGCAAAACTTATATGGTACAAATTAACTAACCGGAAAATCTTCTGCTAAAACGTAACTAATTTTTTTTTTATCTGAGGTCTTTGGAGGACTTGAAATTGACCCGATACATTCAAGTTTATCGATAAATTTCAATGATTTGATACATATCGATAGTTCGATGAATTTCAAGAACACTAAAATTCGATAACCCAACAAAATTCGTTAACTCGACCAATTTCGATAACTGTGAAATTCGATGGCTCGATAAATTTCGATAACTCAAAAATGTAAAAACTTTGGATACCTATAAATTTTTTCTTTTGACATCTCCACATTTTTCGAAAACTATCTAAACATTTTGATAACTCGTTACACTCTGTTAAGACGATTAAATTCGATAAGCAGTGATAAATCGATAAGCTTATATAACCTTGAAATTTCGATAAATCGATATATTTTGAAAATTCCATAAACTTTGCTTTGTTGAACCAACCAATGTCAGTAGATCAATAATTATCGATAACTCTGTAAGTTGAAAGAACTCCATGCATTACGACACCTCGATATATTTAGTTAACTCTATAAATAATGATAATTCATTAGCGCTGGAGCGTCGGTGTCCATTCGAACGACATGACCAAGCCAGCGGAGCCGCTGTATTTTAATTAAACATTCATCAGTTTGAATAATTCGATACGTTAAATAATAATAATAATGATTGGCGCTTACACATACGTTACTGTTTGGCCGAGCTTCTCCTCTTCGGTACGTTGCGATAACTTAATAAGCATAGATAAATTTCGATAATTATAAACTTCGAAGGTTCGATAAATTTCAGTAACCCTTATGGCTGGTTTATTTTCGATTCCTATCGGAAAATTTCAACTCTGTTGAACTAATTCTTAGGTATGTCTCATTGTCTCCATTTTCGCCTTTATCTCAATTTTCGTCTTTATCTTCACTTTTGCCTTTTTTTCTTCATCGTTATCACTTGTTTCTTCATCTTCATATTTATCTTTATTTCAAAGTTTAATTTCAAATACGAAGTAAAACAAAATGCGAAACAGCTTAAACTGAACAGGTTGCAAAAACAACCTTTCACAAATATGGAAATTTTTAAACGACGATTTTCAACCAATTTCGAAACTATAAAAACCCTCCTCATCTATAGAAAATTACCTTTCCAACGGTTATTTTGGTTTTGAAATCGGTAACTTTACCTTCGTCTTCAACTTTGTTTTTATCTTTGATATCTTTGCTTATATCCTTTCCTTTTTGTATTCACGTAGATGAGATGAGGTGCGATGACGTGATAAGACGTGACGTGATTTTATGTGATGTGATAGGATGTCATGCCATGTGTTGTCATATCCTCTGATGTCATGTCATATGATGTCGTACCATATGATGTCATATCATGTGATGCCATGTCATGTCATACGATGTCATATCATGTGATGTCATGTCATATAGTGTCATGTCACTTGATATGTGATGTAATATCATGTGATGTCTCTTCGATGTGATGTGATGTCATGTAATGTGATCACATTCCATGTTCCGATTAGTATATCGATAACCTTGTTGATATCTGTGTCGATAAAAATACCGATAACAATATCCAAAAACATATAGAAAAATACAACGATTGTAAAATCGATTAATTTCTCGATAAATATAACAATCATCAGAATCGTTTATTGTACATATCGTTAACAATATAAATGACTAAAAAATAAACGATAACAATATCCATTATTGTATCGATAACAATGGCGATTGTTATATTGATTATTATATCGATTACAATAGCGGTTATTTAATCAATAACAGTATCGATAACAATATCGATTATTTTATCGATGGCAACATCGATTAATATATCGACAAAAATATCGAGTTTTATATCGATAACAATATCGATCTTCATCCTCATCCTTTTCTTCATATTTATCTTTATTTTTGCATATTCCTCTTCACCTTTACCTTAAAGTGTTTAAATTTACTTTGATTTTCGTTTTTGCCTGTACCTCTAGGCATCTTTGTTTTTGTTTTTATTCTCAAACCGTTAAACCGAGAACTATTTCCATGCGCATTATTCCCCTTGAATTTGACAATTTACTCCCAACCAACCAACTGCCGCTAAAGAAGTTTCACTTCATAAATTCAAGAAATGTTCTTACCCTTTTAGTTACCCTAATTCTTATGTATCTGTCATTGTCTCCATTTTCGTCTTTATCTTCACTTTTGCCTTCTTTTTATTTGACTTCATCGTTATCATTTATTTCTTCATCTTCATATTTATCTTTATTTCAAAGCTTAATTTCAAATGTGTAGTGAAACAACAGGCGAAACATGTCAAATTGAACATGTTGCAGCAACATCTACACACAATTCGAAAATGTTTAAACGACGGTTTTGGCCGTAATTTTCAACCAATTGTGAAACCATCTATGGAAAAATGCCTTTCCAACGGTGTTCTTGGTTTTGAAATTGGTTCGGTAGAATCGCCAAGCGAACGGAGAAAAAATTTATGTTAGCGTATTAATATATAGATAACACCGCGAGATAGTAAATTTTAAACACAAATATCAATATATTCGCGAAACCATGGGCCAAATGCAGTAAAATTGCGTTTTTAGTTTTTCACTCTGACGTCAATAATTTAAAAATGATTTTAAAAAAATGAGAGAAATGTGCTTAGAGAAGCAGTATGGGTATAAAATTAATGAGGGAATCCTGTAGAATTTGAACAGATTCAAGGTTCTGGTGCAGGAGGGCTTGTAAATATTGAAAATGTCATTTTTAAATTTTACCCTTGAAATTTTGCAATATTTGTTTTTTGAAAAAATTATATGTTATACGTTCTTCTAACTTTGTCAGCTTTAAAATTACTTAGTCGTCCTTGTGAATCCAAAAAGTTTAAGTTTTTTAAATTCTAATGAAATTTCCTATTATATTTTTTACCCATGTTTTTATTTTACATTGCATTGAATATTTAAAAAAATTTTTGGAATTAATCATATCTTTGAAATTACAAAGTCCTTCAAAATAAATCCTACGGTCAGAGAGAAAAAATAAAAACGCCACTTTAAATAAAAAAGTAGGTTTCAAACCCATTTATTATTATTTATTTCATGGTAGGAGAGCTTCTCCAACAATATAGAAGCAATTTTTTCGATTCAAGTTGTTGAAAAGTAATGAATATCTAAATCCCGAGACTAATTCCAGGATCCCGGGATTGTGACAACGACATCCCGCAAATCCCGGGATCGGAAAAAGCTGAAAAATTAACATCCCTAAGTAGCATGTAATAGGACCACGGTGCAGCGAACAAAGGTGGCGCCGTCAGTGGTACCGCTACCTTCGTTTTGCCGATTTTGACAGTTGTGGTAACTTATGTACCTTTGTTTACAAATCAGCGAAAGAGAAATTTGAATTAGTCGTTTAGTGTTTTAGTGAAATACATTGTACAGAGAACTCTATGAAATTGCAACAAAAAAAAGTTTTGATTTTTTTCTAGCGAAAAACCTTCCACACAGAATTTACAAAAACGTGCGATTGGTTATGCTTGAACACAGTTAATTGAATGTAAATAAAATTAAGTTCGTGGTTATATCATGGCGAAATTTTGAGAACAGTCCGTTGCTAGCTCCAAATATAAAAAATGACACACTGGAAAAAGTATACATTCGAAAACCTAGGAATAATGATCGACGATAAGCTAAAACAAAAAAAAAATATAAATATGTACATCGGTGAAAACTGCATTTAATTCCACACTTAAATTTGTGCGTTATGCGCTTACAAACATACAGGCAGACACACCAAAATTATAAAAATTTTAGATTTGGCTTCTGTTGATCTAATAAACCCTCTATTACTTTTTCTTTAACATCTATTATGTACATATATCGGCCTGTTGCAATTTTATTATTCCCAAATACTTTCGTTTGACACCCATATGGCAACATTTAGGTTATCTTATCAATTTAACTTAATTAAAGCTTTCAAATAGGTGGCAACCCGCTTCAAAAATATTTTCAAAACTAAGCTTCCTAATCCTCTTTAGTTTTATGTCCGTATTTTAATATTTCAAAATTGTTTTACAAATTTAAATGAATAAAATTTTTCAAGCAGGAAAATACCCTAAAAATTTTTTCGGCATTAAAATTTCCTAGCCTCTTTAGTTTGCAATTATTGCAATATATAATTTATGTTTTCAATTAAAGTAAATTAAAGTTTTCAAGTTTTGACAGCCGCTATGGCAATATTTACTTTATCGTATCAATTGACCTAAACTTAAATTTTAAACACACGTGGCAACCCTCTAATTTTTTCTTCTATATTGTAAGCTAGACCTCGCTAGATGCGCGTGCAAACATACAGACAGACAGGCAAAAATGTTACAATTTTATTATATGTATAGATTATATATGTCGGCCGCTGTCGTGTAGTGGTAAGCAGTGCGCGCTTCCACTCCGCAGCACCTGGGTTCAAGCCCTGGTCAAACCAACGTCGCAAAAAAAATATAGAAAAAAGGTTTTTTCTTAACAGCGGTCGTCCCTCGGCAGGCAATGGCAAACCTCCGAGTGTATTTCTGCCATGAAAAACAGCTTCTCATAAAAATACAATCGAAGTTCGGAGTCGGCGTAAAACTGCAGGTCCCTCCGTTTTGTGTGACAACATCAAGGCGCACGCCACAAATCGAAGGAGAAGCTCGGCCAAACACTAACATATGTGTAAGCGCCAATCTATTATAATTATTATTGATTATATGATCTACACTTTCTTCTCACCTATTTCTCACCTATTGCGAAAAAGAAATTTAAGTGACCTTTGACCTTGAATAAATTTTTTTGCAGACGTGTGATCGATGGAGACTTTTGACATTTAATTCATAATGGTATTCGCTACACTCGTACCAATTTTCACCTTTATGCGAGTTATTGTAAGCTAACCCCTATTGATTTAGTTAACTTGACTAGGCTATCTGTAAAATGAATATTTCAGACATTTCTATGAGATGAACGAAGAAACGCCAGAAAACATACCTTGTGAATTATTTATTTAGCAATTACATACTTATTTAGCAATTTTTCTATACTAACGATTTTTATGGGTCCCGTATTGTAATTTATATGGTAAAAATCTGTGTTCATATGGAAAAGTAGCTTATGTCGAAAGGCTGGCTTTAGTATAATGCGGCATTCCCTTTATTCTTTAAACGACAAGGAATTGTTTGATGAGAGTTAATAAGAATATTGACTTGCTAGTATCGGAACTACTTCTTGCACGTTTATTTGCCAAAAGTTCTTCAACAGCGGCAGTGAGTCATTCGCAATCGTATGCTGTGAATGCCGATTTATACTAAAGCCAGCCTCTCGACATAAGCGACTTTTCCATACGAACACAGAAATATATATAAAATAATTTATATAAGAAAATGGTTAAATAAACGATTGGGTGTTATTATCGGTAGTCTCCTCAAGAGGAACACAGTTTTCGGATAGAAACATTTTGATTTTCAAGAATTCTATACCATTTTGACGAAAAATTGTTTTTTCCCCATATATGTAAATACATAGAAAACTTTAAGCGCTTTGAGCCACCTCTAACTACTTTTTTGATTTCAGAATAAAAAACAGGGATATTTTTTCGGTAAAAACACCCCCAAGATCATCAAAACTTCAAATTAAAAATTCAATTGCAAATTGTAAAGTTAAAGCTTACACTTATTCGCATTGAGTTGAAAATTGGTACGAGTGTTGGGAACGTCTTTATAAATGAAATGTGAAAAGTCCCCATCGTCTCCACTGGGCATGGGTAACACTGCGCTGCGCGGCGCAATTGCGTTAACACCGTAGCAGGAGTTGCCGCGCCATCACCAGTAAATGGAAAGCGCCAGCGCCATTAACACCAAGCAGCACATGAGGCACACACACAATTCGCCTTAACTCTATGAAAATTTACACGTACTTTGGTTTTGCTTTTGAGTGTTGGGAACGCAAATTTAAAGCTTTTATTCAAGAATGATAGAAAATCGTGGCATTTACTACATTCCTAGCAATTAAATTCAGTTGGCGGTACAAGCGTTGCTCAGCTCCGAAAATTATCGAAATAATAGACATGACACCACTGTATGGTGTGCTGCACTGTATGACGATGGGTACTGTGGTGACACTCAGACGGCGCCGTGTTCAATTCAGTACACTGCGCTATTGCGCTGGGTTAGTGCGCTGACACCACAGGTGGCGCTGGCGTTATTGAGCTAGCGCCAAAAAAATTGCGCAATTACCCACGGCTAGTCTCCACATCCGCAAAAAAATTTATTCGAAGTCAAAGGTCACATGATTGCTTTTTTTTGCATTTTTCAGCCAAACTGTGAGGCGTATCATAAAAATAATTGTCAAAGAATTATGATTATGCGATTATCTATAAAAACTGTTACAACCCTTTTGTTCCTATAATTACCTTTTCTGAGACATAGCGATTCAGAAAACAGTGTTCTCCAAAATATGCATTTTTTAAACAATAACTGCTCATACATATCGTCGTTTAAAGTACAAAACCGCGTATCGTCATTCTGCAAAACCGCATAACTGACTTTGGCTGCCAAAAATTGGATTTGCTCCCACAAGCTCTTGGCTCAATCCTTATCCATTCGTCCTAAAATATACTAGCCAGAAATGCGAAAATATAAAAAAGAGAACCATTTTAAATATGACTGTTTTTACTCTCTAGAAAATAGTTTATGCAACCTCACATACGCGGTTTTGCATTTTGTTGATACGCGGTTTTGTACTTTAAACGACGATATGTATCTTAGTGCTTATAAAAAAGGAGTTTAGTGTCTGGATGTTCGATAGGGAGTTTATCTAATAAATGGCATTTGCCAATATTTGGCCGAATTTCAGAATTTGAATCACTACTTGTTTAAAATAAAAGGTAAATTACTTTTAAAATTTAAACGAAGGGTAGTAAGTAATCTGTCATCATTTATAAATATCTACCAATATATTGCTTAGTCTTTCGGAAAGCCACTTTTTGTGTCAATTGTATTCAGCGGCGAACGGAATCTCTTTTACCTAATCCCTTGGACATTTGCACGATTATTTCTGAAGATTTGTGGCAGCAGCTTGTAGCGATTGCGGTAGCATCCATTAAATTTTTCCGCGCCTTTCCACAACATCTTAAAAGGGAGATGTACGGACAGGCTTTCATGCTGTCACAGCTGGTTACCGAATAAATGTTTGTGCATTTTTATATGTATGTACGTGCATAACATATGCATACACCCAGCAATCAGACCTACTAGTTCGAAACTATTTTACTACCAGTTTGCCCTTCAGCACTCGATCGGAATCAGGTTCGATTCAGGTCTTGACCAATATCAAAAAATAATAAAAAACAAGTAAGAAAGTCTAAGTTCGGGCGGAGCCGAACATTAAATACCCGGCGCAAATATTAAATATATGTCTTTCACCTTTTCGAAAGTTACCACTACATGGTAAGCCGGGGTGTATCAATTTTGAGTAAATTAGCGTCCTTAAATTTCGAAATATTGCAGTTTCAAGCATTTCTGAAATATACCGTTATATGAAAAGCGCCCGTAATTTTAGTCTGATTTCAATAATTTTCAACGTTTTGCTTTTATGTGGCAAGCACAATAAAAACACCGAGCTTGGTACAAATTGGTAGAACGGTTACCGATATACATATATGTGATCATAAGTGGGCGGGGCCACGCCCATTTTCCAAATTTTATTATAAACGTATGTAGTGTTAATACTATTTACTATTGTACTTTGTTCATTTTTGAAATTATTGAATTAAGTTCTTTTTCAATTTATGTAAATCAAAAAGAAAATTTTTGATTACTTCAGAATTTTTTCTTCTTTGAAACTTAAAATACGTTAAATTAAAATTAAATTTATATAAAAATAAAATTTTTAAATACGCTACAACGTATTTCTTGATAAAAAATTGTTGCAAGCGCCAATTTTGAATAAATTAGCTTTAATATTTACTGATTTATCGAAGATTTCGTATTTCTCAAAATTACCGTAAAAATTTTCGGCCATTTGGTATCCTGTAGCAAGGCAAATAACTGTGCCAAGTTTGGAATAAATCGGTGTAGCAGTTGCCAAGATATACACATGTAACCATAAGTGGGCGTGGCTACGCCCGTTGTTCAAAAATTTATAATATTCTTATTTTTCGTCTAAAAATTATTGTAAATATCAATTTT
>NW_023458561.1:8102320-8112187 GCF_013731165.1 Rhagoletis pomonella | reverse complement strand
TTCGTATTTCTGAAAATTACCGTTATATGGGAGGTAGGCGTGGTTATTGTCCGATTTTGGCCATTTTCAATACCATCCGTCCTACGCCCGAAAGAAGTGCACGTACCAAGTTACGTTAAGATATCTTAATTTTTACTCGAGTTATCGTGTGCACAGACGGACGGACAGACGGACGGACGGACAGACAGTCACCGCTTAATCGATTTCTCTTTTCACCCTGATCATATATGTATACATTTGTCTATATCTATCTCGATTCGTTTTGCCTGTTACAAACAACCGTTATTTGAACAAAGTTATAATACCCTTGTGCACAAGTGCTCTCGGGTATAAAAACAGTTTTCTAGCAGCGGTTTCCCCTCCGCAGTAAATGGCCATCGACCGAGTGTGCTCCATATATTAATAAATGCAACCATAGACACTGTAGGTCCCTACATCAATGTATGTATGTATGTGACAACTTCAACATCAAGCCGCACAGATTGCATGAGAAGCTCAGCGTAACACTTTGTAAAATATGATATCCACACTTTATCTTATTTTTTCAACGTCCTACCAAATAGGTGGTATTTATGGATCTGCGCAGTGTTATTTAGTAATTTAAGTGTTATGGTCTGATTCTCTGCAAAAATCGCGACTACTCCATGCATACATGTGAAGAGAACCAAGGAACTTAAAGACCAAGGAGTACTCCAAAATTAACCACAATTCATATAAAAAATATGGTCCAATTAACATTGCGATGTCCTACGGCATGACCATATACTCACAAAGCACAAAACTACTCCAACATATTAACAATGGCATTGTTGTTATATTTTTTCGTTTGTACACGCTTTGTTCTTCACTTCACGTATGCTTTTTCGCAATTAATAGAAAACAAAAATTAAAAATTACATGTTGCCTCTGATGGCATTCGAACTCAAACATGCTGGGAGCTAACAAATAACAGCCAGCATCTCTACACGTTCAGCTACAGCCAGACATGCAAATGTGCTTTCAAGTGCTCAACTTCAATCACATTTCGTTAAAACACGAGCAGTGATCGCGTAACAATAAGCTGGTGCAGAGACACGAGTTGGTCCGCTACAGCATGACAGAGGAACACTTTTGTAAGTACTCCAGTATACCACAAATAGATTACATGGTCCAACGATTTTTGCAGGATTATGGCAACTTAACGTAACTTACGGCTCTCTTTTAAAAATTCTGTTAAATGGGTGTTGCTTACAATTGAACAGCCGAAATTTAACGTAACTTAATGCCACGTCGAAATCTGTTTAATTTTGATTCTCTAAGTTCTAAGTTCCGTTAAGTTGAGTTAAGTTGCCATAATCAGGCTTTTACTCAACCTATAGTCCTAAGTTAGCCTAATTTTCACTAATAAATGACATAAAAGTGGTCTTAAAAGTGCTTAGCAGCCTTAGTGTTGCAGTTAAAGTAGTTAAACTATCCGCATAACAGCATTGAACCAGTTAATGAACTAGAATGCTTAATGTCCAGATTTTTTTCCTTTAAATGCTGGGTGTTTACAGGAATACCTATACAGAACCCATACTTACCTATGTACATACATATCCAGTGCATGTGAAGAAGTGCAAGGCAGTGTTGATATTTGAGATTTTCAAATTGTATTAAATTAACGACAAAAACTGTAACTTTTTTAGCTTAATTGTACTTTTCACCATTTCCGTCAATACATTACCTCCCGTTTTCCTTCAACCAAGCGTAAACCATTTGTCTACTACAGTTAGTTTATCGGTCATGTGCTGCAAATCGTACGATTTGAAATCGGTGCGATTTGCAGAACCTACTTTGGAGATTTCTCAACAAAACAGCAAATTTTTGCACTGAATCTATATGTAGATATGACGTAAATGATGTGTTTCTCGCCGTTTCCATTTAAAATATTTATTACTTTCTTTAAAAACATTCAAAAATAGTTTGCAAATCGCACCGATTTCAAACCGTACAATTTGCAGCACTTGCCCGTATCTTTCGGTTTATTGTACAGCTTCAGCTGGTGCAGGCTTAATTTAACGTAACTTATCATTGAGATCTCTCCAACTAGACCATAAAGTCATAGCCGGTTTTGTCAGAAAGTCCCACTAAGCAGTGATCGTACTACTACCACATTGTGGTAGATCTGCCACTTTTTTGACCATCTACCACACAAGGTCTGAAATCCACCATACATTCGCGTTTTTGAGTAGTTTTATTTTTGCTCGTCATAATTTTCTTAATTTTAAGAGCAAAAATTGTCCAACACTATACACTATATGGTAACAAGAATGATATAATACAAGATTCCATATTCCCGGCGGCTATGAAATTTTTCACTTGAAAGTAAACAAAGCCGAACGGAAGGATATAATAAACTGTAAAATAGTAAATTTTCTCAATAATAAATTTTTCGACAGGAAACGTGATTTTATTGTGTCAAATTGCAAAATATATGATTTATAAGAATTCATAGCGAAAATGTTAAAAAACGACGATTAAAGTTAAAATAAATTTCAGTGCATCTAAAGGTTGCGAGGCGTTGTTTACTTTTACTTGAGAATTGTAAAAATCGGCAATTCCCAAGTAGCGATTTCGGGAACGTGCCACATTTGTTCTCTAATAGTGGTGTGATAAAAACAAAAGGGGCTGTCCATATATTACGTAAGACCTTTGTGGGGGAAGGCGGGGGCGTCATTTGGCGTCCCGTAGATTCTTACGTAATATTATTTTTCTTGTATTCTTATTCAAAATTGTTCTTTATAAAATACGAAAATTCACCCAATTAAAGCACTAAATTGCATTGAAATGAAAAATATACATTAAATACGGAGCATATTATAATTGTTTACAACTTTTGCTTTAATTTTTCTATTTTTCTAAAAAAACGTTACTCTTCTGTGTCTTTTATAACCGAAAAATGCAGCTCGAACACAAACAGGCGAAAACTCCCTTACGTAATGTAAGGACAGCGCCTAAGCATTCAGAAAAAGCTTCACTTGATCTTTTCTGAGCCTCAGCGACGAAGAGCAAAGAGGATAATATCACGACGCGGGCGAGAGCTCATGTGTGTCATCACAGAAAATGAAACAGAGGATACTGTTGAGTGGGTGAATCAAGAAGAAATTTCAGTGGACTGTGACAATGAAATACCTTTGAGTGAAAAAGAAGTACGAGATATCTCTGTGGCTACTCCTCTTTCAGATTGGCTGGCTGGACCGTGGACCAAAGAAACCGACAACAAAGAATGACTAGTATAACTATGTAATGAAGTTTTTAAGACTGACTAGACATACAGCCTATATTTGTTTGATGGAAATATATAGTATTTTCTAATGTTTAATTGAAAAAACATGTCTAGGGGATTTTTAACCTTACGTAAGATCTGCGGCGGGGGGAGGGGGATCAATTAAATCTTACAATTTATTACGTGAAGGGAGGGGGTTCAAAACAGGCGAAAACTCCCTTACGTAATATATAGACAGCCCCAAAACTGGCAGGAGTCCGCACGGTTGCAGAAATCTTTCAAAATATGCACCTGCTTTACACTGTCACGGAAAAAAATCCTGAAAATCAACGCAAACTTTTAGTAACTTCAATCTTGCACTTTATTGTACTAAAATTAATTTTTTTGAGTCTTATTAAATAGTTTGCAATTCAGGGGAACCCTTGCAGATTTTTTTTTTAGTTTTTGTACAAAGTTTGACCCAAAACCTGAGGTCCTCCACATTTTTTTGAAATGTACCACATTTTTTTCCAGAATTCACCACACAGAATTTTCAAGTCCGATCACTGCCACTAAGTTAAACTAAGTTGCATTAAGTTTACAGCTTAACTTAAGTACACACAAATAAATTCTTAAATAATATTAGGCATTCTTAAAAATACACCCCGCGATAAAATTCTACGGTCACCAAATTTGAGCTATATATTTCATTTTTTCAAATTAATTTTAATATTTTTTTGTATGAAAGTATAGCTCATTGAAAAAAAGTCAACAATGGCGCTGCTCATTTTCTTCCATAAAAATTAAAATGCCAACATTCCTTATATGGAATAAGGTGCGCAACACCGTCAACAAAAAAAAAAGCCAAAGATCAATGGTATTTTTTAGACATTTCAAACTTGCACCTTTTAATGAATGAATGGCATTCAAAAATATTTACCCAAAAAATGTCTACAAATTCTGAATAAAACCTGTGAAATTTTGATGAAAATTTTGTTGATTTTTTCAATCTGTGAATTTGTGATTTATTTCGTTTCGTTAGAAAATGACCTATACTTCTGAAAAAAAAAATTAAAATTAATCTGAAAATATATAAAAAAAAATAGCCCAACCCGGGTAACCGTATAATTTTGTCGCGGATGTTTATTCAAAGATGAAGACAATAACGACAAAAAATTAACACAGAAGATAGATCAGTTTATATTAGGGAAAATAAATCACATAAAATGAGATCCGTAACACTAAAATGAAAGTCCACAACAGAAATTTTTAGTTCCAACCCATGAAATTTACTTAATTTTTTTTCTTTCAATCCCCGATTTATTCGATTTATTCTGTTACTTCATTTTCTGCAGGATCGTCATTAGGAAAACTGCATTTCAAAATATTTTTTCAAAATAAATAGCGATGAGGGATATTTCACCCACCGGTATAAAAAATCGCAATCACCACAACACTATTTACCATTCACAATCACTTTTACTGTCAAAATTACAATTCAGAATTTCGTTTTGCACCAAATATGAAACGTGCACATAAAGTATTTTTGGTGTTGAAATTGTACTTAAAATCGGTAAACTGTACTTTTTAAAACTAATTGTACTGAAAAAAGTACAATTGTACTTAAAATATCAACACTGGTGCAAGGTAGCACTTGTGTGACTACGACTCCGTTTTCTACTCCTCACATTAGTTTCGGTTCTTCAATCGCTTACTTAAGTGAGCATGTTAAAAGGACACTAAATTGAAAGGATAATAATTTGTGACTTACGTTTTTATTAGCTGCCTTTCCTCTTTGAGAATTACGTGACCGCAATGATAAAAGTAAATTGGCTAAATTATTTTGTAAATGGAGAGCTTTGCTGCCAACATGTCTGCAACAAAACCCCTTTCTGAAAAATACACACATATGCTCACGAAATTATGGTATTTACTGAATACACATGTCATACATACATATGCACATATGTATGTACATATGAAAGTATGTAAGAAAGAAGGAAACTATATATCGTCTTTTAAAGTACAAAAACGCGTATCAACAAAATGCAAAACCGCGTATCAAGATAAGGCAAAACCGCGTATCAAGATAATGCAAAACCGCGCATGTGAGGTTGCATAAATTATTTTCTAGAGAGTAAAAACACCCATGTTTCAAAATGGTTCTCTTTTTTATAAAGCAATTGCATTTCTGGCAAGTATATTTCAGGAGGAATGGATAAGGATTGAGCCAAGAGCTTGTGTGAGCAAATCCAATTTTTGGCAGCAAATGTCAGTTACACGGTTTTGCAGAATGACGATATGCGGTTTTTTACTTTAAACGCCGATATACTTATCTATATCTATATATGAATATACATACATCTATATATATTTAATGAAATGTCCTTCGTATGACCGCTATGCCTGACCAAACGGCTGAACCGATTACGATTCTGTAAAAACTACTTGTTTTAACTTCTATGTGGAAGGTTATTCGCTAAAAAATTCTAACCCTTTTTTGTCCTCTTCCGACTCTGAAGAAGAGAAGTTTGGCGGAGAAATACGTAAGCGCGAAGAGCTTGAAATGCTGGACGACAGAAAAAACTAGAAATTTTTAGCAGAGAGATGAGCGACTTACGGAAGTTTTCAAGACTCCTGTAGGAACAACCATGGCGACCTAGTGACCGATGTCCAGAACGTACTCAAATTATGGAGGGAACACTTTTAATCCATTTTGAATAGCAGCAACAATGAAAGAAGTCGATGACGATGGAGTCGATATCCCAGCGCCTGACGATGACGAGATACGAATAGCAATAACGCGACTGAAAAATAACAAATCTGCTTGAGCTGAAAGCCTGCCAGCTGAGCTATTTAAGTATGGGGCCGAGGAGTTGATAAGGTACATGCATCAACCCTTATGCAGAATATGGTCAGAGGAACGCATGCCCGATGACTGGAATTCAAGTGTGCTCTGCCTAATCCACAAGAAAGGCGACATTCGCGCCAACTACCGTGGGATCAGCCTTCTAAGCATAGGTTACAAAGTCTTATCGAGCGTATTGTGTAGAAGGCTGAAGCCCACCGTCAATGAACTGATAGAGTCTTATCATTGCGCCTTCAGATCTGCCAAATCTACCCTAGATCTCGTATTCGCAATACGCCAAAATTAAAAAAAAAAAACCAAGAATAGGATCGACATGTGCATCCTATTTGTTGATTTCAAAGCTGCTTTCGACAGCACGAAAATAAGTTGTCTTTAGTTCGTGATTTCTCAATTTCGTATCCCCCCGAAACTATATTAGGCGTATTTGGACCAAAATTCGAGAAAGTCTGCCTATTTACACATACCCAACTATATTCCAGGCGAAAGTCTTCGCAATCGAAGTCTATGTAGAAGGACAAATGGGGCCAAATGAAATATTATGTCGGATAGTCAAGCAGGTTAAAGGCCTTAGACGCTTTTAAAATGGCAGCAGGTTTGTGGAAGGCTGTACAACTTTTTTGAACCGGGACATGAAGGGTTTGAAGGCAACCAAAGCTGACTGTCTCGCAAAGCGTGACTAATACACTTTGGGGAACGATTGTCTTCTTCATCCAAAATTTTAAACATGGCACCCTCCAAAGTGCCAAACTTCTTGAAGAGAATGCGGTTGGAATGATTACAATTAGGGTTAAGGATAATAATAATAATAATGATATAATATATAATAGTATTAATAATAATAATAATAATAATATGTATGTGTAAAGCGACAAACATTTGTATAAGTCTGTACAGTAAAATAAACAGTTATACGTAGGTAAGTTGTGTTATAGTTTTTCTAAGTGTTATGTTATCTACATTTTTAATAAACTTGTCATAAAAAAAAAATATTAAACACTTTAATAAAATTTTGGTAGGTTCTCATTGATTTTGGTAGGAAACAAATTTCTCCGTGGCAACACTGGTGCTAGCAAAGCATCAGTCAATCGTCAATTATCGTAAGACGCACGAAGACGATCATGTCATACATGTGTCGACGTCGCAGCAAGCAGTGTTGTTTTTTGTTGTAGAAAATGCCCATTCATTAATGCGCAAATGAACAAATTAAAAAAAAGAAGTTTCAAGATCTGAAAGTTTTTTAGGTTACGGTGGTAGAAGTAGTTGAAATGTAATTTAGAAAAAAAAAGTGTTGTCTATTTCACAAATGTGGTAGAGTCCGAGCACTGGCTGCTGAGCAAAACTTCGCTGCTTCGAAGACAAGCGCAAGTGTGTGATAGTGTGAGTGCCCACCTCTGGTCTAGACTAGGGCTGCCAGACGTCCTGGTTTTCCAGGATTTGTCCTGATTTGAAAAAAATTGTCCTGGTGTCCTGGTCCTCACTTAAATTGTCCTGGTTTTTTAATGAAGGTCAATGCAGACACCTATCTACTTTTTACCAGATTTTTCTTTGAAAAAAAAGCATTAGTAGCCGAAAATCTATAATAAAACCTTTTTCTAACAGGTTGAACAATATCTGATGAGTTTACTTTCTTTCTGTTTAGTTTATTTGGTTAAAATCTAATTTTGTATCTTCAGGCAAATTCCAAAAAAGTGCAAGTACCTGAACAGCAACACGGCTGAGGGGTCACACATACTACGCAGTAGATAGTGTAAGGAGTTAAAATCTCTTCTAAAAGGCCTTTCGGAAAGTCATTCCTTTCTTTTTTGAACGGAGTGGAATAAATTGAAGGGCTTCTGCTTTCGCTACTCAAAGAAAAGCTTTAAGCCTTTTGAAGAAGTTTTTTTAAAGCAGTTTTTAGTTCATACAAGTCATACTTCTTTAAGGAATTTAAATATTTAAGGTTCAGATCAAATATAATTTATTGGGGCGTAAAATGCTTATTGAATCCTATTTGTAATACTAAATAATATAAACATATACTTAAGTACATCCGCGTAAATTGTAAATAGGACACCCCATTCCTATGAAGCATGCAGGGAAGCACTTTTTCAGTCCTTATTGGGTAAGTCTTTTAGAATGGCTTCACCTCAGACAGCGTCAAAATGGCAAAAATGATCATGAAGCGCATAGTAGGATATATGGAAATTTGCTAATTATAGTAAGGCAAATATTCAAGACTACGTTAAAAGCACCAAACATTTTTCCAAGTTACACACACATATTTCATAGATATGAACATTGTACTTTCTCTTAAAACTAAACCATTTGTGTAAATCCTGTTTGGGTACTGACACTGTTTTAAAGTTTGCCGTTTCTCAAGTCTGGCTTCTATATTTTTTTATCTTTACTTTTGCTTTCATTTTGACTAATTCTGATAACAGTTGATTTGTTTATTTTAAACTCATCACACATCACTTTAAAAGGAAACACCACTTTTTAGTTTTTCCAGAATACTGGTAAGTCAAAGAAAGGCAACCAATTAAAATTTTGTGTGCGTGGCATGCACAAACAAAGAATGTTTATTCATCTTATGCTTCATATATGTATATGAGGTTAAATTGTTTTGAAATTGCTTTTATCAGTTACAATGGGTAGGTTCAGAAGGCGCAGCAGTTAAGTGCAACCGTTGCTAAAAAAATCAGTGATGGTTATGCGTCTTCTGAACGGCTTGATACAATAGCTGTCAAATTCAACTCTCAAAGGTACACACCAACATATCTCAAATGGTCAGAAAAATATTACGATCATCTAACACGCAACTGTTCAGTTGATCAGAAGTACGAAACGACGCATTCAGAAGGTGCAATCGCAACAGTTACTGAGCTCTTCCGCCTTTTGAATGTGCCCGCTTGCATTAGTCAAGGAATTGCACGTATTGAGGGTTGTGCTTACCGTATACGCACTGTAGATATTTTTCATCGGATAAACATAAATTAAGTACGGACAATTATAAGGCTCAACCTTTGAAAAACCCATTTTAGAACTTAAGTCCAGATTTAACGGGGTATTCAAAATTCTAAGTATGCCTTTTTTGTGCTTCAATAGATCATCTATAACTTTAGCAGAGGTGTTAAAGAATGCAGTAATTTTTAACTAAATTATTCATTTGATTGAAGTCAAATTTGATGTAATAACCGATCAATCATGACACATTAAGTCTGTCATGTTTTCATATCATTGTTGATTACTCACAGTTGATGTAAAAATTCGTCTAGTCTGATCTCTCTCCCACGATATAGAAATCTATCATTAGTGACACATGTAATACTTGTTTTTTCTCTTATTTTCATAAAATCTTATGAACTAATTATTGATCGTCAAAAAATTAGAAGCTAAGTACATTACATCAAACTAGAAGCTTAATACATTACCCTAAGCACAGTACATTAAACATTAATAAACAAAGGAAATGTGGCCAAAAATTAAGCAAAATAAGGCGTTTCTATTATTTTTGCCACCAACGTACATATGTCCATGCTTAAATCTAATATCCTAATACATATTATACATTACATTGAGCTCAATTGCCTTCCTGATTTCTTTTCGAACTCAACAGGACCTTTCTTTTTAAATGCATCTAAGTGGATTGAAATAGATTATCAAAAAATTTGTATTGTTAAAAGATATGTACATATGTATACGGTAGTGGACACATAATTAGGGATACTATTTATTTATACGTTTTGACCATTTATTTAAGAACTTGCGTCGATTTTTAAGAATTTTTGACAAA
>NW_023458561.1:8085980-8102310 GCF_013731165.1 Rhagoletis pomonella | reverse complement strand
TAAGAAATAATTTAGATGGGTAAATTAGGGGATTTAGGTAAATAAAACATGGAAAGGTTAATAATTTTTAATAATCTGTCTTATCCTGAGTTTTGCCCGAAAAAAATTCATCCGAAAATTTGTATTCCGCCCATAGTAAATATGCACATGAAAACCAAAAGTGAAAAGTGAACCGGTTCGGGGAAAATTAAACTCATGATGAGACTGAATGTTTTTTTTAGTACTTGAATTTAAAAATTGGAACATTGTACTTAATAAAAACTTTTTGAAGGGTCGTAAATCAAACCTGCGCCACTATATAACCACTCGTTCGAGGCGACAAACTTGAAAAACTTGAAACTTGGCAAAATTGTAAATTCTTTTCGATTGACACTGCACCAGTTGAGAGGACTTTCAGTTATATTTATTTATTTTTATTGCGGTGCAATAATTACTTTTTGAGAATTTCATTGGGGGTGCAAATGTCGGATGTATCCTCCTGACTTTCATCTTCACAATCTAGCATCATGGCACAGTCGTTGCTTAAACAACGTTTTTTTCCAAAGAATTCTTCATTCTCATTCTTTTGGTTGTTTCGGAATTTGGATATCCTGTCACGTCATCAGCGTTTTTCGATTTTAGTTTTTGTAACTCATTTTTAATGCTTTCTTCTATGACTGGTTAGATATACCTCTGTGCACTTGCACAATATTCCAGGGACCGAAAATAGCAATTTATTTTCCGAGCTAAATTTGGCCTAATTTATTTTATTCCGAAAAAACGTCCTATCCGGATAATAAACAAACCCCTTATCCAAATTAAACAAATTTGGTATCATATGAAAGAAGACTGAAATAGCTTTTAAACAGAAATAACGAATGAAGGTTACCACCTCTATTTATATTTTGTATAACTAAATACTAAAGAATTCATGTAAATACATACCAATGTTTGTTCTATGGTAATTAATTCACATTTTTTATTGAAATATTTTTCAATGTGTGGCTTTCCTCGTTTAGGCATTTCAGTTTTAAAGCTATTTTAGTCCTCTTTCATTGGATACCAAACTTGTTTAATTTGGATAAGCGGCTTGTTTATTATCCGGAAAGTGCATTTATTTCGGAATCAAAAGTATTTGGCGATGTTTAACTCGTAAAAAAATAACTGTAATTTTCGGTCCCTTCAATATTCGCATTCGCAAAAGATCCGTATTGATTTTGGCAAATGCGAAAGCGAATGCGAATGTTAAAATTAATGCGGAAGCTCCGCGGTTGCGAGTGGGAATGCGAATATTCGCAACAACCTTGGTACGTACATATTACAGTATATTTTGCTTTGCTGCCTTTATGCTTAAGTGCACATTTAAGATACCTACCCTAAAATGCGCACTAGCGGCATTATTTTTAACATTTATAAGGAAACTCCTCCGACAGATGCATTCAACACACCTGCACATTGGCGATACCTGCCTTAAAAATTGTGCAACTATTATTAACTATCAAAGAAAGTATTAGGTTTACCTTCACTGGCGCTACAATTACCTAATTTTACAAGCTTTTATTTATTTTGCTCATCTCGCAGAACAACGAAAATGGCTATAAATTAATGTAGTTATATAGATAATTAGACACCATTCAGAAAAAAATTTCGCTTGCAGTAATCACTACGTGGTAAGTGCTCCTCCATTATTTGGTTTCGGATACCTTCCTCATTGAAGTAGTAAGGAAAATTCGCTTAAGTGCCTTTTTCGGTTAAGTGCACAAGTTTTTTCGTGCAAAGAAGGATAGGCAGCTAAGCAAGATATGCTGTATATATATATATATATATATATATATATAACACCGTGCGACAAAAACCAAAAATTTTTAAAACACACGAAAAAATCAATACATATTCACAAAACTAGGAGCCAAATATAGTATAACTGCGTTTTTAATTTTTCTCTCTGACGTCAGGATTTTTTTTAAAGGACTTTGAAATTTCCTGGATATGATTGAATAAAAAAAAATATTTAAAAGATTTGGTGCATTGTAGAGTAACAACATGGGTATCAGTAAAAAGGAAAAAATCCGTAGAATTAAAAAAATATATTTTTTGTTGCACCAGGACAAATAAATGTTCAAAATGTCTTTTTAAAAGTTTATCCTTGAATATACTTGGAAATTTCCAATATTTATTTTTGAAAAAAATATATGTCAAGGACTAATATGTAAACTGCCACATCCTCGAATTTCGTCCTTCTAACTTTATTAGTTTTAGATAAAAAATTTTACACTTCTCTTTATAAGATATTGATAGTTACAATATACATAAATGAAGACACTAGAATCATTACACTGTACAGCACTCCGCTGGGTATGGGACCAAACCAATTTTTTTAAGAGACTAAGTCATAGGTAAATAAGTAATTTCTCCGTTTTACGAAGTTACTTGTACAAGTAACTTTGGAATTGATATTAAGTGAAATGTTGAAATTCATAAATTTATCACTGTAATATAACTTATTAAAGCTCTACATACCTACATATAAAGTACAAAACCGCGTATCAAGATAATGCAAAACCGCGTATGTGAGGTTGCATAAATTAGGTTTTTTTTATAGAGAGTAAAAAGACTCATATTTCAAAATGGTTCTCTTTTTTGTAAAGCAATCGCATTTCTGGCAAGTATTCAGGACGAATGGATAAGGATTGACCCAAGAGCTTGTGTGAGCAAATCCAATTTTTGGCAGCAAATGTCAGTCACGCGGTTTTGAAAAATGACGATACGCGGTTTTGTACTTTAAACGACGATATGTATGCATATATATAACTAGCCAGTGCCCGCTTACTTCGCGGTGCCTAATAAGAACTTTTGCTTTGGCCAATGCAAAAGAGCGTTTAAAAGCAAAAATAGTCTGTAAAGTCAAAATTTTTGGTTTAAGTTGAGACCACTAAGGCGCAGTATCCTCCTCACACATAGGCCAATAATAGTAACGCTGTGATGCCATATGGAATACCAATTATTTTCTATGTCATGAGCTTTACCGATGGTCTTATTTCCACCTGTGAGATATCTGCCAAGCATGCGTTATCTTTTTCTATGATCTTGCAACTATAACATTGGTGCGATGCATATGCCAATTAAAGTTGTTATAAGGAAACTCAAGAGCACAGAAGTGCGTTTTCTGTTATAGGAGGGCCAAGAATCCTCGCTGTCCCACAAGATGAAAAGTTTTCCGGTACATTGGCTAAATGAGTCGTGTGATCTCTTGAATATCTTTCAAATGAAGCAATTGAACTACCTAAGGTGATCTTTCCTTGTTAATTCGTCACTCTTACAATTCGTGGTAATACATACTTATTTATGAACTGATTTCTAGGTAGATGTCATATCGCATGGTCGTGCATGAGGACGTCAGACAAACTTAACCCCATCCTTCACTTAGACTTCTGCTACTAAATTCGTATAACTTAAACATAGGGCCAAAGCAGACCAATCACACGGGGTTTCTATACATTTCAGCTGCAGCGCCATCCATTGGGTCCATTTTCTGCAAAACCATTGCTTATCATAAAATGAGTACGTGTTATCAATATTAACCTCGACTCCAGCGGCACTCATCGCGTCAATTTTTATCAAAAGAATTTTACATCATACAGGTACATAGCTCACATTTAAAATTTGACCGAAATCGGTTAATAAATACGATTTTTATAAATAGCTCTACTCTAGCAACACCTAACGAGTTTTCTAGTAGCATGTAATAGGACCATATATGTATGTAAGATAACCTCCGACAATCTGACGGAACTCTATTCAGTGGTTTTTGAGTTTAGTCCGAACAACGAAAACGGCTATCATTTTATGCAAATAGGTATTTATGTAGACAGGACAGTCTATATCGAACCTCGAAAAATCAAAGTTCCATTCTTTGTGAAAAATTTAAAAAAATTCTTCAAAATTTTCACATATATTTTACCGTTTACTAGAAATTAAAAACAAAGTAACAATAGTTCAATGGGATTTAGAAATGTAGGAGAAAATGGTTCCCAATCGAATGATACTTGCGCGTTTACGTAAATGTATATCGATCCAGCCTTTCCAATGATTACCACTTTTCGCCATAAGTACGGTATTGACAACATATGTATGTAGCTGTGTCGAATTGTAGGAAGTTCAGTTTGTATAGAAGGTGCTAGGCACCCTTTTCCAATGCATTATTGGTTTTTACGCTTTAGTCTATATAAACATTTTAGGAATATCCCTTAAACATTTTAGGAATATCACTTAATTGAATGTCAATAAAATTCAGTTTGTAGTTATATCAAGGCGAAATTTTGAGAACACTCCGTTGCTAACTCTAAATATAAATAACGACGCACTAGAAAAAGTTAATACATTCAAATACCTAGGAATAATGATCGACGATAAACTAAAAGAAAAACAAAAATGGTTTCTATATTTTCGATTAGAGCTCTAGCAATATGTACATCGGTGAAAACTGCATTTAATTCCATACATTAGTTTTTGCGTGATGCGCCTACAAACATACAGACAGGCAGACCAAAATTATAAAAATTTTAGATTTGGCTTCTGTTGATAAACCCCCTATTAATTTTTCTTTAACATCTATTTTGTACAGATATCGGCCTGCTGCAATTTCATCATTCTCAAATACTTTCGTTTGATACCTACATATATGGCAACATTTAGGTTATCTTATAACTTTAACTAAAACAAGTAAGAAAGTCTATGTTTGGGCGGAGCCGAACATTAAATACCCGGCGCAAGCATTAAATTAATATTTTTCACCTTTCCGCAAGCTACATGTTAAGCCGGGGTGTATCAATTTTGAGTAAGTTAGCGTCCTTAAATTTCGAAATATTGAAATTTCAAGCATTTCTGAAATTTATTGTTATATGAAAAACGGGCGTAATTTTAGGCCGATTTCAATAATTTTCAATGCTTTGCTCTTATGTGGCAAGCACAATAACCATACCGAGTTTGGGACAAATTGGGAGAACGGTTACCGAGATACATATATGT
Organism: Rhagoletis pomonella; assembly: GCF_013731165.1. Taxonomy (NCBI): domain Eukaryota; kingdom Metazoa; phylum Arthropoda; class Insecta; order Diptera; family Tephritidae; genus Rhagoletis; species Rhagoletis pomonella. Next base: position 8,097,303 of record NW_023458561.1, on the reverse strand, counting down.
GATCATAAGTGGGCGGTGTCACGCCCATTTTCCAAAATTTTCTCATAAACGTATTTCTTGGTAAAGAATTGTTGCAAGCGTCAATTTTGAATAAATTAGCTTTAATATTTACTGATTTATCGAAGATTTTTATTTCTCTAAATCACCGTTATATGGGATGTGGGCGTGGTTATTGTCCGATTTTAAAAAATTTCGGCCGTTTGGTATGCTGTATCAAGGTCAACAACTGTGCCAAGTTTGGAAGAAATTGGTGCAGCGGTTACCAAGATATACACATGTACCCATAAGTGAGCGTGGCCACGCCCATTTTTCAAAAACTTATAATATTCTTATTTCTCGTCTAAAAATTATTATAAATATCAATTTTGAGTGAATAATCTTCAGTAGTTTCTAAAATATCGCAGTTTTCGTATTTCTGAAAATTACCGTTATATGGTAGGTAGGCGTGGTTACTGTCCGATTTTGCCCATTTTCAATACCATCCGTCCTACGCCCGAAAGAAGTACACGTACCAAGTTTCGTTAAGATATCTTAATTTTTACTCGAGTTATCGTGTGCACAGACGGACGGACGGACGGACGGACAGACAGTCACCGCTTAATCGATTTCTCTTTTCACAAGTGCGCTCGGATATAAAAAAGTTTTCAAATAAGTGGCAACTCGCTTCAAAAATATTTTCAAAAGTAAGCTTCCTAATCATCTTTAGTTTAATATCCGCATTGGAATATTTCATTTATTTTATAAATTTAAATGAATAAAATTTTTCAAGCAGTTGGCAAAACCCTTAAAAATATTTTCGGCATTAAAATTTCCTAACCTCTTTATTTGATGCCAATATTGCAATATTTAATTTATGCTATCAATTAAATTAAATTAAAGTTTAAATTAAATATTTTCAGCTGTAAGCCTTTGTAAACCTCTTTCTTTTGACAGCCAAATTGCAATATTTACTTTACCGTATCAATTGACCTAAACTGAAATTTTAAACACAGGTGACAACTCTCTAATTTGTTTCTTCTATATTGTAAGCTAGATCTCTAGCGATACATCGGTGAAAACTGCATTCAATTCCATGCATTAGTTTTCGAGTGACGCCCGTACAAACATATAGACATACAGAGAGTCAGAAATTATAAAAAAACTGTTTATTTGGCTTCTGAAGCTCTAATAAAATAATAATAATAAGGTACAGACATCGGCCTCTTACAATTCTATTATAAGTATAGATATAGATTTCATTTATTTTATCAATTTAATACAATACAATTTTTCAAACAGGTGGCAACCCTCCCTAAAAATATTTTCGGCAGTAAAATTTCCTAAACCGCTTCAGTTTGATACGCATATTGCAATATTCAATTTACTTTATAAATTAAATTAAATAAAAAATTTTCAAACAGGTGGAAACTCTAAAAAAATATTTTTGGCTATAAGCCTTCTTAACCCTCTTTCTTTTGACGCCCATATTGCAATATTCAGTTTTTCTTATCTATTTACGAGGTGGCAACTTTCTAATTTTTTCTCTCTATATTTTAAGTTGGACCTCTACCAATACATCGGTGAAAACCGCATTCAAATCCATGCATTCGTTTTGGAGTGAAGCGCGTGCAAACATACAGACAGACAGACGGAAAGACAGACAGACAAATATCCCAAAAATTGTTGATTTGGCTTCTGGTGCTTTAATAAAGACCCCCACACTAATTTTTCTTTAATATCTATAGTGTACAGACATCGACCTGTTACAATTTTATTATATGTATAGATGTATGTATGTATGTTTATTAAGTTTAAGAATAGTTATATAACACTGATAAATTCATGCATTTCAACATTTCACTTAATATTACTTCCAAAATTACTTGTACATGTGCCCAGTAAAAATATTTGTCATCTAGGGACGAGCGTACGCTCGTGGGTGTCACCATAATATTGTTATAACTTTAGAACTACCCTGTAGTCAAATGTACTAGTTGTAAACTACCCCACAACTAGTATGAACCGCATGCCCAACTAGTCAGCCAACTATCTTTTTTCCATGCAATCAACTGGTATTTTTAACATGGGGATGTCCTACGCGATGGCAAGTGTCAGATTTCGGTCAGAAATATACCAGTCTCATACTAGTTCAAAATATACAGAAAATTACTAGTCCAATTAAGGACCAAAACCACTACTTTGGCAGTCAAAAAATAAAATGAATTCATGAATATACAATAAAAAACTTTTGATTAAGTACAATTTAATACATTGTACATTTTTATTTAACACTCTTAGATTTGCCAATAATTATAATAATAATAATTATAATAATAATTAATATTATTAATTAGTGTTAAAATTTTTGAGTATTAATTAAAATTACAATTTGAGATTTGGATAAGAATAAAATAAATAAATAATTCAATCAGTTATTAAATATTCTTAAGTTTTGTCTATACTTTGGCTTGTTGACTGATAAATAAAATTACTCAAATAATTAGAGTGAAAGCTCCCATAAGCGGACACCGATGGTCACCTACTTTTTATCCGCCTATGAGAGATGTCTGCTTATGGGAATATCGTAAAAAATAAAATCAAAATTAAAACATAAAACATAAAAAATTTATATTGCGAGTTTCTAAATTAAAATAAAATTTATTCTTCAATAGACAAAAACAGGATGAATTAAGAATAAATTCTAATTTATGGCGTTTTCTTTCCTACCGACAAATCTCATTGTCCACTTCGCTCAAGAAGCAAGAAGAGGGCAACGAAAAGGCAACACTTTTTCTAGAAAAGAAAATATCTTTGACTATGGACTATGTTCTTGTGTATATATACAAATGTAGAAGCGCCAGAGTCAACATCTGACTGAAAAAAAATGACCGCTTGTTGTAGTTTCGCGTCCGCTTATGGGAGCTTTTTTTCATAACTGGACATTTTTGAGTGTCCGCGTCCATTTATCGGAAAGTCCGTGTATGGGAGAGCATTTTGTATAGAAAAAAACCAAAAAAACGTTCGTTCCCAAGAATGTGTCCGCTTATAGGACTGCTTGCATTGTATATTAATTGTGTAATTAAAAAATGTCCAAAATAATTGAAAATTATCAAAAATAACCTGATGTAATTAAAATTAACGAGTTAATTAAAAAATTTTGTTTAAGTAATTAATTATTAATCGTTAAAAAGGTACTAATATCGGTATTTAATCATTAAACGGTTATTCAAAAAAACATGATTTAATTAATAATCATTATGAATATTAATCATTATTTAACAGGTATGGTATAATTGCGAGTACGTACTTGCTTTAACGTTTACAATATACCCAAATGAAAGTTATAATATTTTGTGTACTCTATTGTATTAAACTGCCGAAGTCAAATAGAACAGGGCATGAGTAAATCGTTTTGTACTTGGTAAAAGTCTGGTCATTTTCGAACTAGTTCGGTTTTAGTCAGGAAATTCTAGTTGGTGACTAGTATTTTTCCTGACTAGTTTGGGGTTTAAATGCAGGGTACATACTTGTTGCCTAAACCGGAAACGTTCCCAAAAATGTTTGTATATATTTGTCTTTAATGCTGCATTAAAACAAAACAAAAATTTTAAACTTCATAACACAACTTTTGCATTTGTAAAAACCACCTCTTTAATTCTTATAAAAATGTTAAAATTTCCGCCATTTGGTTTTAAATAAGTATTAAGAAGTACAGATAGACTCATCTTCTTATTTCTTGTTTATTGTGTAAAAATTGCAAATCAATCGATACACAAAGGTCTGCGATATAGCGAGTTTAAATGAAAATTTCGCTTGTGGCTTTTTCGACATAAAGGCATGAGTAAAACTTTGGTTAAAATTAACCGTAAATGTATTTTTGAATAAGTTATCGATTACAATTGGTTAGAAATCGCTTCACTTCACTTCAGTTTTATGTTTTTTTACGATGCTTGCTGTTTTCGCTGTTGTTGTCGCCCAATTTTGCGAGAAAAGAATAACGGACCTGCGCATTGCGCGGCCTCTTATATATAAACCTTGCACAAAGATTGCTTTAGAATTTTAAATCCTTACGTCAGAGAGAAAAACTAAAAACGCAGTTTTACTATATTTGGCCCCCAGTTTTGTGAATATATTGATTTTTTCGTGTGTAAAATTGCCTGTGTAATAAATACAAATTTATTTCATTGGAAGATTCTGGAATTCATTGATATTTTCTAAATACTTTATATACTACTGGAGGTTTGATTAAGCTTTTTGTGTACTCATTTATCTTCTAAACAAATAAGTATTATAATTCTATGAAGAAATGTACACAAAGATTGCTTAAGAATTTTATAATTCACCTCAGACTGCAAAAATGACTAATTGCATGAAAATTGGAAAACAGGAATCTATAAGCTTATCCAGGCAAAAAGCTACCTACGTACCGAATTTTAAGCAAATCGGCCCATAAATAGGATTTCTTTGAACAGATCAGTCCCTGGTCCACTTCTCGGACAAAATGGATCATATATGCTAATATATGCTAAAAAGCTACCTACGTACCGAATTTTAAGCAAATCGGACCGTAAATACGATTTTTTCGAATAGATCAGTCCCTGGTCCACTTCTGGGAAAAAATGGACCATATGTCCTAATATATGCTAAAAAACTACTTACGTGCCGAATTTTAAGCAAATCGGACTATAAATGCGATTTTTTGGAATAGATCGGTCCCTGGTCCACTTGTCGGAAAAACTTGATCACATATGCTAATACATGCTAAAAAGCTACCTGCGCACCGAATTTTAAGCAAATCGGACCGTAAATTCGATTTTTTCGAATAGATCGGCCCCTGGACTAAAATTGTTTAGCCTAAAACATGGTGGTTACCGAAAGCTATTTGTATACAAAATTTCATGAAAATCGGACCAGCCGTTCGCGAGATTACCTGTTACAAAAAAGAGGGACTTCTCTTTATATAATTAGTATAGAGTATAGATAGATATAGATATAGATTTCGCAATGACCGTTTGGGTAGAAGAGGTGGTGGAGTGGCTGTGTATTGTAGAAATAACCTAAATGTTAATATTATAAGTTCTTCTACGTCTGAGATTGAGTTTTTGGCATCCGTGATTTCAGATGCGGGCCCAAAAGTGTTGGTGTCTTGTGTGTACAATGCTAGCAAGAACATTTCATCGCAGCTTTTTTTCGATGGCCTTCCTCCTCGTCTTCTTGACTATGACCACTATATTATATGTGGCTATTTTAACATTAATCTACTCACACCTGACTCTTTATCCACGAATTGTTTAGACTGTCGCATCAGTTGGCATGTCTGTTGCCAATACTTGTATGCCTACAAGATTTTCTATCAACTATCGTCCTAGTCTTCTTGACATTTTCATAGTCCCAAGGTCTACTTCTGTGCATTTATTTGACCAAATGTCTTTCATTTCTGACCAGCGGAATGGAGCTTTAACGCAGAGTAATATTCGTAAATCTATCCATTGGGCCGGTCGGAAAACACGACAGTTCACGACACTTCCCTTACTGGTCGTTTTTTAGTAATAAATCGACCCCAGCGCCACCTGGCGGCTCCCGAATATGAGCTAAATTGCATCATATATACGGCTCATGAGCCACTAGGTGGGTACATTTTTTCACGGCAATATTTTCCTTTACGATGCGAATACATGTTTCGAATATAAGCAAAATCGGATCATGCATAAAATTTTCAGTAATAGCTCCACTCCAACTCCACGCGGTGGGTCAAATTGTGAACTGAAACTATCCAGAGACCCCCTTAAACACACACAACGCCCTATTTTCAAATACAGTATATTTTGCTAGTTACCCATCCTTCTTTGCGCGAAAAACTTGTGCACTTAACGGAAAAGAGCGCTTAAGCGTATTTTCTTTACTACTTCAATCCAAGCTCTTTATTTTCTACAGTTTTTTTTTCAGTCGCTGATTGACCGTTCTCGTGAAGTGACGTGTTTTATCGACAAGTGTTTGATCAACCATCGGTTGTGAGAGTATTGATAATAAGCAATAGCAAACAGAGAAAAGTAATACATATTGACTATTATTCTACCTGCTTATCATTGTAGGATGAATGCTGCAGGGGAAAATATAAACGACGAGAATGCTGCTAATACGTGGCAAACTGTTTCAACTAGAAATGGAAAACGTGTCAATGCAGAATCTCCTAAATTGTATGCAAATAAAAAGAAGATTCGTATACACCCAAATCGATTTACTTAGTGATGATGACGAAGCCTTGCTGGTATCTGATGGGGATAATAATGTGTCAGCGAATCAAGCAGAAGTGCCGAGTATTCCGAAACCGCCGCCGTTAATCATACCAGGAGTAATTAATATAGGTGAAATGATAATCTCTTTTTCGAGTATAGTTGCTAAAAAATATTTTAGTTATAAGTCATTAAGAGATGGACAAATAAGACTCATGATAAATAACATAGACTCATAAAGAAAAATTGTAAGACACTTAGACACTAGCAAGATAAGTTTTCATACATATCAACCTAAACAAGAACTATCATACAGGGTGGTGATTAAAGGAATTCACTGTTCCACCTCTATTGAAGAAATGATTAACCAACTTACACAGTTAGGGCACAAAGTAAGAAACATATCTAATGTTAAAAGCAGAATAACTAAACAACCGTTGTCAATGTTCTTTGTTGATTTGGAACCGAGCGCCAGCAAAAAAAAATTTACGAGCCAAAACATTTAAATAACGCAATTATTAAGGTGGAGGCTCCTCGTCAAACAAATGATTTAGTCCAGTGCTATCAATGCCAAGAATTTTGTCACACCAAAACATATTGCAAAAAACCATTTAGGTGCGTAAAATGTAACTTTATGCACTCAACTGTACATTGCACTAAACCCAAAGATGCTTTGCCAACATGTGTACATTGCCTACAAAATCACACGGCGAACTATAAAGGTTGCGCCGTGTATCAACAACTCATTCGAAATAAACCGCTAGCTGCAAATCGTACAAAAGGGAGAATAAATGTTAACCAACAAAACTTTCCACGTCTAGGCAATGAAGCGAGCTTAAATTACACTAATAATAACACAAATAACCACAATGAGCAATCTTATTCTAATATTCTAAAAAGTACTGATGATAACAACGAAATGAACAGACAAAATACAATGCAAAAAATTGAAAAACTGCTAACCACGCAAATAATAAATTATGCAAGTAAATTTAATTTTAGCAACATGGAATGCCAACCAGCTTATCCCGTCATGCTCTAGAAACTGAAGTATTTTTAAATCAGAATTTTATTGATATAATGCTAGTGCCAGAAACGCACTTTACAAATAGAACATTTTTAAACATTAAAAATTAAGACATAATCAGCTGTAACCATCCTAGTAACAGGGCTCATGCTGGCTGTGCTAGTCTGGTTAGATCCAATATAAAATAAGATCTACTAGAACCAAGTCAATCCCTGACAATTCAGGCTGCTGGAATAAAAATAAAATATAGCAATATGGACTTAAGTATTAATGCCTTGTACATCCCACCAAGGCATAGTATCACAACTCCTGAATACGAACTTTTCTTTAACTCCCTTGGTCCTAGATTTTTTGTGTGAGGTGATTACAACGCGAAACCCTGGTGGGGCTCACGTACTCCCAACCCAAAAGGTAGAGAGCAATATAAATGTATCGTGAGCCTACCTATTGGCCAAGTGACCCCTTTAAAATCCCTGACCTAATAGATTTTGCTGTATACAAAGGTATTCCCTCTCAAATACTAGCTATTGCTAGCTCTGAAGCACTAAGCTCAGACCACTCGCCCCTTATTATTAGTTACAACACTTTAATAGATATCAAGCAACGGAAAAAACAATGCTCTAAATAACAAAAGTGAAATTAGTATTTTTCAAGATTGGGTAACACAAAATGTGATACTCAACACATCCATCAAAAGCTCAACAGAATTGGATAATGCCGTTGGGAGTTTTACCAACCTAATACATGAAGCAGCCTTTGTTGCTACTCCACAGAGGAGAAATGAATTTACGTCTCATACCTATGCCCATGTGTTTGCTGAGATAAGAGCACTAATTCAGCGTAAAAGACGTATACGAAAACATTGGCAAACTTATAGGAATACAGTGGACAAAACTGCTTTAAATAAAGCTACAATGGAGCTTAAAGAAAAACTAAAGACTTCAGAAATAAATCAGTTTCGGAATATATTCAAGTATTAAATTACAGTAATACTAATGATCAATTTTTCCTAATAAACAATTGTGGTACAAAGCTCAATAAAAATAAAAATGTTAATAAGCCACAATAACATTGACAAATACATAGTTTAGGAAGAGCCTGCCTGAAGTTATACAAAAAAGCAAATAAGCAAATGGATGTATAGAATTGACAACAACAACCACGCTGTCAAGTTTAAATAGCGGCAAATCAGCTGCACTTGATAGTAGTTGGTTAAATAAGGAAAATGAATTAGCCACAAGAGTTTATGGGATGTACATATGTAGCTCAGTGGTAAACGCTTCTGATTTTGAACATCGATTACGCAGGTTCGAGCCCTGCCGAAGTCTAGAAAAAAGAAGTCTGATGAGGAAATGCGGTGATCTCCGAAATAGCGAATAGGTTATCATTTATGCATACATACCTAATGCAGATAGGACAGTCTATAACGAAACTCGAAAAATCAAAGCTCTTTTCTTTGTGCAAAATTTAAAAAAATTCTTCAAAATTTTCACATAAATTTTACCTTTTACTAAAAATTAAAAACAGAGTTACAATAGTTCAATGGGATTTAGAAATCTGGGAGAAAATGGCTCCCAATAGAATGATACTTGCGGTTTACGTAAATGTATATCGACGCAGCCTTTCGAATAATTACCACTTTTCGCCATACATACGTACGGTATTGATAACATATGATGTTCACGATGCAGCGAAACAAAGGTGGCGCCTTCCGCGGACCGCTAGTCCTCTCTTTTTCTATTTGACAGCATCCACCCTTTCGCTGACGTCACATTATTATTTTTTTCGCACTAGTGATGAATATTAAATTTTCATATTGTACCAATTTGCAGAAAAGGTGTATCTAAAAGTAGACATACGTACCTAAACAGTAAACATGTATTTTTATGTGCATACATTTTTGGTAGTTGGTGGACTACATCTTCCTTTTGTACCATAACAATTTTTCTACGTACATGAATATGAAACAAAATGTTACTATGTTCCAAATGTACCTAAAATAATGTGGTTGTACCGAATGTATGTTCAAATTTAAGAAGCTGAATAGTAGGTACAATTCAACCTAGTTTTACATCACCACCTGTTCGCTTCTTCCTCTTCTTCTTCAAAATTATTCTTTACGCTCTCATTCTCAAAATAATGTGACGTCACACTCAGTTGCTCTCAGCTCGATTGGCACAATCTTCTATTCTATCATTCTTGTATGACGTTAGCGTAAGCGGTTCCAGAGATAGGTGAAATGAGAACAAGGGGGTGCCATGCCCTCTTTTCCATTACTTACCCCTTTTCGCCAAAAGCACGATATTGATAACATATGTATGTGTGTAGCTTTGTCGAATTTCAGACGTTAGCGTAAGCGGTTCCAGAGATAAGCTATATGAGAAGTTCAGTTTGTATCGAAGGTGCCCCGTCCCCTTTTCCAATGCATTTGCAACATATGCATCAGTGCTAAGTTTCAGTTCCCCGGCGTATTTGGTTTCAGAGATATATTGATTTTTTATGTTTTAGTCTATATAAGAATCTTAGGAATATCCCGAGCTACATACCGAATAAATGTTTGGGCGGAATATTTATTTTCAAGGTCCGTTGCTAGCTCCAAATATATGGAAAAAGTATACATTCAAATACCTAGGAATAATGATCGAAGATAAACTAAAACAAAAAAAAAAATATATAAATATTCACATCGGTGAAAACTGCATTTAATTCCACACTTAAATTTGTGCGTGATGCGCTTACAAACATACAGACAGACAGACCAAAATTATAAAAATTTTAGATTTGGCTTCTGTTGATCTAATAAACCTCCTATTAATTTTTCTTTAACATCTATTATGTACAGATATCGGCCTGTTGCAATTTTATTATTCTCAAATACTTTCGTTTGATACCCATATGGCAACATTTAGGTTATCTTATCAATTTAACTGAATTAAAGTTTTCAAATAGGTGGCATCCCGCTTAAAAAATATATTCAAAAGTAAGCTTCCTAATCCTCTTTAGTTTAATGTCCTTATTTTAATATTTCAAAATTATTTAACAAATTCAAATTAATAAAATGTTTCAAGCAGTTGGCAAATCCCCTAAAAATATTTTCGGCATTAAAATTTCCTAGCCTATTTAGTTTGCAATTATTGCAATATTTAATTTATGTTATCAATTAAATTAAATTAAAGTTTTCAAATAGGTGGCAACCTTCCACAAAAATATTTTCATACTAAAATATATTCTTTTGCCAGCCATATGCAATACTTACTTTATCGTATCAATTGACCTAAACTGTAAAACACAGTTCGCAACTCTCTAAGTTTTTCTTCTATGTTGTAAGCTAGACCTCTAGCGATACATCGGTGAAAACTGTATTGAATTCCATGCATTAGTTCTCGAGTGCGCACAAATATACAGACGGGCAGAGTCAAAAATTCCAAAAATTTTTAATTTGGCTTCTGTAGGTCTAATAAAAGCCCACCATATTAATTTTTATTTAATATTTATAAGGTACAGACATCGGGCTGTGAAATTTGTATTATAAGTACAGATATAGATTTCATTTATTTTATCAATTTAAAATAATAAAATTTTTCAAACAGGTGGCAACCCTCCTCAAAAATGTTTTCGGCAGTAAATTTCCTAAACCTCTTCAGTTTGATACACATAATTCAATATTCAATTTATCTTATAAATTAAATTCAATAAAAATTTTCAAACAGGTGGCAACTCTAAAAATATTTTTATTAGTAAACCTTCTTACGCCTCTTTTTTGGCGCCCATATTAAAATATTCACTTTTGCTTATCAATTTACTTAAGCTACAATTTTCGAACAGGTGACAACTCTCCAATTTGTTTCTTTCTATATTTTAAGTTAGACCTCTACTAATACATCGGTGAAAACTGCATTCAATTCCATTTATTCGTTTTCGAGTCATGCGCGTGCAAACATACAGACAGACAGACAGACAGATAGACAGACAAAAATTCTAAAAATGGTTGATTTGGCTTCTGGTGCTTTAAAAAAGACCCCCCACATTAATTTTTCTTTAATATCTATAATGTACAGACATCGACCTGTTACAATTTTATTAT
>NW_023458561.1:8083809-8085970 GCF_013731165.1 Rhagoletis pomonella | reverse complement strand
TTTAATATCTATAATGTACAGACATCGACCTGTTACAATTTTATTATATGTATAGATGTATAGATACGCATTTCAGCACTACCAGACTACTTTTCCTACTACCTTCTCACAAAAGGGGATAAAATGGTTACCCGCTTTCTCTTTCCTTCTCAAATGTAACATTGCAAGGCAGTCGATTGACACAAATGTCAATATTTATCCTGCCTTATCTCATGCCTTAAATCATGGGCTGAACTGTTTGAAATTTCGCAGCCGAAGCAACTACACTGTTCACGCTTTGTGCAAAACAAAGCGCTCATTTTTGCCCTTCACATATTCACAGCAAAATGGGTGAACTCTGGTAATGTCAATTATATGAATGTAGAGCTAAGTCTCATAAAAAGAACTTTCAAACTTGCTTTCCCAACATTTTCATTTTACACATTCAAGGTGTATTTTAATACATCCTACCAAAATCTGTGAAAAGCACAGTTTCAAAAAAAAGGTGTTGGTTAGGGCCTCGTGAATTAAGGTAATGATATATGTAGTTCATAATAAAAATCACATAATTTTATACATATTAAGACACATATACAGGGAACGGATTTTATGGAAATTGCCTTTTTTCTGCTAAAGAGATAGAGTATATTTGATTAAGAATGTCCACGATTTAGCTTTCCCTGATTCCATATATACACATTTGATGTTGCTTTTTTGGCCTTCTTAAAATATTTACCTTTTTTGCCCATTTGCCCTAATTCCTGATAATATAAGTTTCAAACGTTCCATATTTAAATTGGGCGCCACTTGTATTAGCTCACGTCGAGCGCACGTTTAGTACGTTCAAAGCTGTGTTAAAACCTGTTTTGTTACAAAAAATCAAGTTGATAATGAAGCAAATCGATGAATAAATAAAGAATTAATAAGTGGTCATATGAAAATGCGCAAAGATTTTTTGTATGAAAACTTAGCAAAAAGGAATGTTACTCATACGCCATGTACACCAGAAAATATATCGAAAACTTATTCATAGAATAAAAAATTAACTAAATTTTCGGAATCAGCAAGCAATTCTATATAGGAAATAGGATATGCGGTGGCGTCCGTTAAACATTATTCCTGTAAACCAGTATTATTTTTGAGTTCTTGTCTTTTTAGTGCCTTTTTTGCTATTTTTAGTGCCTTTTCCTGCCTATTTCGCTATTTTATTTTGCATTTTTTTCTGCTAAAGCGATAGAGTATATTCGATTAAGAATGTCCATGATTTAGCTTTTCCTGATTCCATATATACGCATTTGATGTTGCATTTTTTTGCCTTTTTTAAGATATTTGCCTTTTTTTACCTGTTCTACCTTTAATTGTAAATGGTAAGGATAAAGCCCTTATTCCTGATAATATGATAGCTTTAAACGTTCCATATTTAAATTGGGTGCCACTTGCATCAACCCACGTCGAGCGCACGTGTAGTACATTCAAGGATTTTCTTCGCGAAAATCGAATGAAAATGTTACTACAACTATAGAGATTAAGGTTTTGTGAGTTAAAAACTCGAAAAGAGAAAGTAGTCAAATATTTAAAGTACAAGTTTTTCATATAATGAAACTAGTTCATAATTTTTCTCTTTTCACTTGTAAAATAAACATTTCTAAAATAAATGTATTTTTTGATTACACTGTGCTACAGCATTTTTGAGGGCGCAACAATTCAAACGCAGGTTGAAAGAACTAGACCCGTATAGTAAAACCTCAAAATCGTTTTGCATTATTTGGTCAAATTTCTTTGATATGGCTATTTTAAATTTGCAATAATTTGCCTAAGTGTCTTTAGAATAAATGAAAAAAGAGTTAAAATAATTATCGGAGACAAATACGTGGTTTCGGGACATATAGAAAAATTTTACGAGGACTAATTCTGTAGGATATTTTAACCCGTTGTCACCCTCATAACGGGGTAATTTTGACCCTTATTTTAGAAAGTCCGAATACAATGTCATTTTAAAGGTAGCTAGAGGGTTAAAATATTGTAGAAAATTATTTGCCATGAAATTTCCCTAGGGGTCCTCTCAAATCTTTGTTCAAAGAATCTGCAAGTTCACAGAAAATAAAAAGTCATATAATAATAATAATAATAATAATAATAATAATAATAATAATAATAATAATAATAATAATAATAATAATAA
>NW_023458561.1:8083706-8083799 GCF_013731165.1 Rhagoletis pomonella | reverse complement strand
AATAATAATAATAATAATAATAATAATAATAATAATAATAATAATAACAATGGTAAGGGCTAAGCTCAGGACCTTACCGGGGTCACACAGGGC
>NW_023458561.1:8052664-8073706 GCF_013731165.1 Rhagoletis pomonella | reverse complement strand
TGGGTAGCCCAACACGCTTCGGTGGGAGTCCCACACTCGGGGAAGGTAGTATAGAGACTAGCGCCCCCGGCCAGTGCATAAAGCATTTCCCTCTCCTACGAATAATAAAAATAATAATAATAATAATAATAATAACTAGTATCGCCCCGTTGCCGAAATTCGACCACCTCACTTTTTCATACAATTTCGCTTTGTTTGTGGCGATTTTATGTCCGTGACAACCTTTTGATCGTCCACGTCACTAATAGTATTAGGTGGAGTGATATCTTTTCCGTTTAATAATTCTATAATTCATAGGAGCAGTAGGGAGGAATAGATTGGTATGTAATTTCGTTAGCGTATTAATATAAAGATAGTATAGTAGCTGGTGAAACCAAAGCAGGCATTCATAGGCTTATACGGAAATTGGAATAACTCGGCTCTGGAGCCACCTATCGGGTAAATTTTTTGCAGGTGTATTTCTCTTGATGTTAATAATATGTATTTTGAATTGGAAGCAAATCGGACTCCACTCCTACTCCACGTACTGAAAAAAAAACGAAATGCGAGGCTCCCCTTTGAAATACCTTACGAACAAAAGAAGAATCATTCAATTGGTTGAGAAACATAGGAGCAGTAGGGAGGAATAGATTTGTATGGGATTTCGTTAGCGTGCTAATATGTATATAGATATTGAAAAGATATTACATTGGAACCACTTATAAGTTGCCGCATCAATGCACTCTTCTAAGCCAGTCGCATCACATGAAAATGTTTCATGAATTTTAATTTGGGATAGCTCGAATTCGGTGGTAACTATCGTTTAGATAGACTTCACCACTTCTTTTGCTCAGTGTGGGGACTATCGTTTAGATAGACTTCACCACTTCTTTTGCTCAGGGTGGGGAAGTGGCTTGGTTTTATATTTTTGCTAATAAATAGCGAGTCAGCTTGAAACAACGAAACAAAGAAAAACTGAATTTAGCAGCTTATAACGCGTTCACCCCTCCTTTTCCCCACGGCGGGAAATAACTTCGTTCTTCTACTTAATAGCGATTCAGCTTAAAACAACGAAACAGAATAACTAATTTAGTACATATTATGAGTTCACCCCTCCTTTTCCCCACTGTGGGGAAGTGACTTCGTTCTTTATTTTTGCTATTTAATAGCGAGTCAGCTTAAAACAACGAAACACAAAGTAACTGAATTCAGTAACATATTATGAGTTCACCACTCCTTTTCCCCAGGGTGGGGAGGTTACTTTGTTCCTCATTTGCCTTTGGGACGATTAATAGCGAAATTAGGGGACTGGGAAAATTAAGTAGATAATTTAAAAATCCATATTAGCGTAGTGATTCAGTATTGCCAAGTTGACAATTTCGTCATTTGTAAATTCTCTGCTACTTATGACGATATTGGGAATGAAGATTTTTACCCCATTCGCAATTTCTTTGTCTAAGAATCTGATTCCTTCCAGTGATGAATCACTTATAAAATTGAATACAGGTCTTACATCAAATTTTGAGGTATGTGAATAGTTAAATTGTTAAATTGTTGATTTTGTATAGGTCAATATTTAAGATGAAATAATCGAAACTTTAAAACGTGAAGTAAACCAGATAAAGTAATAAATATATGTATGTAAATGAGAACTATATTTGCATGGGATTTCGTTAGCGTATTAATATATAGATATTCGAACCACAGTATGACATTTTAAGTTACACCAATGCACTTGACAACATAGGAGCAATAGGGAGGAATAGATTTGAATGGGAATTCGTTAGCGTATTAATATAGATAGTAGATGGGGAAACCAAAGCAGGCATTCATAGGCTTATACGGAAATTGGAATAACTCAGCTCTGGAGCCACTTATCGGGTCCATTTTTCGGAGGTGTATTTCGCTTAATGTTAGTAATATATGTTTTGAATTTGAAGCAAATCGGACCATAAATGAAGTTTTTCGGAATAACTCTACTCCTACTCCACCTACTGAAAAAGCAAACGAAACATAGGAGCAGTAGGGAGGAATAGATTTGTATGAGATTTCGTTAGGGTATTAATATATAGATAATAATAATAATAATAATAGATTGGCGCTTACACAAATGTTAGTGTTTGGCAGAGCTTCTCCTCTGATTTTTGGCGTGCGCCTTGATGTTGTCTAACAAAGCGGAGGAACTTACAGTTTTACGTCGACTCCGAACGGCGATTGTATTTTTATGAGAAGCTGTTTTCATGGCAGAAATGCACTCGGAAGGTTGCCATTGCCTGCCGAGGGACGACCGCTGTTAAGAAAAAACCTTTTTTCTATATTTTTTTGCGATGTTGCTTTGACCAGGGCTTGAACCCAGGTGCTGCGGAGTGGAAGCGCGCACTGCTTGCCACTACACCACAGCGGCCGACGCTGTGTCATATATCCCCTTGAAATATGGGCAATTCTTAATTAGTTCGAACCTTCGCATGAATCGACAGCTTTTATTCGGACGCATAATTTTCGAGGGTTTATTAACCTAAATCAGGTTACATATATTTTGTAGATTATGTGAATTCAAAAAGATGGACCACCGTACAAATATGCATACAATTTCACAATAAAATAGGGAAATTTTCGCAAATAGAAGTGTGATTCTCCTGTTATTTTTTAATTTTTACGTTGCAAAATTTGGTGCATTGATTGCTCTTGTTTGAGTTTATAACGAACTGGTAGTACTTGGAAAGGAGAATCGAATGCAACCAGTTAGAAGTATGTGCTTGCAATAGAAACGAAGTTATTAAGAGTCAAAGTGCCGTGACTCTTTTTGAAATTCCGATACTCGTGTTTATACTTAAATTTGATGGGCTACAAAGCTGCAGATCAAGAAGTTAGAAATTTTGGTCAAAATTTGCAGAATTTTCATAATTTTTGAACAAAGTCTGAAATTCGTATTTATATCGTGTTTGGTAGGTAACCAGCTATACTTTCATAAAAGTAATAAACATTAAATAAACTACAGAAAAATAGCCAAAACTTACTAAAATGTCGCGTCTCAGTTTTTATTTGGTTTATCTCAGTAACCGATTTATTAATTTGTACCAAACTCAGTGCAATTATTGACCTTGGCATAAAAATGCTATATGTTGAAGATTTTCGAAATCGGACTAAAATTGCGCCCACTTTCCACTTCAAAAAAAAAAAAACAAAACGTGTGAAAAACATTTAAAACGTATGGTGCGTTGTTTTAAAACGTTGCATCACGTTGAATTTTGTATTCTAGCAGCTGAAGGAACGTATACTAAAAATTTCAGACACGATTTAAGAAAATAAAATGTTTCACAATAAAAATTGAAGTTTGTGAGAATTGCCCATTACAAAAACAAATCGATGCTTTGTGTTACTTATACTGGTATACAGTTCATATACATATGTATGTAACTCTAGCTCCAATTGTTTAAACAATTAACCTAAATGTAAATAATCTTTGGATAGAACACCATTCACCAAAATGACCTCAAGCAACGGCAGTTGTCAACAGTCGTTGCTTGTGCTGATCTGCTCTTTCGCCAGACTGCCAGGCCACTTGCTCACTTTGGTGAATACCACTTAAATAATAATAATATTATAGAAAAAGTAAAATGGAAGCGTGCAAGTCAGATACTAACAGCTTTTGCTACTGCTGTGGTAAATATGTATCAAAAAGTACATGTCCTTAAAAATTCACTACTTACATAATCATCTGGCTCATTTCAGCAAGCAGGTATCCACTGAGTCCGATGAGCACGGCGAGAGCTACCATAAATTGGGGGTGTGTTCACAAATGCATCAAGCCAAAACATCAGTCTCTTTTATTTCTAAACTGTAATTGATGGGAATGTCCAATATGCGGAACTACTGTTAAATGACGAATTGGAACTTATAGCGTTTTCTTTTCTCAAAAAAAGTTCTGCCCTTTTATATGGGAACTCTTGCTTTGCGTTGCCCTGAAACCTGAGAAAATGTTGCATTCTTTATATGAGAATGAAACAGAAAATTTACTACTCCATCACAATTTATTTATAGAACTTAATAAAGCTGAATTATTCACTTGGCCTGTAAGTCTTTAACAATTTTAAAGCAAAACACTCATTTCTGATAGGGGAAATAACTGAATTTTTACAAGATTAAATTAAAAATCAACCATGCAAATCTCACCCTCACGTTTATATGAGGGCAGAAAAGGCAGCTTTGTGAAAGGGCTGAGAAAAGAACTTGAAAATGTGACAGCGCTAACACAATGCAGAATAAGTGCAGCCTTTTTTCTAGAAGAGAAAACGCTATTAGTTGCGTAAATAAGGCATTTCCATCAATTATTGCTTGGAAATAAATGAGACTGATGCTTTGCCTTGATGCATTTCTGAACACGCCCTGGCTCTTCCATTTGAAATGAGGTAGTAAATACTTGTAACACAAAAATATTTCAACTTATTCTAATTAAAAAAACAATTCAGATATAAAGAAAAACCACCATCGGATGCAATTCTTGCAGAAATTTGTTGGCGGAGTAAGCACGTGTTTGAGGTTCGTGATCAAGAATTTCAAGATGAAGAGGTAGGGCCAGGGTTGGAATCACACGTGGACATCATGTGTGACTCAGATTCTGATAACAGCGATGACTCCGACACTAGTTTTCTACATTGGAATACTTTTTTTAAATAATTTCTTGAAGTAATCATATCTTTGAAAGTACAAAGTCCTTTTAAAAAAATCCTTACGTCAGAGAGAAAAACTAAAAACGCAGTTTTACTATATTTGGCAACCAGTCTTGTGAGTATATTGATTGCTTCATGTGTTTCGAAATTTGTTTGCTTTTGTCGCACGGTGAAAGAAGTCAAAGAAAAACCATCTCCATTTGTTTTCGTTGCTTTAACAAGAATAATTTTACATAAAATCTAAATACAATAATAATTGGTCTGAGAAGGTCAAACAATTCAGAAAATACCAGAAGCCTTCAATTGTTTTTGAACCCTTATCAGATAAAATTTTTAGATAATAGATATGTAAATACTAATGCAATGATTAAATATGGTTTTTTGGCAACTGAAACGATATTTCCTTATGTAGTATTTATAAACAGAACCTCATTGCAACTCTTTGGACTAGAGATGGACACGGGCCGGACCCCTGCGTAAGCCCGCGGGTACGGGCCGGAATATTTGCTGTCAGCACGAACTCGTGCGTGCATAGGCGTTCAGTAAAATTTCATAAAAGCACGAAAAAGCCCGTTTCTAATACTACAAATTTAGATAAGCTTTTGTTTTTATGCAAAAAAATAGTACATATTAAAACTCTTTGATAAGAGAAAAGCAAAAAAAGAAATATTTGGAAACCGATAGAAAAAATAAGATACTTACAGACCTATTCTGCGTTGGTAACAAAATCTTTGTTACCGGTTAGTAAAGTTACTGTCAGTTTTTAAACCCTTTTCATATTCTCCACACTCTTGTAACCAGTAAAGTTTGTTACCATCTCATGAGCAGCATGAATAAATTAAAACGTTACCAAGGTAAATAGAATTGCGGTTGTAAGAAGTGGTGACAATTGTTGGTAACAAAATTAGCTTGTTACAAAATATTCGGTTACAAGCAGAATAGGCCTGTTACATGCCTATTCTACCACTAACACCACTTCTTGTAACCGCAATTCTAAGTACTTTGGTAACAATTTAGCCTATTTAGCAATTTAATTTTGTATAAATTCTGGTGTTGCATACTTCACGGGGCAATATTTTGTTACCTGATTATGAGATGGTAACAAAATTTAGCAGTGCGCAGAATGCGAAAAGGGTTTAAAAATTACAAAGAACTTTATTTACCGGTAACAAAATTTTTATTACCGACGCAGAATAGGCCTGTTAGTAGTTTTGTTTACATATCTGTACATAAAATACCTTCCACTTTTTCTACTTCCCAGAAAATATGTTATAAAAATCTTTGATGTAAAAAATTGATTCGCTTAAGGAAATATACATTCATAAACACAAAATTAAAAATATGCACATATGTATAAAAGTTGGCTCTTTATTTCCGGGCTGGGAAGTGTCCCGTCGTGCCGGCCGGGCAGGGCCGGGCCCCACTAAAATTCTTAACATTCTTTTGACATCCTCACTTTTTGGAAAAAGAAGTTCAAGATACAAGTTTATGTGCAAAAAATAAATTAAACAATAAAAGTCTCCTTATTTTTATGGAACTTATAATAGAAAAATTTGTATTTCATTACCCAGACTTTATGAATAGCCTACTCTATAAGTAATAGTAGAAATTCCGAATTAGTAAGTTCAGTCAAGACGTCATTCAAAAGTTTTGAAGAAAATCACTTTTCTCTTTTGTGAAAATTTGGGACTATCTTATGCGAGTATTGTCGACAAAATGTTAGTCTATGAATGACTAAAAATTAACGAATAAATGGTTAATCGCGATTAATGATTAAAATTAATTAAGCGATCGCTGTGGTGTAGTGGTTAGAAGTGCGCACTACCATTCCGCAGGGTGAGCGTCCGAGCCCAGTTCCGGCCAACAAAAAAAAAGAAAATGTTTTTTGTAATAGTGGTCGGCCCCCGGCAGGAGTCGGCGTAAAACTGTAGGTCCCTCCCCTTTGTGCGACAACATCAAGGCGCATGCCACAATCGGAGGAGTAGCTCGGCCAAACACTAATATATGTCGATGGTCCTCTGCAATAACGGCACAATTCAAAATTTCAGGTTTAGAAAAATACATAATTTGAAAGCTTACAGTATGACTGCATATAATCCGGAATAATTACGTTCCAAGACATATTATTGCTAAATTACGAAACAAAAAATCTTTAATTGGCTCTACTGAGATATATGAAATTTTTTGTTGTGTCGATATGTAAGCTCGTTTCTATTATTATTAGTAATCATCAATACAATTTCAAATTACATAAACCCAGTCACAGCCCTTTTTTGTATTCGACGCTTCCAGAAATCACATAATACATAAAATAAATAAAAGCTGTTTTGATTAATATTACATAAACTGGAAACTGTTAAAAATAAGTGCGCTTGAGTACATAGATTAGAACCCATTTAGTTCCTAAAATGTCTGTTTGCAACACATAACAATAAAAATGCACATCAAATTGCTAAGAATGATGAAGGAAATCGATTCAGACATGCCTGTTTAACTGGCCGTGCGTGCTCTAAACAAACACATGTTAATTAAGGAGCTATTCAAGTATTATGTAACCACCAGGGGAAAGCGGGGGTCTTGGTTTGGCAACGGGCAACATTTCTTCAAATAAGTAAAACATTAATTACACACGCACAAATTTTGCCTGCAATTTCCATCACAATTGAACACTGCACTTCACTCTCGTTTCGAATTTTTGAAAGCGTTTTTTAAGCTATTTAGTGGTTTAACACTTCTTGTGGGCACTTGATATTGTAAAAAAAATATGCGCAATTCGATCACTAACTACATTTTTTTGTAAAGAACACCCGTTTGCTTTAAATTTGTAAAAATACAATTATTTTTTTATTTTGTTTACATCTGTCATTTGTTACAAATGAAGAAAAGTCCAAGAGTTGCCAAGTATAAATATCTCTATATCTATTTATTAAAATAATAATTTACAATAATAATTTATTTAATTTAATACTTTATTAAAATACAAATTTGAAGTGCAAATACATTTGTAAAACTGTTTATCACGAAATGTTATTAATTGTTTGCAAGCATACTATAGTTTTCATGCATTTTGGGAATAAATAATCTAATATGTGTACATATATATCGTCGTTTAAAGTACAAAACCGCGTATCGTCATTCTGCAAAACCGTGTGATTGACATTGGCTGCCAAAAATTGGATTTGCTCACAAAAGCTCTTGGCTCAATTCTTATCCATTCGTCCTGAAATATACTAGCCAGAAATACGTTTGCTTTATAAAAAAGATAACCATTTTGAAATATGGGTGACTTTACTCTCTAGAAAATCATTTATGCAATTACGCGGTTTTGCATTTTCTTGATACGCGGTTTTGTACTTTAAACGACGATATGTATAGCATGTACTTACGGCGGCCGCCGTAGCAGAGTGATTACATGTGCGTACTTCCACTCCATAGGACCATGGTTAAATACCTGGTCAGATCATAACACAAAATAGCAGTCGTCCTTCGGCACGCAATGGCATACCTTCGAGTATATTTCTGCCTTGAAAACTCTTCTTATAAAATCAGAACTCATGCCTCAAGTTTGAGCAGAAGTTCGGCCAAACACTTAGAAAAATATTTTAGCACCAAATATTTATTTGTTTACTTATTTTAAGGGAGATGGCAATCTTCTGGTTTCACATTTTGGGTACAAAAATTTCAACCCTGATACAACAAATAGTATTAGTACTGAATGATAATGACAGATTGCATTCCCATAAACGTCCAATCATACATGATTGAGTTTTTTTTTTGCATTCACATTCTCTATGTGAATGGGTATCAACCATTCCATAACACACTACATATTTTGTGTTTGCAATTTGTAACCAATCTCAAGAGTGGTTGTTAAATTTTTTAAATCAAACAATCACATTTTTTAAAGGAAAAAAATGAGAATGCACACTCAATTGATTCAATCATTACACAGCTCTGTAACTCCGAACAATGAAAGCAGCTATTATATTATATTATATAGACTAGCAAATGTCCGCTTACTTCGCGGCGCCTAATAAGAACGTTTCCGTTGGCCACTGCAAAAGAGCGTTTAAAAGCAAAAATAAAGTAAAAATTTTTGGTTTAAGTTGAAACCACTAAAGCGTAGTATCCTCCTCGCACGTAACGCTGTGATACCATATGGAATACCAATCATTTCGGTGTCATGAGCTTTACCGATGGTCTTATTTCCACCTTTGAGATCTCTGCCAAGCATGCGTAATCTTTTTGTATGATCTTGCAACTACAACATTGGTGCGATGCGTATGCCAATAAAAGTTCTTATAGGGAAACTCAAGAGCACAGAAGTGCGTTTTCTGTTATAGGCCGGCCAAGAGTCCTCGCTGTCCCTACGGTTGTACTGATTTTATTCATTTCTTCAATCAGTACGTTAATGTCCTCATTTTTCAGAATTTGTACTGATTTGTACTGAATTTTCAATTCAAACAAAAAACTTTAGGAGTTTCTTAAGGTTTTTACATAACGTTGTAACTTCCTTAAACTGTAATGTAAAAAGTAAGAAGATAATTTAATTATAGTTGACATGCTTCAGATAATGTTTGATATGCCTAAGAAATTAATACAAAAAAAATATCAATCCTTGTATGGGCATATCGTCGGGTCGATACGTACCAGTTGCGATAATAGGTTTGTTCCACAAGCCACTCGAAGTAACTTCGAGTTACACATACGCGTTCCGCAAGTAAGTTTTAGAGTTTCTTTGATATACGCTCACAGTTTGCTCGAGTTCTTTTACAAGTAGCTTGTGGAACAATGTAATATCGAGGGCTTATATTCAAGAGCCTCAATCTGCAATTTTCACAAAAACAACTTTGTGATGTTAGAACCCATGTGGGTCCAAGAATGATAGAATACAAGATTGCGCCAATCGAGATGAGAGCAACTGGCCGTGACGTCAAAAAATACCAGAATGAGAGAGCAAGACGAACTCGACAAGAAAAAGAGGAAGCATCGAACAAAAGGCAGTATTGCCAAGTTTTGAATTTGAAAAAGCACCAAATTTTTATTGGTATATTTTATGGACTTTATATACATACATAATTTTATTGTAAGGATTCCGATTCAAATTAGTAAAAATCAATATTTCTTGCACGACGGTCGATTTCTTCTGGCATGATTGAAGGTGCTGCCACATATTTTGTTGTCGATTATGTCACTGTGCCATGATTTTGTTAAAATTTTTGTAAAGTTGCTTACCACACTTACGATTGCTATAAATGGATTTTTGCTATGGTGGATTTTTATATTAGAACCTCAACTTTTATGAAAAATGCAGACAGAGGGTATTGAATATAAGCCCTCGATATGTTGGAGGTTTAATTACACAGGCCGACAAAATTTAACCAACATTCAGACCCAGAAACCAGACTATATATTTCCGAAGGTTTATGATGCGTTGAATCCAAATCTGGCCTCAGCTCTGGCTATGTTATCTCAATCGATTTTCAGGTGTAGGAAAATTTAGAAACATGAAATTTTCAAAATGCGATATCTCAGCGAAAAAAAATAATATTTGAGCAAACAAAACGGCATTTGAAAGAAGAAGACTTGTACTTAAGGATGCCAGCCTATTATTTTGTATTTTGGTGACAGAAAACATCTGCAAGGCTACATAACCTCAAATATGGGCAAAAACGGTGTTTTTTGCACTTTAGGTTAGGATATCTCGAAAACCAGAGCTGATAGAGCAATTCTGAG
Source organism: Rhagoletis pomonella (assembly GCF_013731165.1). Classification (NCBI taxonomy): domain Eukaryota; kingdom Metazoa; phylum Arthropoda; class Insecta; order Diptera; family Tephritidae; genus Rhagoletis; species Rhagoletis pomonella. The sequence continues at coordinate 8,063,321 of NW_023458561.1, read as the reverse complement.
GCCAGATTCGGATTCATCGCATCAGAATCCTTTGAAAATATATAGTCCGGTTTCTGGGTCTGAGAAGCTGTTATTTAAAAAGAAAGCTGACGTTTTTTTGTCGGGTGTTGCTAGTTATCTCGAAAATAACTTTCAGTTTAAAAACAACAAATTTGAATATTCTGACGGCTTTTGATTATAACATACAATTCTTTTTTTCACAATTTACTCACATTGTAGAAGACATTTGCGTACAAGATATAGGTTTAGATTACCGTATTAGCGAACTCTTAGCCTTTCAAAGTTTTTGCGTAGTTTGAAAAAATTAATTTAAGCCATGAGGAATTATAGATGAAGTCCTTAAATAGTGGTACTTTTCCACAGTTTGAAAAAATATGTAATTTTGTTTTTTTTTCAATACCACACTCAAACGGAGCAACTGAGAGGATCTTAAGTATAAAGTTTTCTTCCTGGCGCAAAGAAAGAAACCGGCTTCTAATTAAAATTTTTTAAAGTGAACTGCATATTAAAAGTAATTTTTAATTGAAAAGTATAGAATTCTTTGACTATTTATACACTGAAGATGGAAATGGTCTCATTATTGCTATTCACAAATGTCGTAAATATAATGATGTGTACACTCATGTTAAAATGAATAACACTTATATTATGAACTATATTTTATTTATATACCAAAATATTGTTAAAAACAACTACTCTGGCGTTTTAAAGTATTATCTGATAGTTACATTCATAATTTTGATTTGAATAAAAATGTACTGAAAAGTACTGATTTTAGCATGAAAAAGTCGAATGTACTGATTTCGCGCATACAAAAGCTGGCAACCCTAGCTGTCCCACAGGATGAAAAGTTTTCCGGTATATTGGCTAAATGAGTCGTGTGATCTCTTGAATATCTTTCAAATGAAGCAATTGATATACCTACGGTGATCTTCCCTTGTTAATTTGCCACTTTTACAATTCGTGGAAAAATTTTTGAACTGATTTCTAGGTAGCTGCAAGATTTCATGATCGTGCGTGAGGGCGTCAGAATAACTTAACCCCATCCTTAATTTAGACATCTGAAAACTAAATTCATATAACTTAAATATAGGGCCAAAGTAGACCAACCACACGGGGTTTCTATATATTTCGGCTGTAGCGCCATCCATTGGGTCCATTCTTAATCTGCAAAACCATTGCTTACCATAAAATGAGTACGTGTTATGAATTTCAACCTCGACCCCAGCGGCATGGGGTCAATTTTTATCAAACGAATTTATCATCATAAAGGTACATAGCTCACATTTAAAATTTGAACGAAATCGGTCAATAAATACGATTTTTATAAATAACTCTACTCCAACACCACCTAGAGAGTTCTCTAGTAGCATGTAATAGGACCATATATGTATGTAAGATAACCTCCGACAATCTGACGGAACTCTATTCAGTGGTTTTTGAGTTTAGTCCGAACAACGAAAACAGTTATCATTTTATGCTAATAGGTATGTAGATAGGACAGTCTATAACGAAACTCGAAAAATCAAAGCTCCATTCTATGTGCAAAATTTAAAAAAATTCTTCAAATTTTTCACATAAATTTTACCTTTTACTAAAAATTAAAAACAAAGTTACAATAGTTCATGGGATTTAGAAATCTAGGAGAAAATGGTTCCCAATCGAATGATACTTGCAGTTTACGTAAATGTATATCGAAGCAGCCTTTCGAATAATTACCACCTTTCGCCATAAGTACGGCATTGATAACATATGACGTTAGCGTAAGTGGTCCCAGAGATAAGTGAAATGAGAAGCATGGGGGTACCACGCCCTCTTTTCCATTACTTACCACTTTTCGCCATAAGCACGATATTCATAACACATGTATGTAGCTTTGTCGAATTTCAGGACGTTAGCGTAAGCGGTTCCAGAGATAAGCTATATGAAAAGTTCAGTTTGTATGGAAGCAATGTGCAAATGCATTCAGTGCCAAGTTTCAGTTCCCAGGCTTAATTGGTTTTAGAGATATATTGGTTATTTACGTTTTAGTCTATATAAGAATCTTAGGAATATCCCGAGCTACATACCGATTAAATGTTTGGTCGGAATATTTATTTTCAAGGTGCTGGAATATGTTTCAAATATGAACCAAATCGGAGCAGTCGTTTAGTGTTTTAGTGAAATACATTGTACAGAGAACTTTATGAAATTTTTAAGTGTGACGTCTGAGACTTCGTAATTTTTGGCAGCAACAAAAAAAGTTTTGATTTTTTTTAGCGAAAAACCGTCCACACAGAATTTACAAAAAAGTGCGATTGGTTATGCTTGAACACACTTAATTGAATGTAAATAAAATTAAATTCATGGTCATGGCAAAATTTTGAGAACAGTCTGTTGCTAACTCTAAATATAAATAACGACGCACTAGAAAAAGTGAATACATTCAAATACCTAGGAATAATGATCGACGATAAACTAGAATAAAAAGAAAAATGGATTCTGTATTTTCAATTAGAGCGCTAGCAAAATGTACATCGGTGAAAACTGCATTTAATTCCATACATTTGTTTTGCGTAATCCGCTTACAAATATACAGACAGACAGACCAAAATTATAAAAAAATTTAGATTTGGCTTCTGTTGATCTAATAAACCCCCTATTAATTTTTCTTTAACATCTATTATGTACAGATATCGGCCTGTTCCAATTTTATTATTCTCAAATACTTTCGTTTGATACCCATATGGCAACATTTAGGTTATCTTATCAATTTAACTGAATTAAAGTTTTCAAATAGGTGGCAACCCGCTTAAAAAATATTTTCAAAAGTAAGCTTCCTAATCCTCTTTAGTTTAATGCCCGTATTTTAATATTTAAAAATTATTTTACAAATTTAAATTAATAACATTTTTCGAGCAGTTGGCAAATCCCCTAAAGATATTTTCGGCATTAAAATTTCCTAGCCTCTTTAGTTTGCAATTACTGCAATATTCAATTTATGTTATCAATTAAATTAAATTATAGTTTTCAAATAGGTGGCAACCTTCCACAAAAATATTTTTAGCTGTAAGTCTTTGTAAATTTTTTTCTTTTGACAACCTAAACTGTAATTTTAAACACAGGTGGCAACACTCTAATTTTTTTCTTCGATATTGTAAGCTAGACCTCTAGCGATACATCGGTGAAAACAGTATTCAATTCCATGCATTTATTTTCGAGTGATGCCCGTACAAATATGCAGACGCACGGAGTCAAAAATTCCAAAAATTTTTAATTTGGCTTCTGTTGGTCTAATGAAAGCCCACCATATTAATTTTTCTTGAATATATATAAGGTACAGACATCGGCCTGTGAAATTTGTATTATAAGTACAGATATAGATTTCATTTATTTTATCAATTTAATACAATAAAATTTTTCAAACAGGTGGCAACCCACCTCAAAAATATTTTCGGCAGTAAAATTTCCTAAACCTCTTCAGTTTGATACACATATTTCAATATTCAATTTATCTTATAAATTAAATTCAATTAAAATTTTCAAACAGGTGGCAACTCAAAAAATATTTTTGTTAGTAAGCCTTCTTAAGCCTCTTTGTTTTGGCGCCCATATTGCAATATTCACTTTTTCTTATCAATTTACTTAAACTTAAATTTTTTTATTTTAAGCTAGACCTCTACCAATACATCGGTGAAAACTGCATTCAATTACAATCATTCGTTTTCGAGTGATGCGCGTGCACACATAGAGACAGACAGACAGAAAATAATTCTAAAAATGGTTGATTTGGCTTCTGGTGCTCTAATATAGAGTCCCCACATTAATTTTTCTTTAATAGCTATAATGTACAGCCATCGACCTGTTACAATTTTATTATATGTATAGATTACGTTTTAATCAAGCATGCAGTCGCAATCTTGTAAAAATAGAAACACTGACTATTTAGTACAGTAATTCAGATTAATATTTGGGGGAACATATACATAGGTAATTTCTCTGTCAAGATATGTCGCACTAAATTACAAAGCAGAAATATTCAGGAACCACATGCAATTATTGTGAAGTATTTATACAAAAATATGTGCAATCAATATGCAAAACCATGCATTTACTGCAAAATATGCACTAACGATTGATTGTCATTTTAAAGGAAAGATAGCTTAACCATTTCCATTTAAAGATGTCCAATAAAAGCATGAATTTACATGAGATTCCTAGCCCTAGTAATTAGAGTTAAAAATTTATAAATTTTTCATTATGAAATGAAGCATTTCCGCATTAGCGGGCAACAACCTGTTTCTATTTTCAACATAAATGCTACCCGAAATAGTCTATCGGATTTCATTGGGGAAGGTGGTGTGCAGAGGTACTTCATTGCCAGTGTGAACAAGTGTGAAATTCCTTGCCACTACGCTTCCTATACGGTCGCTGCCTTGTCTACCCATTGTTTGGCTATCCACATCACTACAAAAACTAGAATAACTCTTCAGTAGAAGCTTCCACTAGAGTTTCGCCTTTTTCATATGATTCAACTGGTTGCTCAACACAATAAACATTTGGGTTGGAGGTCAAGCCGCGATCCAATACATATTCCAATTTCCAATATATATTTTCAAGTGTACCTCAATAGGAAAACCAACCGATTCTCAAACAAAAGTGCACATTTTTTGTATGCAAAATAATCTGAGTTCTCCACTTAAGCTTGGATATCAATTTGAATTCAAACTTTATTCAACTTTTAGTCAAACCTTGGGAAAAATGTTGTTTATCCACTTGAGAATTAAGAGTTTTTCCAAAATTGGAAAAATGTTTGCCTTGTGCATTGATTTATGTTCTCGATTTAGTTCACCCTCAAACCCAGGATTTAGATTTACTGATGTCAGAAAAAAAAAGTTTTGAATCGCGGGGCACAAAATATTGCAGCAATTTAGCATTACAGGACGATACGGGAAGTGGGACGATATCGATTGAAGGACAAATTTTGATTTATCGGACTCTTTAGGTAAAACAGATAAAGGCGCGGATGTCACAAATGATCTCCTTAAGTAGCTTAAAATATATACACCAGCCTCAACGCCTTTTGATCATGAGACTTTAGGAACTATATAAGAGTGCAAGGTGTAGATAATTGGGATGAGATGATTCCATTTTACGCCTATAGTTATAATTCAATTCCACACACTACTACGGCATATACTCGCTTTGAGTCTCTGACAAATTAAGTGCACTACCATTAACGGTAATTAAGAATAAAGAAACATTGTACAATATCTAACAGAATTGTAGATTATCTAACAGAATTGATATTGAAACTATAAAATGGACACTCTAGAGCTAATCTATTTGGAATCTAAAATTGTAAATAAAAATAAGAAGAGCAATTTTTAAAAGCAAACCTCCAAGTAGGAGAATTTGTATATGCATGAAAATGATTTTCAAGCGAACTAAGTTAGTGTTTTTGGTTTGTCTTAACGTGAACAATATTGTTATAATTTTAACACTTATTTTCAAGTTAAATTCTCATTTTATTTAATTTATGCTCATTTTTAATTGAAGGTTTGCAAAATTTTTTTTCTAAGTTCAAAAATTCATATCTTAAAAAACTTTGAAAACTTCGAGCTCTTTTAAGATATTGCATAAAAGAAATTTTTGCGACAAATTTATATTAGTCTTTAAAAAATGTTTAATATATGTGTACTTATTTTATATATTGCCAAATATCAGCTTTAAAACGAAACCAGAATTATATTTGTGAGATATTCAAATAATTAATTTGCAAAATCCGGAAAATATTGGACTTTCCAATTTTTTTATATATTTTTTCTTTGATAGAACTATGTTATATGATAAAAGTAATGTTCTGACTAAAATATATCCAAATCAAAAATGGTAGATTCCGACTATTTGTTGTTCCGATTATTTGTTAGTTGAGCATGAATAATTGTATAATCAGGTTAATGATTGGCGCATAAAATGCTTCTGATTGTTTATACTTTTCGGCGTTTCAAGAACAATTCTTTACAACGTTGCCTTGAATGCAATACTTACTCGCTTACATTTCCTGGCACGCAATATGACTTCACTTCTGCAGAATTTTAAAAAATTGTCGCAGTACTAACTTGTCTTTCAAAGTAGCTATTAAAGTTTTCTCCTTAACGCCATTTTTAGCCACGATTTTTCTTACTTCACTTGGTTTCTACTTGTATGTGCATATATGCCTTTGTGTGTACCATAGTTGTTATTCGCATTCGTATTCGCAACCGCGGAGTTTCCGCATTAATTTTAACATTCGCATTCGCATTCGCAATAATCAATGCGGAGCTTTTGCGAATGCGAATGTTGTGCAAGTGTACCGATAAAACGTATATATGGCAAACAAAATGACAATTTGTAGCCAATATTTTTTACATTTGGTCGTGCGAGTATTTCTGTAACAAAACTGGCCAACTTTGATAAAAATGTCTTTAGACATATTATTTCTTAAGCTACATAGCCGAACAGTCATACAAGTTCCTACATCTACTGGACCTTTGACGTACGCCAAAGAGAACATGGTCCTTTAATATTTTTTTTTGTTTTCTGTACCCAGCAATTTTTTTATTTTACAGGAGAAGCAAAAATCATTACAAAAATCAAATCATTCATACGGATAGGGCATTTTAAAAAGTGGCATAACTCCGTTGTTTTTGGTACTACCACTTTCAAATTTTTAGTGAAGGTGTATTTTGATTTATCCTACCAAAAGCTGTGTAGTTTCGAAAACAGCGTTCGTTAGGGCCTTTGTAAATTAAGGTAACGATATATTGGTTTCAATCATTTCAAATGGGGCTCTTGGAGGAATTTATTTTAAGCAAACATTTAAAAAACAGTAATTTTGTTTAATATTATTAATTTTGTTTACTTGTCGGGCAATATTTTTTTCTGTGGTAAAACTTTCCCCCTATGTCTCCTTTCTTTGCTATTTAAAGTCAAAGAGTAAGCTACTTCAATTGGGATTCCAAGCAGAAATAGTCAACGTCTGGCTATAAAGAGAAAAGGCTATAGGTCTGACCTTTAATTAGGTATGAATTACGTAACTATCTGAGACCCTCATCATCCATGATTCCAATAATTCAAATGCTTATAAAAAACGGAGTGCTTTAAAAAAAAATAACAATATTCTGATCCGACTCGGCTGGCATCCACGACTTTGAAAACAGAGTCGTGTTCAAAATTCTAATTTCTAAAAAATAATAATTTATTTTCCATATCCACCTATTAAGCTCGCTATAGGCACAAATTTTTCAAACCAGTCGCAGAAGTAAGTATTAAAAATCAATTACAACTACTAAGTTAAAAAAAACGCTGATTACAGGTTCCTCAAATTCTGAAACACCCAAAGGAATGAGAATGAAATTATATATGTAATTTATACTTCTAAAGATATATCAACCCCAAAACCCACCCCTTGTGTGCGCTAATGGAATGAAGAATTCTTTTTAAAAAGCTTTAGAAAAACCTGGCTTGTAATCGCTGTTTAAACAACGATCTAGATTCTTCAAGTGAAGATGAAAGTCAGGAGGATCCATCCGACATTTTCAGCCCCGATGCAATTCTCTTATACCCGAGCGCACATGTGCACAAGGGTATTATAATTTTGTTCAAATAACGGTTGTTTGTAACAGTCAAAACGAATCGAGATGGATATAGACAAATGTATACATATACGATCAAAATGAAAAGAGAAGTAGATTAAGCCATGTCTGGCTGTCCGTCCGTCCGTGTACACGATAACTCAAGCAAAAATTGAGATATCTCAACGAAATTTGGTATGTAGGTTGCCCTTTACCCAAGGTACGTTGGTATTGTGGGCGAAATCGGACTGTAACCACGCCCACTTCCCATATAAGGGTATTTTCGAAAAATGCAAAAACTACGATAATTCAGTAAATATTCAATCTAAACTTTTGAAAATTAGTATGTGAAATGGAATTATGGTAAAAATTAATATTATTACCCCCGCCCTTTTATGATGAAATGCTGTATCTCTGTAGCCGCTTCACCAATCCCTACCAAACTCAGTCCGACCTTGCTTCGGGCCTAACTAAGAAATCTGTTGAAAATATTTAAAATCGGACAATAACCACGCCCACCTCCCATATAACGGTAATTTACCGAAACACGAAAATTGCGATAAATCAGTAGTTATTGAAGCTAATTCACTCAAAATCGACGATCGCAATAGTCACTTAGCAGAAAGTTTGATTATTATAAATTTTTGGACAATGGGCGTGGCTCCGCCCACTTATGACCACAAATATGGATCTCGGTAATTGGTGCACCTTATAATCTTGGTACGGAAAAGCAATTTGTTGAAAATTATTCAAATCGGACTAAAATTACACCCCCTTCCCCTGTAACGGTAAATTTTAAAAATACGGGAACTCCGATATTTCAAAAACTGAGGACACTAATTTACTCGAAGTTAATACTTGCAACAGTCTCTTAACAATAAACAAGACTGTTATAGGCTTTTAGGAATTGGGCGTGGCACCGCCCACTTTATAACTACAAAGCTCGATCTCGGTAACCGTTTTATCGATTTCTACCAAACTTGATTCAATGATGTTATTAAGTCAGTATATTATAGAAAACGTTTGAAATCGGGAAAAACACCCCTGCTTATCATGCAAAGGTAGTTGAGAGAAAGTTGAAACGACGATATTTGATAATTGCGCCGGGTATATAAAATTCGGTTTCGCCCGAATTTAGACTTTACTTGTTATTACATATAATGTTCCAATTTTTTCATTCAAGTACTAAATAAAATACACATTTTTAAAAATTACTAACTTTTCCATTTTTTTATTTACCTAAGTAACTTAATTTACTTACCTAATTGGTTATTCAAAATACTTGGCATTCGCATCCGCATCCGCGGATGTCTAAAATTCCACATTCACCACATCCCTAGTGTGTACGGCCATTCTATATTAAAAGTACCTACTAAAAAAAAAGTAAAAACTTTCCTAAGAATTACACGGTGGTAAAATGAAAATACACCCGAGACGCGACATAATGCAAGTTGTAGGAACATATGTAGGAACTTATTTTCCCTATTCAAGCCCGGTTCAACCCAATATTAAAAAATAAAATAAAACAAAAATAAAGTATTTTTTCTAATAGCGGTGTGTATTTCTGCCATGAAAAACAGCTTCTCATACAAATACAATTGCCGTTCGGAGTCGGCGTAAAACCTTTGTGTGACAACATCAAGACGCACGCCACATCGGAGGAGAAGCTAGGCCAAACACTAACATATGTGTAAGCGCCAATCTATTATTATATTAACGCTCTAAATACCCCAATTTTTTCCGTTTTCATCTTTGATTATTGTTTATTGCAGACATTTAACTGAAAGTTATCTTGAGTTTTTGTTAAATCTAATTAAAACTACGCCCTCCTCCCATTAAACGGTAATTTCCGAACACTTAAAGTTATCGATAGTTTAGAGGGCGCGGTTTTAATCTGATAAAACAATTTTCACGATGAAGTGTAAGGAGACCAAGCGCAATTTGAATACCAAATTTGGTACAGATATCAATTTTGAGAAAATATGAATGAGATCTTTAGATACACTGAGCAAAAACTCTGAAAAACCAAAACTCGCACAAATATAAATACAAGGCCGTACTTAGGAAAAATTGCAGGTTCGAGCAAACAGTTTTATCAGTTTTACCCGATTAAAACTCCCAACGAACTTAATTTAGTAATATAACTATATCCACCTATTTATACTATAATAAATCTGTAAATTGTAAAAAATCCGCATGGACATGATTTCGAAATGTTTGTAATTTCCTTGGAATCCACAAAGCCGAAAACTATGAATATGCAATATGTCGCTCAACGTAATTTTCCTGCACTCACATTTAAATTCGTTTAGGTGACGTTAGCCACGAACAGGGCGAGCATATATTTAACATAGAAAAATGGTACCAATTCAAATTGAGTCCAAATATGTCTCAATACTGTTGGATACTAAAAGGAGATGTGCCGAAAATCATAAATAAAATAAAAAAAGATTATTTATTGTTCTTCATTAAATACAGTTTTCAAGCTTATTACATTAAGTTTTACTTAAATGCTTTTGCAAAAAAAACTGAGGTTGACTGAATTATGGTGATTTCGTTTCTTCCAAAACATGGTGCTCATGCCGGGTGCAAAATGTGTTTGATGTTGCATTCAACCCTGTAAAAAGGCATGGTTTTGCCTTCTTGTTTTTGTCTAGCTCATGCATTTCATAATATTAACGTTTTAAACAACCATCTGATTTTCAGGGCAACCATCTCCCTTGACAAAGATTCACAGGACAGAGAGTGCGCCTTTTTATACCTTTCATGAGCATGAAATGGTATTATAACATTGGTCCGATGTTTGTAAGTACCAGAACAAAAAGAGATAGACCCATTAAAATGTATACTTATATCTATGACCAGAACGTCGAGCTGAGTTGATTTATCCATGTCCGTCTGTCCGTCTGTTTGTATCCAATCTAGTCTCCAGTTTTCGAGATATCCGGATCAAATTTGGTAGATGGGTGTATTTTTATAATGTATTAATCATTTGTCGGAACCGGAAGTATCGGACCACTATAACATATAGCTCCCATACAACTGATTGTTCAGATATGAGA
>NW_023458561.1:8032216-8047664 GCF_013731165.1 Rhagoletis pomonella | reverse complement strand
TAAACCCCCTATTAATTTTTCTTTAACATCTATTATGTACAGATATCGGCCTGTTCCAATTTTATTATTCTCAAATACTTTCGTTTGATACCCATATGGCAACATTTAGGTTATCTTATCAATTTAACTGAATTAAAGTTTTCAAATAGGTGGCAACCCGCTTAAAAAATATTTTCAAAAGTAAGCCTCTTTAGTTTAATGCCCGTATTTTAATATTTCAAAATTATTTTACAAATTGAAATTAATAACATTTTTCAAGCAGTTGGCAAATCCCCTAAAGATATTTTCGGCATTAAAATTTCCTAGCCTCTTTAGTTTGCAATTACTGCAATATTCAATTTATGTTATCAATTAAATTAAATTAAAGTTTTCAAATAGGTAGCAACCTTCCACAAAAATATTTTCAGCAGTAAGCCTTTGTAAATTTCTTTCTTTTGACAGCCATATTGCCTTATTTACTTTATCGTATCAATTGACATAAACTGTAATTTTAAACACAGGTGGCAACACTCTAATTTTTTTCTTCTATATTGTAAGCTAGACCTCTAGCGATACATCGGTGAAAGCTGTATTCAATTCCATGCATTTGTTTTCGAGTGATGCGCGTACAAATGTACAGACGGACAGAGTCAAAAATTCCAAAAATGTTTAATTTGGCTTCTGATGGTCTAATAAAAGCCCACGATATTAATTTTTCTTTAATATATATAAGGTACAGACATCGGCCTGTGAAATTTGTATTATAAGTACAGATATAGATTTCATTTATTTTATCAATTTAATAAAAAAAAAAAATTTCAAACAAGTGGCAACCCTCCTCAAAATATTTTCGGCAGTAAAATTTCCTAAACGTCTTCAGTTTGATACACATATTTCAATATTCAATTTATCTTATACATTAGATTAAACTAAAATTTTCAAACAGGTGGCAGCTCTAAAAAAATATTTTTATTAGTAAGCCTTCTTAAGCCTCTTTTATTGGCGCCCATATTAAAATATTCACTTTTTCTTATCAATTTACTTAAACTACAATTTTCGAACAGGTGGCAACTCTCTAATTTTTTTCTTTCTATATTTTAAGTTAGACCTCTGCCAATATTTCGGTGAAAACTGCATTCCATTCCATTCATTCGTTTTGGAGTGATGCGCGTGCAAACATACAGACAGACAGACAGACAGACAGACAGATAGACAGATAGACAGACAGACAGATAGATAGACAGACAGACAGACAGACAAAAATTCTAAAAATGGTTGATTTGGTTTCTGGTGCTCTAATAAAGAGTCCCACATTAAACTTTCTTTAATAGCCATAATGTACAGACATCGACCTGTTACAATTTTGTTATATGTAATACATTTAATATTTTTATAACCGAGCGCACCTGTTCACATAACGGTTGTTTGTAACAGCCAAAACGAATCGAGATAGATATAGACAAATGTCTACATAAATGCTCAGAATGAATAGAGAAGTCGATTAAGCCATGTCTGGCTGTCCGTCCGTCTGTCCGTCCGTCCGTGTACACGATAACTCGAGCAAAAATTGAGATATCTCAGCGAAATTTGGTATGTAGGTTTCCATTTAACCAAGGTAGGTTGGTATTGAAAATGGGTTAAATCGCATCGTAACCACGCCCACCTCCCTTATAACGGCAATTTTCAGAAATACGAAAACTGCGATATTTTAGTAACTACTGAAAACTATTCACTCAAAATTGATATTTACAATAAATTTTAGACGAAAAATAAGAATAATATAAATTTATGGAAATGGGCGTACCCACGCCCACTTATGGTTACATGTGTATATCTTGGTAACCGCTACACCAATTTCTTCCAAACTTGGCATTGTTGGCCTTGGTACACCACATCAAATTGCTAAAAAAATTTTAAAATCGGACAATAACCACGCGAACATCCCATATAACGGTAATTTAGAGAAATACAAAATCTTAGATAAATCAGTAAATATTAAAGCTAATTTGTTCAAAATTGATGCTTGCAACAATATTTAATACTTGCGCCGGGTATTTAATGTTCGGTTCCACCCGAACTTAGAGTTTCTTACTTGTTTTTTTTTACTTCTTATATACGAAGTATACAAATATGCATAACAGAAGAAAGGGGGTTTAGTTGCCTTTACAACGCTACCAACCTTTTAAAAATCGGTCAGTAATTTTTTTTTTTTTTTTTTTTTTTTTTTATAAAACCTATTTTTCTTTAAATGTGTTTTTCTCAAATTTTTATATAGGAGCTGTACACATATGTAAATCAGAAGAAAGGGGATTTTTTTTCTTATTTACAGCGACATCAATTTAAAAAAAAAACTGTTAGTAATTTTTTTGTTTAAAATATTTGTATTTAAAACAAAGGTATTTTTCATTTAAATATGTTTTTCCTAAAATTTTTATATACGAATTATATAAATATACATATCGGAAGAAAGGGAGTTTAATTGCCTTTACAACGATATACATTTTTTTTAAATCAGTTCAAAATTGTTTGCAATATAAGGAATTTAATTTTTCGAAGACCAGAACTTTGACCCCTTATAGCCCCTGTAATATAAGTTTGCACATAAAAAGTTATATACCATTTAAATAAGAGTAAAAGGAGGACAACGTTTATATTTTTGGGTTTTTAGTTATTTACATGCAATAATTAAATATAATTTTTTACCAAAGGTCCTATTTCGACTTTCGAAAGCCCATATCTCAATTTCGGAGGCTAACTTCGAAAAACAGAGAAATCCTTGTTTTACCTATGTCTCAATCTCTTAAAAAAAAAAATTAGTTTGGTCCAATACCCAGAAAAAAAGTTGATTTTGTCATACAGTGTTATACTACACATACTAATCTTCAACAATTTGGATCCAATATTTACTGAAGTACCATAGTTTATGCATTTTTCGAAAACACCGTTATATGAGAAGGGGCGTGGTTACAATACGATTTGGCCTATTTTCAATAGCAAACTACCTTGGATAGAGGGAAATCTATATGGGCAAATCTAAAAAATAGGTAAACCTCCAAAAAAAAAAATTTAATTTTTAAATTTGTGAGCACACCTATGTTTTATATATCATTTTATTCGTATTTAAATCGATTAATATAAGTGTAATGCATTTTAATCAAGTGCTTCCAAAGATAGACGTGGAATAAACGTGAAATAGAACACAAAAGAATAAGCTTGGTTAAAATTACGTTGTTCAATTCAATTAATTAACTCCCTCAGTTTCAAAGTTATTTTAGTAAAATGACTTCAAACCTGAGAGTTTTTTTATATAATAGTTAAAATTTAAGCAAAGTTTCAAGTACCGCTATCTCCAAAAGTGGAGACAATTGGGCAAAACTGGGGACGCCATTGAATTTAAAAGGCTCCAATTAAGTAAGAGCAACTATCACATACTTTTTCGAAAAAAATTTGATTTGATAACACGCTCGAAATACTCTGTAGTAGTTATAAAAATATTTAGATCGTTTCGACGTATTTTCCAATTTTGCCTTCAATTCAGATATTTTTGGAATAAAAACTACGCTCTAGATCGCAGAATATTTTATCTTTAAAAGTTGGTTTATTTTAAAAGCACACCTCTTGCTAAGGTATCAAATTATTCGTAATTGTTTGTAGAATACAACACATACTTAAGAAGTTCTTAAAATTAAATGCTTCAAAAATTATACGCGATAAACCGAAAATTTTGAAAATTGTGAAATGTGGATTTATAGACTTTGACTTACTTGCCATTTCGTTATTTTGAAATGCACACTTTTCTTATCTACTACATATGAAGTATACACATAAGTACTAAATGCCCATTAAATTTCGGTGACAGGTAATAAGGTCAATGGAAATAAGGTCAATTGACTTTATTTCCCACCCTGGTGTGAAATAAAGTCGATTGACATTATTACCTTTTCATAAGCGAAATAAAGCCAAGAAAAATTTGGAAATAAAGTCATTGACGCTATTTCCTCATTCAAATGCTTAAAGTATGTGGATTCATAGAAAACAAATTTTTTCTTACAATAAACGTAAGTGTTGTTTTTAATAGATGAATAAGGTTATTGCCAAATCCTCAGTGTTGTGATATTAATCCACACACAATCATGAACTACCACCAATTGATGTTATTAAAAAAATTTAAATTACAAATATGTAAAAACGCATAGCTGGAATACGAGAAATATTTGAAGAAAGAGTGTAGAAATGATCCATAACTTGCAATACATGTTTCATTTCCACAAAAATAAAGCAAACACTATTAAATTGAAGAAACAGTCCATGTCCAAAAACCCCGGAGGAACCCTGAAAGGATTCTGTGTTTTAAATTATCATATTTTGAACGAATTCGGAATGTCTAAGGTGGAAAAGAAACCAACCTTTCTATAAGGAAACAATGTCTCCGCCAGCAATTTGTGACGACATCATTTAAAAGCAGCTAAGGAGAATGACGACACTATTTATTAGATGGCACATTCAACGAGCCAATATGCAAAAATACGGATATAAACAAAGTTATAATATCTTGTGTAACATGTGCGCTCGTGTATAAATTCCGACGAATTGATAACCTTGTCCTTTTTGTGAAGTCGGATAAAAACAAAACCGACTTCAATTCTCATATACAATTTAAGATTATCGTTAATTTCTTCATGATCCAATGATCGGATTTAAACCAAATTAGTATGGGACCACCTGTGAGGTAATACCTTTCCTCTAAAAAAAAATTTAGAAATCGGTTAACATGGCCCAAAGTTATGCGGTAACATACATTTTTGTTAAATATTGTAGGAATTCACGTAACAAACTGAAAAGAACTAAAATATTTTATCATTTTCTTGTTTTTTTTTTAATATACGATGACATCTGACCCGAACTTGAACAACTTAATGTTAAATATCTTCTAAAGCTATCATTTTTAAAGGATATTTATTATCTTTAAAGTCAGCTAAATTACCTTTCATTTGGTAGTTAATGTATTGCAATAAATATAAACCCTCGTAAGCTAATGCTGAAAAATACCTCTTTTTAGAACGTAGATTTTTCTAAATCCGGGGCAGTTTCGGCACAGGAAGGCTTGGTCCGATTGGGCTAAAACTTTTACAAATGCATTATTACTATCAGAAATTAAAATCCACTTCTACGTACTAATTCCATTCTAATGTACACACATACATAGTAGATATATACTTATTTATGTATGTACATTAGAATGTCCCAAGAATATACGGGAAAAAAATTTGTCTGAAAGTTTTGATATGCATACCCTCTATATTTATGCTTTTTAGCCTAAATAACATATATATGGAGTTCTATGGCCGTAGGATAACGATAGCCCGTGCCGACCTTTAGTTGAAGTTTTAGTTAATAACTTGAATTAATCGTGCATGAAAACTTTGGAAATGCGAAAAATTCGATATGTTTCCCCTATTTTAGCGCATTTGTAGTAAATCTGCATCGTTAAGTTTTTAATTGGATAGCAGAATTTTTCCCAAGGACATCGAAAAAATTAATTAAAATGAAATATCCGTTCCAATTTTGATCCTTCAATATCTTTATATATAGCCTAATAGAGTTGGGCTTTCTAGTTCATTCCAGAGATTTAGTTCTTTTGTCATTTTTTTAATGAACGCTCTATAAGTCACTCATCATGCCCGTGCTGGTATATGGCGCAGAAGCATGGGCAATGACAACATCCGATGAGGCGGCTCTTGGAGAGTTTGAGAGAAAGATTTTGCGGAAGATTTACGGGCCTTTACGCGTTGGCGACGGCGAGTACCGCAGACGATGGAACGATGAGCTGTATGAGCTTTACAACGATATGGATATAGTGCAGCGAATTAAAATACAGCGGCTCCGCTGTCTTGGTCATGTCGCTCGAATGGACATTGACGCTCTCTGAAAATATTCAACTCGGAACCCGCTGGTGGTAGCAGAGGAAGAGGGTGGCCCCCACTGCGATGGAAAGATCAGGTGGAGAAGAACTTGGCTTCACTTGGCGTTTCCAATTGGCGTCAGTTGGCACAGAGGAGAAACGACTGGCGTGCTTTGCTGAACTCGGCCAAAATCGCTTAGGCGGTTACAGCGCCAAAAAAGAAGAAGAAGATGTTATTTTTGTTCATTAGTTAGTTTGTTTTTTTAAGCAACTTTGTTCACTGTCATTGGTGAACAATCTTGACATTCATGATTCTTGAACAAGAAGAACGAAAAGTGCGACATAGACAAAAAGAACTAGAAGAACGAAAATTAAAGATTTAGTTCATTAGTTCAGTTAAAAGACGAAATGACCCAACTCTATATATTAATAGGATTTAAATTAAACTAAGATACTTCATAATGCACTCATAACTAAAAATCTGAAAGGACAATATTTTTAAAGGATGTTTTTGTTATGTTCCAAAAGGATAGTTAAAAACTAAAGTTTAATTATTAATAATTATTATATTAATTATATGGTTTCGAATTTTTCTTTCATTTGATACCTAGATATCCATATTTTATGCAAACTTTTGGAAATACATTATAATTTATGGTCCTTTGCAAAAAATCATGACTATCTGGTAAAAAACTAAAAACGCAGATTTACTAAATATTATGGCCTAATATTGTAGGCACGGTTGCCAACTTTTGCATTCTTGAAGCCGGGACATTTCAATGCTGTATTTTTCATAATTTTTCTACTTAAAAGAAGAAAAAAATATAAAATTTCATAGATAAAAGCTTCCATAATACAAAATTTCGATGTTAATATTTTTTAATAAATTAAAACATAAATAAAAATCACACCAAATTATGAATTATAAATTTCTATATGTGTATGTATTTGGCGCGGGGAATTTTTCACAATGTACATATGTAACTTTTTACTTAAATTTTTTGGCAAATTATTTATAAAAACATAGTTCATACTACAACAAAAACACGAAAATGTATCTAAGCTTCGTGCAAAACTCAGGAAAATTGACAGTGGAAAGTTGACATTATTTTTAACTAAGTGCCAGTTTGAAGTTGGTAAAAATCGCGTTGATTTTTGGCAGATTCTTCCAAACAAAAAATTTTCGAACATACTTTGTACACTCGTCTTGTTTAAGCAGCCACGGCTTGAATTCTTTGTTTAAAATCCATTCGTAAAATATACATATGTATGTATATGAATGTTTGTACATTAGGCTGAGTCAATATTGATTTTAATAAATCGCATTGTATTTCCTGATTCTGCAGATAATTCTAAGCGAGAGTATAGAAGAAACCATGGCTCGGATATTAGTTTTTTTTAACCTTTTCTTAAAACTTTTGCATATAAAATGTCTGTATTTAAGTTTCTTACATTTATTCCTATTTGTATAAACCATTTTTAAAAAGCAAATCGTTAAATAAAGGTGAAAATGTGCCAAGTCCATATTTTTAAGTTGTTCAGAAGAGACGACAACTCGATGTATTTTCGCATTATCTGTCATTCTGCATCAAAAACTAAATTTTGAACAAAGTGGACTTTGCACGTTTTCACCTTTAGGTAGCGAAATACATCTGGTTTGTGAATTTTTATCTTAGGATATTAAAAACATTAAAAAGAAACGCATATTGTATTTTAAGGCGTCTAGGACTTATCGTTGATTTTTGCCAATTGCTTTTGCGACAGTGTCTCTTCAATACAAAAATGACTTTTTTCAACAAAAAAATTATAAAAATCGACGTTAAATCTTAGCTAATTGCACTTTCTTTTAATAAAATTAAATGTACCACGAAACTGTATACTCAAAATCTTCTAAAAAAGTGTAAATTTTGCAAAACTTTGTTATTTTTTTTAATATTGCACAAAGTTGAAGCTTAAATTTATAAAATTTTTTTAAAGAGTAAACCATATCTTTACAAAAAAAAAAAACTAAAATTAAATGATAAAAAATATATTGTTAAAACTTGTCAATATGTGGTGCGTCTATATAGCCTAAAATATTGGCATCTTGTATCTATTACATAGTTGTGATCACTTTGTAAAACTGGCATTAAACGAAAAAATAAAATTTTGAGAACAAGTAAATTTTTCTTTTAAAAATGCGCAGGCTAGAATCTCATTTCCGACTTATGTATAGTTTATTCTACATTTTCTTTTAGAATTATCTGAAGAAGTGCCATGCGATTCATCGGAAAACCTCCGTCCGAACAATTTGACCACCCTAATGTACATATTTTAAAAGCTCTAATTTTTTTACAACGAGATGTCTAAAATTTTTTTTTGCCAAAAACCGGGGCATTTTGCGTCCCGGCATGTGTTGTACCGAGATCGGGACATAGCTCTAAAATCCCAGACAGTCCCGCCGAAAACGGGACGGTTGGCAACCGACACTGTAGGGAGTACCGCCTTATATAGAAGAAAAAAGAGTAAGTTAACAAAACATGTGAACTGCCCAAAGATTATTCTGGTAACTTTGACTGCATGTCGGCACGGGTTGCCGTGGTCCGCTTTGCATAAAATTTTATTTGGATCGTTTTTAATATAGCCCAAGAGCCCGCGACTGCCAGACCTTCGTTATTTTATAAAGGCTGAAAGCTTCTCTATGTATGCCCCCAACACAGGTAATAACAAACCCAGACTATGAAATTTGGATAGTGGTGGCTTTGGCAGGTACCAGGTAGTAAAGGTGTATAAATACCACCTCAAATTCGTGATAGTGTAAAGGTCAGTTTTTATATATTTTACTCGTAATAACATTAGAAACCACTTCGTTCATTGCCAGACACTTATAACATGTCCCCACCAAAAAGTTAACCATCTCAAATCGAACTTAACCACATCACTAACTATTGCTGTCCACACTGCGGTCTGAGGTTTATAAAGCAGTACAAATGTAGAGAACAGTGATTGGACCTCCAAAACTCGATTCAGGACTAAAAATCTGGGCAAAAACAAATTTTCCGTACTATATTGAAATTTTTATTTTCGTTTCTGACATTAATTGTTTCACTTAAATGTTTTCTATTCATGCAAAAATAGGAACGCGAGGCAATGTAAGGATAACATGTTACATATTTAGGTAATATTTAGCATTTTCTATAAAGTAGAACGTTTCTAACACTTAATTTTTTAAAGAGCAATAGGACCTAAACCTTTTCTACTTTATATAATTTTTATTCTACATATATTTTTTAACAACTTAAGTATAGTTCTGCATCCGCCAATTTCTACAGGCATACATCTAAAAATTACGAAGTTACTTTATTGACGCATTGCTATGAAAGAGTTACTTTTTAACAGTGAGATTTGGCTAACTTTAAATTTTTTTACTGAAACCGGTGGTGAACACCCAAAAAACGGCCCCAAGGGAACATAACATGAATGAAAAAAAAAAAACGGAATAGATTTGAAGTCAAGCGGAGTAGAGGAGTAGATTTCAAATTTTTTCAAAAACCGGAGTAAATCTAATCTGATCTTAGTTAAGTCCAAGCACTAGTAAGGATCGAATTTTTTACATTTTAACGCTAATGACCCACAGATGGCGAGAAAACATATGGTTGTATCAAACTTTCGACGTGGTTTCGAGTTGGTTAGCTTTTAACCATCTCAGTGAAATGGTTAAGTGCTGTCATTTTTATATGGCGAAACTACGCTAAATGAAGTGGGTTATCGGGATAACCAACTCAACAGCCATAACTACGTGGTTAGCTCCGGTGGGGACATGGTATTAGCATACTTCCTACCACCTGCCAGACACCCTTAAACCATGAAAAATTTAAGTTATACTTTCGTCATAGTATAAAAGCTGATTTTTATATATGTCACTTGGGGAACTATCAAAAGATGTTTCCTCACTTGCCAGACCGTTTCGATAGTTCCACCACTATCCAAATTTCATAGTCTGGGTTTGTTATTACCTGTGTTGGGGGCATACATAAAGAAGCTTTCAACCTTTATAAAATAACGAAGGTCTGGCCGTCGTCTTGCTCTAATACAAAACCAATGAAATGAAGGGGTAAGCGTTAAAAACAAACAACTTGGGCTTTTTGGGACAGTCTAATGTACATATGTACATTGTGCACTATACCCACTTTGTATTTATTGCATTTGAAGCTTTTTAGTGCATCTGCAGCGCATAACTAAAGTAGAGTAGGCGAAGTACAAGTCGCAATAACCCCTCTCCTGCTTTTGTCTTCAAGATATTTTTGCTTTTCTTGCCAAAGCTGCTTGAGTGCTACTTAAAGCTGTTACTGCACAAGCCGGGCGACTGGAGGCAAAAATGCGAAGACATTTGAAGTTCCATACCACTATAGTTAAACTGGCGTTTGCTTGCCAATGGGCTAATGCACTTGACTGCAGCGTAGTGCTCTTTCATTTACACCATATTGAGCATGTAAAACTAACAGAACCCAATCGCATTTGGGTTAGTAAATGCTCATCTGTAAGGTATCCATTCCAGGTAGAACCCTCTGGAACAAAGGAATCCAAATTGGAGCTGGTATTGCTAGGACGAACTTCAAAAAACCTATACTACCAGTTTTCAAGTAGCGATTAAGGCAATATAAATTCGTGGCAGAGAATGCCTTATTAGAGGTATAACTTCGAAGATCTGCATAATATCAAACAGTTAGGCCGCCGTATTACGTAGCTCTGAAGTGCAACATAATAACATCAAAGCTGGTATGTACATATGTACATTAGACTGTCCCAAGAATATATGGAAAAACACTTGTTTGCAAATTATGTTATACATATCGTCTATGTGTGTGCTTTTTAGCCTAACAGCCAATTTCACGAAAGCACTTAAGTGGAAAACGATTTAACTTTTTGTGAACCTTTTATGGATATTGACAGAAATTAAAAAATCTTTTTCCATTTAAATTGCTGGTGAAACCGGCTGTAAGTAACATATATAGATGAAGTTTTATAGCCGTAGGATAAGGATAACCCGTGCCGACTTTAATATTTTCCATATTTTGCTTTTTCAAGCTTGTTTTTTTTTACGCTCCACTTCCAAGGAAAAGCTCTCTCTGGCACTTCCAAATAGCAGAGCTGTGTAAGTCTGAAATCATTTTAAAATTTGAATACAAATGTTTTTCTATTCAGTTTTCAGTACTTATTACTCGCTTAAGATTGAGGTTTATAATTTTTTAATTTTCCATTCACGCAAAGCAGTTATGAATTCACACATCAACATATTCATCGCAAGATATCTTTGGGAGTGGGCAAAAATGATGTTTTGTAATTTAGGCAGAATTGAATATGCGCTATCTGGGAAGACAATATCTACATGTAATATTTATTCTGTTTGTTGGCACTATATCCAAACACAAACGAATCTTAAGTGTCTTAACAGTGAAACGGTTTCTTATTTTCTTTCTTATTTATTTCTTTGCGAATACAACTTCACACTTAAAATTAAGACATTTATAACAAACATTTTATGAAGAAAATCCCTTCTTCGTTTAAAATAAAAATAAGCGAAGTCGGCCCAATTTCATACAACCCTGCCTGACATGAAAATTTTCTCCACGATAAGGCTAGTAGTCATTTCTAACAGATTTTGGGTCGCTTAGTCAAAAATGGAAACATATTTGAAATTTAAGAAAACAAGACAAATAGCAAAATCGGCTAAAAACGGCTAATTTTTTTCTGCAAAACGGCTAACAAATCGGCTCCCGGCTAAATCGAAATTTCTCCGGCTGTTTTCAGAACTTAAGTTGGGTAGCGTCAAAAGTGTTGCCAGGTTTTCGGCATGGGAAAACGTCCCTCTTGGTCTGAAAAAACGTCATTTCCTACCAGCGTTGCCACTGCCTTAGCCTTTAAAGTATCCATAAAAAATCGAAAAATGTATCCAAATGTATCCACCGAAAAGAGCAGACATTTTTACACAGTACATCTATGGAAGAGAAACTCGGCTCCTTAACAAACTTACTAACATGCAGTCAGTATTTTCCCATTCTTAGACACGGATTTGGGAAACAAAGGCCTGTAGTTATAGTAAATATTAAGTCGACTCTAAAGTTAATTGCAGCTTTTTGACATAATTTTCAATGGGATACCTGTCAAAAAAGCTGCCCGGGATGTAAAAGTTGATTTTTTCGCATTACAGTTAACTACTACAGGCCGAAAAACTTTTTAAAATTTGCAAACTAATTGGTGTTATTAAATGCACGTTTATATACCTAAAAAACTAGTTTTTCGAAGTGACAAGAATAAAGGAAAATTTCTTGCTTGGAGGATGAGCAGCCAACTGTTAAAAATGTTATAATAGCTCGTACATAAATAAAAATCATTTCCTTCAACTTACGAATACTTATGGGAAAAGGTATCCAAATTTACACTGAGGAAAAAAACGAAGTATCCGCGGTCGGCCACTGTGGTGTAGTAGTAAGCAGTGCGCGCTTTCACTCATCAGCACCTGGGTTCAAGCCCTGGTCAAAGTAACATCGCAAAAAAATTTATAAAAACGTTTTTTCTTAACAGCGGTCGTCCCTCGGCAGGCAATGGCAAACCTCCGAGTGAATTTCTGCCATGAAAAACAGCTTCTCATAAAAATACAATCGCCGTTCGGAGTCGGCGTAAAACTGTAGGTCCCTCCGCTTTGTGCGACAACATCAAGGCGCACGCCACAAATCGGGGGAGAAGCTCGGCCAAACACTAACATATGTGTATGCGCCAATCTATTATTCTTATTATCCCTCAACATTTAAGGCGAAAATGTATCAAATTGGATACACATGTATCAAAACGGCAACACTGTTTCCTACACAAAAACGTCTTTTCCATGTATGCACACAGTACGGTTGCCAGACGTAATGATTTTATCAGTACAGTACTGATTTTTCAACTCTTGTACTGATTTTATTCATTTCTTCAATCAGTATGCTAATCTCCTGATTTTTGAAAATTTGTACTGATTTGTACTGCATTTTCTATGCAAACAAAATACTTAAGTATTTTCTTAAGGTTTTTACATAACGTGACACTTCCTTAAACTGTACTGTAAAAAATAAGAAGATAATAATTTAATTATAGTTGACATGTTTTAGATAATGTTTGATATGCTCAAGAAATTAATACAACAAAAAGATCAATCGATTTATGGGCATATCGCCGGGTCGTTACCTACCAGTTGCGATAATATGATGGAGCTTAAATTATTTAAAAAGAAGGCTTAAATTTTTGTCGAGTGTTGTTAGTTATCTCCAAAATAACTTTCAGTTTAATAACAATAAATTTCAATATTCGAATGGCTTTTGCCTATAATTTACAGCTCCTTTAAAACTTTTCTAAATTTACTGACTTTGTGAAAGAGTTTTGCATACTAGACATACGAGTTAGATACTCTTTTTATCGAATTCTTAGTCTTTCACAGTTTTTGCGTAGTTGAAAAATTATTGAAGCCATGAGGAAATATAGATGAACTCCTTTAAAAGTGGTACTTTTTCAATGTATGAAAGGATCTTAAGAAAAAATTTGTTTCCTGGCGCAAAGAGAGAAACCGCCTTCTAATTAAAATGTTTTAAAGTGAATTTCAAATTAAAAGTAATTCTAAAAGGAAATGTATAGAATTCTTTAACTACTTAAACACTGAAAATGGGAATGATCTCATTATTGCTATCCAAAAAGTCATATATATAAAATAATTTATTGGCTCCTGTGTATAATGATGTTTACACTCATGTTAAAATGAATAACACTTTCATTTTTTATGAACTATATTTTATTTATATTCCAAAATATTGTTAAAAACAAGAACTCAGGCGTTTTAAACTATTTTCTGTTACTTACATTCATAATTTTGTTTTGAATAATAATGTACTGAAAAGTACTGATTTTTTAGCATGAAAAAGTCTAACTGGGATACCGATCTTGTTACAACGAAGACCTAGGATCGACTCCAGCAGAAAGGACGCATGGCTGCGGTATCAGACTCCCAGGGGAATTTGTCGATCCTTCTCAAAACGGCATCGCAAAAGAAAATGAATTCGTGAGCAGCCTTCGAACCCGAATGCCGTCGTTTTTTATCGAAAAGAGTTGAGAACAGACGCCGTTCGCCGGCATTTGCAGTCGCCATACGAAGAGCCATACCAAGTCCTGCAGCGAAACGACAAATAATATTGGTTTTCTCTAATAAATATTAATAAAAGTGAGAGCCCAGCTGCTATACACACTGTTCCTGAATTAGTTAAAAGTTCACTAAAACGTACGACAAAAATTGAAAATGCAACTTGGTTCGTTATCACCTACGTAACCTAAATCCATTTTCATCAAAATCGTATCAGCCTTTTTTGCGAAATATTGACGTTCAAGAATTGCAATATTATAAAAATTTCACAACAAATTTTTGTTCTCATATTTTTTTTTTAAATTCGTTGGGTATAATTAAGATAACAGTTATAAGTAACTATCTGAACATCCCTTGACTCTTTAACTCATAATTTTTTTGCAAAGAAATCGTTAATAATGTATTTCTTGTTTTAATTTATTTTTAATAAGCGTTTCAATACGTTCTGATTTAATAAGTAGTTGTATAATACAATCCGGGACTGAACGTGTGTGTAGGCAAGTTGAGTTTTATTTACAAATATACAATACACCATGTCGTATTACCGAAGTCATGAAGAAAACAGAAAATAAGTATATGCACAATGTGGAAGAAAAATACTGTTGGGAAAAAAGTAAGTCGAATTTGTTCAATTGACTGAAAAATGCTTTGATCTCAGGGGCGCACCCAGGAATATATTTTGGGAGGGGCTTATACTTCTATAGATATATCACTTAAAATTCGCTTCAGATAATGGGCCGTATGAATAAAAACTGAGCAATTGCTTTTTCTTAAAATTTCATACCTGTTACTTCACTTTTGTTTGAATAAATCGAGTAAAAGGTCTGAAATATTAAGAAAAAGCAATTGCTTATTTTTATTCGTACGGCCCAATATGCTCTTAAAATACATTTATGCAAGTTTTATGTACAGTATGTAGTAAATAAATATAATTTTTATAGTTTCATAAATTGCACTTTTTATATAAAATTACCAAAGAACTCAAACATTTTTAACCGTCTTCAAAAGCGGGAGCTTATCAGTTCGTAGGATTTTTTTTTTTATATGCTATCGCATAACTTTGATCGGAAAGATGGTATCTCGCGGGTCGTCCAGTAATTTGGTTTATATCCGATCATTGGCTCATGAAAAAATTAACGATGCTCTTAAATTTGTATATGACAATTGAAGTCGGATGTGTTTTTTGCTTAAAAATAACTTGTTTATAAAAAGTTCTTTAAACACAAGATGCGCTCAACTTTCAAAAGTAATAAAAAATGTTAAATAAAATAAAGTAAAAAAAAAATATTTTTTTTAAAAAGCTTTTATTTAACATGTATGTACAATCAAAAGAATAAACTAAAATAGTGTAAGAAAAGATTTTTTAGCAAGAAAATTTTGTTAAAACTGCACCAAAATGAATAAAATATAATAAGTTA
>NW_023458561.1:8013094-8032206 GCF_013731165.1 Rhagoletis pomonella | reverse complement strand
ACAATTACTTATTAAATCAGAGCGTATTGAATCGCTAGCAATATTTATTAAAAATAAATCAAAACAAGAAATACAATATTAACGATTTTCTGCAAAAGAATTTTGTAGTAACGAGCCAAGGGCTGTTCAGATAGTTACTTATAACTGTTATCTTAATTATATCCCACAAATTAAACAAAAATATGAGAACAAAAGTTTGTTCTGAAATTTTTTTAATTTTGCAATTCTTGAATGTCAATATTTCGCAAAAATAAGCTGATACGATTTGAGTGAAAATGGATTTAGGTTACGTAGGTGATAACGAACAAAGTTGCATTTTCAATTTTCGTCGTACGTTTTAGTGAACTTTTAACTAATTCAGGAACAGTGTGTATAAGGTATAATATTCCATTTCCATTTAGTTTTACTCTATTTGTTAAATCTTTAGGCTAATCCTTAAATGTGCAGTTTTCTGGCTTTGCCCGAGCAAACGAGTTAACGTATGTATAATGAGAAATTGTAGTTAACACAGTCCCAGTTGGCAGGGAAGTTAATGCAATCAGCTAAGAGCCAGGTAAACCAATTTTTTAACATTGCACTCTGCCAACATAGTGTACAGATATCCCGGCATGGTTAAAAAAAAAGTATGCAATAACCGCAAGACACCGGAGTAAAGGCTTTCCCAAATAAGAGCGATTGCGAATATTCGAACTAATTTTCAATTACAGTTGACATAAAGAGGCTAATGAAATCAACCGATTGAAATGCTTTGGCCGCCACTGTGTTAACACAACAAACCACATCAGAAGAGATAGGCAACACCCCCGGAGTTATAGCCATTACTCGCGCCATTGCTATAGCAATTACCATTGCCATTACTATTACCGTTACCAGCATCACAATCATTATCATCACACACCGCCATATATCGACATCGGCGCTTTTATTAGCCTACCAGCCAGGCAGTAGTACTGCGCATGGGAGCACATTACAGTAGTGCAAGAAAAAGTCCCCTTTCAATTAATTAGAAAGCAGAAATACAAACCATCATTAGAGGGCAGATGCGCGATCGGGCGCGGATAAACGAATGGAACCGATGGTTTGTGGTAAATGTTTCAGGCTTTTGTTTTTGATATTTTTCTGATGTGTGCCAGTGATGCCAACTGGGGGAGAATTCCACTAATTTACTGGAATTGGAACTTTGTGTGGGAATGTGAGAATGCCTTCACATTTTGAGGGAATTTGATATACAGGCGAATTCTTCGCATAGTTTTTTATTAAGAATAGTGTCACATATATCAAATTATACATTTCAGTAAAAATTTCTCATTGTGAAGTTAAATGTTTAAAAAATTACCACATGCAGTTCATGCATTTTTAAATTCTAAGCAAAACATTTTTTCCCAATGAAACACCGAAACTAGATATGTATGTACATCCATGCTCGTATAAAATAAGAAAATGATTCTATATATATATATTTGTGAAGCTGTGGGATTAATGATTCTTCTGCATTTTACTTACTCTTAATCAAATAATAGATACATTTAAATTTTGGATTTTTCACACCACTATTTTTACAAGCTTTTATTTAACTTGCTCATCCCGCGGAGATTTCCAATCGATTTTAAACTAACATCCCGACAAGCCAGACTTTCACCAAAGTTCCATTCACGATGACAATGCAATTTAAAATATAAATTAATTCCCCAGATGGTACAGGGGTCTTGATACAAAGGCGGTCAAAACGCCGAAAAACTTATGGCTAACAGAGCGTAATTTGCCAAAGAACGTAAAAACGCTATAAATTTGCTAAAGCTGCCGGCGCTAGTAAATAATAAGTGTAGTTTCAGGTGCTAGTAAGAGAAATACCGGAAATTAGCTTCAACTGTGTTTAACATGGCCCTTCTAGGCACATCTGTTAATAATTACATAATTTGGTTTCCTCATTCAAGGAGCTAGTGAATTACAGAGATGCGATAAAAAGCACGCATAATGCACATGAATGCATCTTAAAAGTGTACATACTTCCACTATCCCGCATGCGAAAAAACTTCAGTTAGTACCCAGCAAAAAACACGATTACCACAGAAACGAAAGTGGAAACGAGCTAGGCGATGGGAATCGCTTACCCTTTCGCTTCAAGAAGGCCTTATTTTAACATGGGCATGTCATTGGAGGTAAGCCCTTACCCGCAGCATTACCTTCAAACGAAGGGATAACGCATGGATAAATAGAATCCAGAGAAGCGAACAAAGAATGCGTTACAGAGAAACTAATGTAGAATGCCTAGATAAGTACATACTTATTTATATTAAATTGAAATCAGAAAATGTCTTAAAAGATTAAAATTAATTAATATTTTTATAAATCAGCTTTTATACATACATATGTATTTATTAAGGTATTTAGATTTTCTTAAAAATCGGTATGTACATACATGCATATTTAACTAAGCTTAAAATTGTACTTCCTCACTCTTGTACTTCACTTCATTGTACTTCAACTTCGCTGCAAATTGAACAAAGCAAAACATGATATTTATGTGAGACAAATTTTCTCAGAAAGTAACGGCAGAAAAAGAATTTTTGGATATTCATTATATTTTTGCATTCTCCGAAATGAAGCAAAGAAGCGAAATTAAAAAAAAAATATTGTAGGACATTCTACCTTCCATTCCCTGAAATGAAGCAAAGAAGCGAAACAAATAAAATATTGTAGGACATTCTACTTTGCATTTCCGGAAATGAAGCAAAGAAACGAATTAAGAAAGAAATATTATAGGACATTCTACTTTGCATTCCCCGAAATCAAACAAAGAAGCGAAATAAATAAAATATTGTTGGACATTCTACTTTGCATTACCGGCAATGCCTAAAAGAAGCGAAAAAATTCAAAGGCAACATAACGCTATGCCTTCTAGAACACGTTACCACTAAAAGCGATATAGGAGCTGTTTGCTCACAGAGCGCTACTCCTATGCATATAACAGAGAGTAGGTGACCAGGGTTGCCACTTTGGTAAATTGTTACCAAAATTGGTAGAAAAAATTTAGGATGGTAAAAAGGTAAGTTTTTTCTCATTTTGGTAGATTTTTGTTGAACTTTTCGTTCCCGATTTATTTTTCGTAGTTATGTTTACATTATAAATTTCTTTGCACACTTTTTATATACTTACATACGTATAAATGTATATCGATATAAGGCGAACATATCGTGCTCCATTCAAAAGTCATTCTACTGGAATCCCGAGGAGCTTTTGATTGCCTAAATATTTTAAATGATTATTTAAATAAAAAGAAAAAACTGACTGGTATGTAAATACGCACTATGATTGTTCGCAAAAAAATTAAATCAACGCCATTTTTTATGAATGGAAATTGTTAAATAAAAAAAGGCCACAAAAGGCTGGCGGCAAAAAATTAAAAAAGTATACTCAAATATTATTTGCTATAAAACTCCATACCTTAAATTGTTCTAAAAATTCAGAGTAAATAATTCTAAATTAAGACGAAAATTTTTCCAATTTTTCTAAATGTTGTATATAGCTTTACTCCTTGATTTTTATGGATTTAGTTAAAGCAACAAGACATTTTTACTTGAAAAACATTGTGAATATTAAAATAAAAATCACCAAGTGCTTTTTTTGAATCACTGTGTTTATCGTTGTCGCCTTCAGTTTCATCACTTTCGCTCTTGGTTCAAGGAAACTCAGAATATGACATTATTATGATCTCAAATACCATATAATTAGTTGAATAAAAAGTTCCTTAAAAACAATTTTAATTCTTATTGAAATAATAACTAGTAATTTTTAGAAAAAAAAACCGACTTCAACTCCCATATAAAAAAATATATATATATATATATATCTCATGATCCGCTGATCGGATCTTAACCAGATTAGTATGGGACCACCTCTGAGACACTACCTTTCCGATGCAAAGAATTATCGAAATCGGTTGACGTGGTCCAAAGTTATGCGGTAACATACATAAAAAAAAAAAAAAAATATTCCGACGAACTGATAACCTCCTCCTTTTTTGGAAGTCGGTTAAAAAAAGTAAATTAACTATAGTCTTAATTAAAATAACTAAAAAATATAACAAAACTATAGTTTTCATCAAATAACTATAAAAACGTTATTGGTAGATATTTTCCAGATTTGGCAAATTTTTTTCGAGTGGATGGTAAGTATTTTTTTCGTCAGTGGCAACCCTGTAGGTGACGTCGATAATGATGTTTAACTGGAGCTTAGTGTCAGTGTTGCCAAACATAGGCTTTTGCTACCAAAACTGGGAGGGTGTTTTCCATTTTATAGGTTGGTAGGCTTGATTGGATTTTGGTAGGTTCCGTGATAATTCTTTGCGAAAAATAGAAAATATGTATCTTCAAACTTTTTACCAACCTGTTTTACACGAATATTTCACCGGTGGGTTCGTTTAACGGCGGCCGCAAACATGTAAATATACCTGATTCCTAAGTATAAACATATATCCTTATTATTGCCAATATACAGTATGAACATCCATATATCGAAGGCTTATATTCAATAAATACCCTCTATGTGCAATTTTCACAAAAAGTACTTTGTGATGTTGAACCCAGCTGGGACCCACTGATGTTAATTCGGACTTTGCAATTTAATAGTAATTATTCTGTCAAGCGTTATACAAGGTCAGCATTAATATCTGACTGTAAAGTCCTAGGTGGATTTTTATATCAGAATCCCATTTTTTGTGAAAAGTGCAGATAGGGGGTATTGAATATAAGCCCTCGATTTACTTTATGACATACTTGGACCAAGATTCCCGAAAAGTCTGCCAATGGACTTTTACCCAACTATATTCCAGGCGGAGGTCTTCACAATCGAAGTCTGTATTCGCGAATGTCATCATATGAGGCATATGAGGCCAGAATAAATATTATGTTAGATACTCAGGCAGCGTTAAAGGCCTTGGACTCTTTTTAAACGGCCATCGTAACGCATTGGTGGGTTTCGGGACATGAAGGGTTTGAAGGCAACGAAAGGGCTGACTGTCTCGCAATGCGTGGCGACCAAACACTGCTTGCGTGGTCCCGAGCTATTCTGTGGTACATCTAAAGGATACACTGCAGAACTACTTAGGAGCTGCCTGGGAATAGTCTCAGATAGCTGCCCACTGGCGGAAGTAAAAGGGAATAAGACAATCAAAGCGATTTATAACTCCTTCCAGGAGGAACTCCGAAAAACTCCTTGAACTTAGAACTCTTACTGCATACCTGATAGCACACTGCAAGTTAACGTACCATTTGAATTAAATGGGTCTTTCTGTAGAGACGGACTGTAGGTTTTGTGGGCTGGTGGAGGAAACCCAAGTATATTCTATGTGCCTGCCCACGAAGTATGAATCGTAGATTGATACTCCTTGAAGAACGATTGTATTCTCCATCTAAAAGTTGGAACATGGCATCATCCAAAGTGCTTAAATAGCTTGAAAAAACTTCGGCGAAGAAAGACATGTAGACGTGGATTCAACATCATTCCGGAATTTGTATACTGTAACTCGTAAGCCTAGTTGAATATTCGCCTTTCTTCTCCGTCAAAGAGGTTAACGCGTTTTTCTTTGCCTTTCCGACACCTATGTTAAGAGTCTTTCTTCGCCGTTTTTTTTTTTTTATACGTCGATTTTCGCGGTCAACTTTTGTGCTTGCGTCTTTATTCGTATCTAGAGACGATAAAGATACATACATTTGGATAAGTCTGTACAGTAAAATTAACTGTTATACGCAGTTAATTTCTTTTTATTGTACCAGCTGTGTTTTAGTTTTACTAAATGTTATGTTATCTATATTTTAGTCCATTGTTGTCGTTTGACAGCGTGAAACTCTCTGCAGTGCGTTTGGGTTTCGGTTTTAGCGTTCTACGCAAAAATTTTGTTAATCAAATAATTTGGTGTTAGACATATCTGCTCTAGCAACGTTACACAAATTTTATTTTCCTTTGCATTCGTCTTAAGAGTGTACATATGTACATATGTATGGATATACATATTGTCGATGTTTTTGCAAATCCGCCCACCGACCAATTGCATTCAAATTTTACATCAGAACGAAAAAACGGTTTTTCTTTTGTAGGCATTGCCTTGATAGGCGGTATTTACTCTAGCTATTATTTTAGAAATCTCTTGCTTTAGTAACGATTTTACGATTCTTATGCATAAATCTCGATGCCTGAAGTTCAAGATTACCAAATCTCATTTTTGTCACAATAGCGATTTAGGCGGTTTTGTAACTGGTCGATGGGCATACATATGCATATGTTTCCACAGAATGCTATATATTCTTGCAATACTGGATATATATACTACTTCATTCAAAAGCAGGTATGCTTTTCTTATATAAGTGTATATAAATTTCCAAATAATTAGCAAAAATCTCCAGATACAGAACAAACATAAAACCTAAATGTAGCTTTAAATTTTAATGTTTTCGAAGCTCCCTACGTTTGTCTTCATCTTAAGCAGGCATCACTCGATTTGTACATTTTGACAGGTACAGAGTGGTGTTGTTCGAAAATTCTTTTATTGAGCTGAACTCAAATTTCTAAACCACACCACTCTGTCACTGCCAAAATATACAAATGTACAAATCGTGTACAAATAGTGATAGCAGAGCGTAATTTGCCGGCCCAACTAGGTAGTAAAGTTTTAGGCACTGGTATGATAGATTATATTGTGTGTGTGTGGTCTGTACTTGAGCTGAATGCAGTTTTAACAAAATTTTCTTGTTAAAAAATCTTTTGTTACACTATTTTATTTTATTTTTTTGATTGTACATGTTAAATAAAAGCTTGTTTTTGAAAAATATTTTTTTACATTATTTTATAACAATGTACTTCAAGGAAGAGATAAGCGCGGAATATCGGGACCCGCGGGACGGGGCGGGGTGGATGGTATTGAGAAGGTTTAAAAAAATGCGGGCGGAATGGAAAGAAAATTCTTTCCCGACATTTCCGATTCCATCCATGTTTCAAATATATATTTTTTTCAAATTAATATAAGTGCTATCTGCTAATGCACAACTGCGTTTAAATATATAGAGACTACTTCAATATTTCAAACTTATTTTCCTAAAAGCTGTTTTAATGCCACTGTTGGTTGTTTCCAACCAAACTTGTTTTTTTCGAATTTGGTTGTTTTTTCTCGCATTTGGCTGTTTTTAACCGACTTCACAAAAAGCAGAAGGTTATCAATTCGTCGGAATATTTTTTTTATGTATGTTACCGCTTAACTTTGGACTACGTTAACCGATTTCCATAATTCCTTTTTTAAATGTTACCTGTACTAATTCGGTTTAAATCCGATCATTGGATCGTGCAGAAATTAACGATAATCTTAAATTTTTATATGAGAATTATAGTCGGTTTTGTTTTTTGCATAAAAATTCCTTGTTTTTAAATTATTTTAATCGAAACGACGTTCCTTGAAAACCAAAACTACTGAATTTTTGTTGATCTGATTAAACATGCATACATATATAAATGTAGGATAAATATATGTAAATACATATGTAAGTAAACTATAAGACCCCATAGCGAATGTCTTGCAATAGTCACTTAAGTGTCGTGTACGGCCATGTTAAGTCTTCAATGACTTTGGGCTCCGTTAAGTCGTTCATGACTTTTTCATAAAAATGGTAATTTGGTCGTTGATGGCCTCGGCATGATTTTGCCATGTAGTGATCATTGATGCATTCGAGTAACAATTTCCTGCAATAGACTTTTTATATGTGACCGCTGCAAGACATTTGTGTTTGATAGGGGTACACCTGCATGACATTGTCACCAGTGTCATTGTCAGCTATATGTCGCTTAGGATTCACAGAATGTAATGCCAATAAATCCTCATTAGTGACGATTACACCAACCAATTTCGCTACTGGGAATTTTTTCATAAGTTGAAGTTTAAACACTGTGATTTTCAAAATCCTAATTTTAATGTAACATTTGCATATAAAATACATGTAAAAAGTAAATAATGTGATTGAGCGCACTAGTTGTTAGATGAAAAATGAATTTGCATTTCAATATTTTTTTGTTTTTTGTAATAAGCTTTGCTGTTCGTAATAAATACGTGAAAAACAAAGTTGGTTGTTTTTTTTAGTTTGGTTGATTTTTGTCAGATTTTGGTTGGTTATTTTTTTAACAAGTGACAACCGTACGTTTGACTTCGCCAACTTTCAGTATAGTTTTTTAATCAAAAGAATCATACTCCACATAGTTCGATAATAACTACTACTTAATTTGTTAAAGCACTGCACCTGTTGACTAGTTATTGATTTTGAAATATCTTGCATATTCGTAGTTTATTCAAACAACCGCTTAACTAGAATCGCTTGACGCTACTTTGATTTACGTTGCATAAAGCGCTTTTGCGTTTGTTGTCTTTTAATGGATATTTTTTGTTTGTAGACAATTTTTATTCTTAGGATTTTTGATATATGTCTATTTATGTGCTAAATCAATGAAATTTGAATATTATTTGTTAGGTTTTTTATTAAGACAGTGCTTTAAATAGCAAAAAAAGACTCTTATGGGGTAATATAGTTTAAAATGGGAGAGTTTTTTCAGGAATAGACTTGTCAGCGTTGGTATCCCTGACGTGTGCGGACGAGCTATTCGGTAGTTATTTGGTTGTTTGCATGTGGCTCGAATCTTAACAAAAACAAGAATTGTAGCGGAACAAAGCCGCTGCACACAAAATTGTGTTCCTCCAATCCTCTTTAGCTGTTTGGTTGATTTTGGCAAGGATTTGCCACATGCACATTTTTTATTCAGACTGTTGTTTTTGTTATTCGTTAGAGGTTGTGAGGTAGAAGGAAATTTGCGCATTTTAGCAAAAATCGGCAAAAGTGCAAATACAAACTTCCGCTTCCGTTGCATCACTTCATTTGAAATTTCGACAAGCATATGTCGCAAGAACTTAGGACCACCATCACCACACAGACGGTCGACCGACTATGCAAAAACTACAAACGTGAAGACACCTACAAACACTATACAAACACATATTTATTTAATTTCGTCCCACTGGGAAAATAGGTAAGCACCTTGCGAGGTAAGCCATGTTTTCTTTCAGTTTTTAGTACCAAAATTGTCATCATGGCCAATGTCATCTACTAGTAAAGGGCAAAATGAACACCTCCGAAGACACATTACGTTGTCAGTTGCAAAATAACGTGCAGCCGAAGTTATTTCCAAGCACCGAATTACTCCGAGCGACTGCTCTGCATTACACGTAACTTACTTTGTAAAGCGGCTCAGAAGTATGTCTGATACCAAATGTACATTCTAAATTCCTACTTACATAAGGCGGCCATGCCTTTGTAAAAGTAAGGGACGTTCGGCAGGGAAATGGTAATGACTGCCAGGTGAAGAGTAAGTTGCTAATAAGGTATTATTACGTGCTTCTAATTCCCGCTGGGGTATGTAATATGCATCCATGTATGTGTGTACATACATGGATCGCCTTAAACGAAGTCCACGAAACAGCACACTGAAGAAGCTACAGAAAGGAGTGCAGGGCGTTTTACTTATTATTATTATTATTTTTGTTTTTTGTTTTTATTTTTTTACTTTTTTGTCTTGTTTTGGACAAGTGCCAACAAATTTGACATATGAAGCTGCCAGCCGAATGCATTGCAGCGCCCACTCCAACATTGGCTTCCATCACCCAGAGACCTGGCCGGATGTTTGCCAACGTGATTACAAACACACATTGGCAGGTCAAATATGGATCGTGAGGTTGAATTGAATGCGGCGCACGTTACATCACTTTTTATGCTTCTTTTTCCGAATCAATTTGTTGTTGGAGTTGCAGGCGCAGTATATTTGTTATTCTTGCTGTTGCACATACTGCACCGGCCACCACATTATTATCAACTCAATTTGATGGTGGCAGCGGCTGCTAAAGCACTTTTTCATCCTTGTCCTCAGCTCCTGCCCCAGGCACACATTGTATTTAGGCATGTATAAACAACACACTACGCGTAAGTACTTACGAATTTATTCAAAAATATACAAGTATACTACTTAAGTTTATTATCTGCGCCGTATTTGGCTAAGTAGCCTAACTCAATTTATGATGAACCGGGAAAATTCAATTTTTGGAGGGACCCAATTTAACAGTTTTTTTTCGACATCGAAAAGTCCAGGGTCCTTCAGTGTTTCCGAACAATATGAAAAAGTCCAATAATAACTGAAAAATACGGACTTTTATATTTCTATTTCAATAATAACAGTTGAACTTGGACCAACATTTTTTAGGCCAAAATAAAAGCCCTTGCTAACAATAAACAAACCGCTAATCCTTTTTAAACAAATTTGGTACCAGTCAATTTATATAGTTTGTTATATATTGGATGTTTATGTCATTTGCAACCTATAATAAATCACACTCCCGTATACCTAAGTACTCATATGTAAAGAGTTGGCGCGGATTTTTCGTAAAGATACAGAAAGAAGATACACATATAATAATGGTATCAAATGAACAAATCAAATGAAACAGTTTTGGAACTAAAATATCTATATAAACGAGGATTGCTATCCATTAAAATATATTTCAATTAGAAAATAAATAAAACATTGCTGGTACCATACGAAAAAAATACTCAAGGCTTCATATAATAATATGGAACGGTTGCCGCTTATAACCATAAACAAATAAGTTATTTATACAAAGTATTTATCAGAGAATTAAGCATCGGTTGCCCAGAATGGATAACACAGGGCAACACTGATTTCAGTGCGCAAAAGTTAAATCGTTTTTGATAGACTTTTCTGTGCTGATTACGAATCCGTTAAATTAAAGCTAGAACTCTTAACTACTGCCCCTGAAGATACCATCCCTGCACCTTGATCTGATGGTGACTACCAGGTCTATGCTGGTAATAATAACCAGTTAGATAATAAAGTGCCTGGCAAATTTTCTAAACCCTTTTCGCATACTGTGTACTCTTATACCGGTAAATTTTGTTACCATCTTATAAGCTGTTAACAAAGTATTACCCAGTGAAATATGCAATTTCAGAATTCTTCATAGCTGAATTTCTGAATATTTCACCTGCATTACCAACTCACCTAGAATTTCGGTACACACAAGAACTGGTAAAATTTGTTGGTAATAAAATTTTCCGGTTAAAAAATCTTCTGTAAAGTGCAGAATAGACCTGTTATAGAATCCTCATCGAATGACGAGCTCGCCAACTAATGCTTTCTAGTCCATGCTTTCGCGGTAATAAAAACTTTAGATGATGGTTGTGATTTGAAATTGAATATAAATTACAAAAACAATAAAATATTCCTTTCAAATTCTGCTTGCGACGAACAAGTCATTTTAGGTGCTTTCTGTTCTGTCCAAAAATAAAACATCATTTATAATATCGTTTCCAAGAAGCGAACCATGCCTCCTTCCATCGCTACTAAAAAATTTTTGCTGATAGATCTTCTATTGTTTTATAGCTGAAGAGTAATTTCCAGCCACGGTTAGCGATACCGAATGAAATGAAAATAAACTTAAGAATTTGAGTGCATTATTTCTAGTAAGTAAGAGTAAATAAATCTAACTTTCAAGACTGAAAGACAAAATTTCGAAAATTATCTCAAAATTAGATATATTTTTTACTTCAGGTTATACCATTTACAAACTCATATCAGAGGTAAATTTTCTTCAAAATTGACAAGACTGATTTTCGTGGTATATTGTTATTTTAGCATTGCCAGTATTCGATCAGTGTAATTTTCAAGTTTTTCGGGCAAATAATAAATATTTTATTTGGTTCCAGTGTGTCCAGATTGTTAAAAAAAAGCGCAATTTTTGAAAAAAATCGCCAATTTTTTTTAATAAAATTCACGAAATCGATTTAACAAATCTTTTATTTTAAAAATGAGATCTTGGTATAATAGAGTTTTTAAAACCAAAAACGAATATAATATCTTCAGAGGGTAATAAAAAATAACACAAATCACTTATATAATAGTGATGTACAAACAATGTTCTTTAAAAATACGCATACTTTTTTAAAATATTTGTTTCGACACGTTTTGCAATTAGGGATACGAATTTCGATACGATACGATACCATATCGATGCTTTTGGCATTCGATACCGATATTTTTTACTCGATAGTTTTAAAACGATATTTTTTGGAATCGAGTATCAGAATCCTAGCATCATTTCGAATGTTATAAACTCAAATTAGTCAGCTTTTAGACACGTCAAGTCGCGTTTCCAAGTCTGTTCGTTCCAAGGCGAAGGAGGTGAGAAGAAAGGGGAAGAGTGCAAATACCTCCCATTTAAAGAACCACGAACTTGAATTCAATAAAATTTGACGCGTCTGGAAGCAAATAGAAACACACAAAAAAGAATGCGAAAAAATTGCTTTCAAGACTTATCTGATTGAAGAGTTGATACTCTTCCCGATATAAATTGGGCTTCAAAGAAGAGAAATTTTTTACTATCGTTAGGATTGCATGTGGCGGGATTTGAACACGCGGTCACGGTGTTTAAGTCAACACCTCAATATCTACGTGTAAAAATAATAGATTAGCGCTTACAAAATATGTTAGCGTTTGGCCGAGCTTCTCCTCCGATTTGTTGCGTGCGCCTTGATGTTGTGCCAGAAAGGGCGTTTTTATGAGTAGCTGCTTTTCATGGCAGAAATACGCTCGGAGGTTTCTAATCACTTTTTCAGATATGTATTTTTTTTGGATCTTGGTATCGATATTTGCGATATCGATTCTATTTATTTCGATATTAATGGGTACCCGATATTTTTCCAGCGATACTTTAAATGAGTACCATATCGATACTTTCGGTTCGATATCGTGCCCCTATTTGCAAAAGGACTGCGCAATTATTAAATTTATTAAAACCCATATTAATTGATTAATCGCACAATTCGCTTTTAAAAGCTCGGCGCTAAAAATTAAATAAAAGCCTATAATAAGGCGAGATCAGCTAGTTCCACAATTCCTTCAAATTCGCCGACATATATCGCACACCGCCTTCAAAAGAGTCACAAGTCAAAATAATACGTTTGTCAGAAAATGATAATCATATGGGCAAGGGCGATTTTACCTTAGGTTTTTTCTCAAATTACAACAAAAATTTGCTCCAGCTTTTGCTGAAAGGTAAATAAAAGTTCTGCATACATTTTTAGAGCATAATCTCAAAAATGCCAAATTTTGAGTTGTGACTCTTTTGAAGACGGTGTGCGATATGTTGTTGTCATATATTGAGCTATTCAACCTTGATAACATGCTGTTTGATATTGGAAACGTTTTGCAGCAGAAACTATTAGCCTTTATATAACACTTTATTCGAACTTTTAAACTAAGACTTTCCAACCTCATCCTATATCGAATCTTAGTTTTTGTTGAATTCATTACGGAAAAAACGCGTTCAACAAAGTATGTGATTGCGGCAAGGATAATAATATGAATTTACTTATATTTCCAAACATTTACTCCGTAAGAAATTATCCAAAATTCTTCAGAGTCGGATGGAATGGTTCTGAGAAAAGTTATTTCATAGGAAAGTTAAAAAATTTTAATATTTAGTTTCCACTGCTTTTCTTTCCTTCAAAGTCAAATAGTGAATTGGCAGGTCCCTGAAACCCGCTCTCTTGTGATTCACACACTTATCTGGTGACAAAATCAAAGCTTTTTAAAAGTATTTAATTGACTAAACATTTTTGACAGTCTTTTAATATGCTTCTTAAGTCAAGTTTGTCACGCAGTTCATTAGCCTCTTCTGTAAAATTATCGTGGAAAACTAAGTTTTGAACATTTTTATAATTGGAAAAAATTTATTTGAAGGGAAAAATCGCCAAAAATC
The DNA here is from genome assembly GCF_013731165.1 of Rhagoletis pomonella. Classification (NCBI taxonomy): domain Eukaryota; kingdom Metazoa; phylum Arthropoda; class Insecta; order Diptera; family Tephritidae; genus Rhagoletis; species Rhagoletis pomonella. The sequence continues at coordinate 8,018,348 of NW_023458561.1, read as the reverse complement.
GCTAATTGCAATTTCCTAAATTTTTACGAGCGAAATCGCCAAAATCTGGACACTCTGTTAGGTTCTGAGGCGAAGCATATTTTAATGTCACGCCCGTCACAAATACACAAAATAGTTATTTTTTGAAAGAAAACACATCTCGGACATGGTTTTATTTTCGGAGTAAACCCCGATTATGTTGGTCACGACCGTCACATGTCACACCCGTCACAATTTTGAGTTTGACCAACTTTAATAAAATCGGCCAGCGCATCAGAAACAAAGTTGAAGCTTTGTTTGTTATTGTTGGAACGGATTTTTAGGACTTAAAACCTATAAAAAAGGCAAAATAAAATAACGAATTAGGCTGGAAAAGGCAAAATAAAATAGCGAAAAAGGCAGGAAAAGGCACTAGGTATTGCAAAAAAGGCAAAACAAAATAGCGAAAAAGGCTGGAGAAGGCCCAAGGTATTGCGAAAAAAACAAAATAAGGCAACAAAAAAGACAGAAAATACGAAGAACAATGAAAAAACGGCTTTGAATTTTTCCAACACCAATTTGGCAGAGGTCCCTGCGCTTCTATAAGCCACATGGGTATATGTACATCTTTTAATCTTTAAAAAAAAATTGTAAATGATATAATCACTTTTTTAAAGGTAGAAAAGGCAAAAAAAGGCAAATATCTTAAAGGAGGCAAAGAAAGGCAGCATCAAATGTATATATATGGAATCAGGGAAAGCTAAATCGTGGACATTCATAAGCAAATATACTCTATCTCTTTAGCAGAAAAAAGGCAATTTCCATAAAATCCGTTCCCTGGTTATGTATATATGTATAATGTATATGGTTGCAATGTGTCGCAACTCTGCATATACAAACAGTTTGAATACCGCAGTATAATAGTATCCAAACATTGTATTGATACCTTTTGAAAGTCAGCCTATCTCCTACGGTTTGACAGGTAACAGCTCACGGTGCAGCGAACAAAGGTGGCGATGTCAGTGGTACCGCTACTTTGGCTTTGCCGATTTTGACAGTTGTGGTAACTTGTAAATAAACCTTTGTTTACAAATCAGCGGCAAAGAGAAATTTGAATTATAGGTGAAAAATCAGTTTAATTTGTTTTAATTTGCAATTTGTGAGTGATTTTTGAGTTGAAGACTGCGTAAAAACTAATAAAAGAAGTGCCGTGTGATAAATTGCGACAGCCGCCAAGATGCAAGTGTAGCACTGCGAAGAATCGATGCATTTTGTGTACATAGAGCGCGGCATAGGCATTCCCGAAATGTTTATTTATTATTATATTGACAGCATTTCATCACAATGATTTCGATCCGGCTCCAAGCAGCCTCCTTTAGCAAGTTAACTAATCAATCCCGATAAGATGCTGCCGCAGTTTGCAGCAGCAGCCTTAATTGCAAAGCAATGTAGTGCACTAAAACGTTTGCTGCAGCAGCCTCAATTGCGAATCAATGGGTGCACTAAATCATTCACTATTCTCTAATAGATTAGGTGAAAAATGCAATATTTTCGCATTTAGCAAAATTAAATCTCGTTTTTCGCTGTATGTGAACTGTTTTGGCAGTTTCAACTCGTTATTCTTTTCGCTCTATTCTTTGTTTACTTGTGGTACACAAATGTCAACGGCCAGGATGGCGCAATCTTGTATTCTATCATTCTTGGTAAGAGCCTCCTTAGAAGTGTAGTACTACTTAAAAATAAGGCACTTTGGAATGACTCAGACAGGCAGTGGGGATGAAGAGTCCTATCAAGGATTACCCCGTCTTTAGGTGGATGAATCTTTTATGTATTCGTGAAATCCCATTTTTTGAGAAATAGATAAAGTTAGTTTAGTTGTCTAGTATTGTGTATTTGTGTATTCATGCTCAACTTGTCATACCCGTCACAAATTCGAGTCATACCAGTCACAGTTGAATTAGGAACATATAACAGTGGCCGCTGTGGTGTAGTGCGCGCTTCCACTCCGCAGCGCCTGGGTTCAAGCCCTGATCAAAGCAATATCGCTAAAAAATTTGAAAAAAGGTTTCCCCCCCTCGGCAGGAAATTGCAAACCTCCAGTGTATTTTTGCCATGAAAAACAGCTTCTCATAAAAATACAATCGCCCTCCCACCACTTTGCGCGACAACATTTGGGCGCACGCCACAAATCGGAGGGAAAGTTCGGCCAAACACTAACATATGTCTAAGTGCCAATCTACTATTATTATTAATCTATAATTTCCAAAGGATTTATTTAAAACCATAAACAGAAGACATAATAATCAAAAAGTAAGTGCGCCTGGGCCACACTAGAGAAGTGAAAATTACGTTACTTGTCTATTTTGTCTCATAACCAATGTATACATACACACATCTGCTTTTGCTTAAGGTTATATTTTTTCTCTTTTTATACCTTTCATGAGTATTAAATGGTATTATAACTTTGGTCCGATGTTTGTAAGTACCAGAATAAGAAGAGATAGATCCATTACAATGTATACTTAAATGATCAGAACGTCGATCTGAGTCGATTTAGCCATGTCCGTCTGTCCGTCTGTCTGTCTGTCCGTCTGTTTGTATGCAATCTAGTCTCTCAGTTTTCGATATATCCGGATGAAATTTGGTAGGTAGGTGTATTTTTATAATTTATTAATCATTTGTCGGAACCGGAAGAATCTGACCACTATAACATATAGCTCCCATACAACTGACTGTTCAGATATGAGTTTTTTCGTTATAACTTCTCCATTTATGCAGCTAGGAATATGAAATTTTGCAATACTTCTACCCATTATCAACAGAAAATTTAAGGTGATAAAGATCGGGTCACTATAACCTATAGCTCCCATACAACTGATTGTTCAGATACAAGTCTTTTCGTTATAACTCCTCCATCTAAGTAGCTACGAACACGGAAGTTTGGCACTGTTGTCACTCATTATCAAAAGAATACTTTCAGTGAAAATGGCGAAGATCGGGTCGCTATAACCTATAGCCTCCATACAACTGATTGTTCAGATATGAGATTTTTTGCGATAACTTCTCCATTTATGGAACTAGGAACATGAAAATTCGCGCCGTTTTCACTCATTGTTAACAGAATACTTGTAGTGAAAATAACAAAGATCGGGTCACTATAACATATATCTCCCATACAACTGATTATTCAGTTATGAGAATTTTCGTTATAACTCCTCCATTTATGCAGCTGGGTACATGAAATTTCGCAATATTTCCACCCCTTATCAAAAAAATACTTACAGTGAAAATGGCGAAGATCGGGTCGCTATAATCTACAGCCTCCATACAACTGATTGTTCAGATTCGAGATTCTTTGTTATAACTTCTCCATATATGCAGCTAGAAACATGAAATTTCGCAATATTTTCACTAATTACCAACAGAAAGTTTACAGTAAAATTAACAAAGAGCGGGTCACTGTAACCTATTTATATCCTCCATACAACTAATTGTTCAGATATGGGGTTTTACTGTAAAACTCCTTTATTTGGACTGCTAAAACAGATAAATTTCGTAAGCTATTCTATAAATAATAATAAAGTCTACTAAGAAGTCGTCAAAATCTATGCTGTATAAGCTTTATATCTGAAAGCTCTAATTGTTCAGATACCAGTTATTACGATATATCTCCTTTATGTAGGAGTCTAAACCCATTAAATTGTGTTACCGGTTTACATACCGATCACACAGCAGTGAAAATCACTTAGATTGGTCCTATAGAAGGTATATCTTCCATACCTCTGATTGTTTAGATGTGGTTTTTCATAAATATATGTATCTCCTCTATCTATGTATTTTGTAAATATATAAATTTTTACAAATACAGTAGTCTGTTAAAGTAATATTTTCAGATGTTCATGAAAGGTATGAAGCCTCTTTATTTACATTCATGTTATTCTGTTTTTCCATTATATTCATTTTTATCTTTATACTCTATCGATAACAAAATCGATAATAACGTCCAACAAAATATCGATACCAAAACCGATAGATAGATAAAAAATCGATAACAAATTCGATAAAAATTTTAACAGCAACACCGATAATACCATTCGTAGCAAAATCGATTAGAAAATCTATAACAAAATCGACAAAAATCGATATATATCGATAATAAAATCGATAAATATCGATAGCAAAATCTGTAAATATCGATAACCAAATCGATAAATTCGACAACAAAATCGATAAGTATTGGTAACCAAATCGATAAATATCGATAAAAAAATCGATAAAAAAATCGATAAACATCGATAACAAAATCGATAAATATCGATAACAAAATCTGTAAATATCGATAAATAACAATAACGAAATCGATAAATATCGATAACCAAATCGATAAATACCGATAACAAAGTTGATAAATATCGATAACATAATCGATAAACCCGACAACAAAATCGCTAGGTATCGATAACAAAATCGATAAAAATATCACTTACAAAATAGTTTAAAATATCGATTACAAAATCGATAACAAATCGATAAAAATATCGATAGCAAAATCGATAAAAATATCGATAACAAAACCGATAAAAATATAGATTATTTTATCGATAAGTCTCGAGAATCCCGAAAATTGCTAAAATCCCAAAATAGTTCCCAGATTGAGTCTCTGTGTCTCTCTCTATATCTTTTCCTCTTCAATAACCTTTATTTTAATCTTTCGTGCCTTATCTTCGTCTTTACTTTTATCGGTATCCTCATCCTCATCTTTGTTTTTACTTTTCTGTTTATCATTTTCTTCATCTACATATTTCCCTTCATCTTTGCCCTTGTATATATAAGTAAAGTGTTTAAATTTACCTTGCCCCTCATTTTTCCTTTTATCTTTACACATCTTTGTTTTTGTTTTTATTTTTACCTTTGCCTTAATCCTTTTCTTTATCGATGTACGTACTCACCTTTACTTTCATTCTTGTATAGGTATTTTTCTAAGTTTTATTCTTTAACCTTGTATTAGCAATGTTTTTTAAATTAATACCATATACTCAAGAAGCACTTGTTTCAGCCCGTATAATTTCCGTTGCACCATTTCCGTTGCACCATTTTATTAGCAATTTTTTGTTAAATTAATGTGGGTTTTTATACGCTCACCACTTTTACCGGTTGAATAAAATATATACGCGTTTGATTTGAAATTAATTAAATAGAAGTTTATTTAGATTTGGCGATTTTAGGTTTACAGCTTACTTAGATTTACAAGATTTCATTCCTCCCCTTTTCTCCGTCCTTCGTAAATGCAACCTTT
>NW_023458561.1:8010200-8012994 GCF_013731165.1 Rhagoletis pomonella | reverse complement strand
ATATATCTCCTTTATGTAGGAAACTAAACCCAATAAATTGTGTTACCGGTTTACATACCGATCACATAGCAGTGAAAATCACTTAGATTGGTGCCATATAAAGTATATCTTCCATACCTCTGATTGTTTAGATGCGATTTTTTATATAAGTATGTAACTCCTCTATCGATGTATGCAGATGTATTCAAAATCAGTAATCTGTCAAAGTAAAATTTGCAGATGTTCATGAAAGGTATGAAGCCTTCGGCATAGCCGAAGACAGCGCTGCTCTTACTTGTTTTCCTTACAAGAGTGTGACATTTTAAGAAGCGAATACAAAATTTTCTCACCCTTTGCTTTTAATTCAGAATCGAACACGAAAAGGCAAAGGGGCAATGAAAAGGCGAAATCACCATTATTTTGATAATGTGGATTAGTTATAGGTTAGTTGTATATACAAAATAACTCTTAAAATTTTTATTTAACTTTCATTGAAGGTACGTCGCTCTTTTGAACTTGTCAGTCGAAACGACTAACAGCAATTTAGAATTTAAATAGCAAACATAAAACAATTAGAAGGTAGAAGACATTTTATTCCCATATGAAATTTAGGGGCAAGACTGGATCAATGATCTACGGGTCAAATAGAAGTAAACTGCATCAAAAGTTCGCCACTACAAATATTTTTTTGAAAAGTATAATTAAAAGGTAGAAGAGATTTTATGATTTTTAGTTCTTTATATTCTTATATATAATAAACAAAAAGGTAAATGACTTCAGAGAGAGGTATGAAGCGAAACACGATTTTTGTCAGTAATCGACTAAAAGGTACGGTAATTTTTGTGCATCAGTGTTATTTGCAAAACAATTTTTTTTTTTGTTTTAAACCTTATACATATAAAAAAAAAAAACTGGGAAGTTAAATACTCTCCCAATTTGTATTCAACCATTTTTTACGAAAAATATATAAGCAAATTGTAAAACACCCAAAAAAAATGTCCATGATGGCGGAATATTCCCATATGAAATTTAGGGGCAAGACTGGATCAATGATCTACGGGTCAAATAGAAGTCAACTGCATCAAAAGATCGCCACTACAAAGTGTTTTTTGAAAAGTCTAAGTTTACTGGGCTGCAATATGTAAACCGTCAGATATTGGCTTAGATTGTAAATTGAATTTCCGGAGGAAAGGCGATTCTTTGCCTTCCTTCTAAATACCTTTAAAACAATATTAACTAAGACTTTTTAGGCGTGTTCGCTACGCTCGCTGGATATTTGCTAGTATTATATAAAGTTATTATAAATATAATCAGTATGACAAGCGCTTTGACAATCAAAAAAGGTAAGATAATCCATTTGGCAAGTCAAGCATTTATATATCGCCTATTCCATTTCTTTCGATTTTCTTTTAGTATTAATTTCGCTTTCGATAATTCTATTTTCAACAAGTAATTTTTAAGCAAAAAACATAACCGACTTCAATTCTCATATACAAATTTAGATTGTAGTTAATTTCTTCATGATCCAATTATCGGATTTAAACCAAATTAGTATGGGATCACCTCCTATGAGGTAATACCTTTCCTTTAAAAAAAAATTATAGAAATCGGTTAACGTGGCCCAAAATTATGCGGTAACATACATAAAAAACAAACAAGCAAAGAGTATAAGTTCGGGCGAAAAATTTTCAATAATCTAATTTTCTGCTCAGGGGTCATTGCAATAATCGATTTTTAGTCAATTAGCTCCAGTAGTTACTGATTTATCGCAGTTTTCGTGTTTCTGTAAATTACCGTTACGTGGAAGGTGGGCGTGGCTGTTTCCCAATTTCAAAGATTTTAAATCGATTTCTTAGCTGGATCGTAAGCAAGGCTCGTGGCGAGTTTGGTAAAGATTGATGAAGCGGCTACTAAGATACAGTATTTCATCATAAAAGGTCGGGGTTACGATACAGTATTTCATCATAAAAGGTCGGGGTTACGCCCCATTCCAAAAATTACCAGGATTTTATCAACTTGCGATTTTGTGTGTCAGACCACCATTTATAGTACTATAAATATAGCAAAGCCTAGCCTAGGTATGAACCCGTTGTAGATATGATATCAAGGACATACAATTAGAAGACTCTAAATGTCGCCCCGCCGCAAGAAGTTAAATATTGCGCCTAAAAATATGCTCTACATACGCTACAGCGGAAATGGACGACACACTATTTCTTTAAATGAAATTAATTACTTCTACATGTATGTATGTACTTATGTATGTATGTATATACTAAACCATGAACCAACTAACAAGATCACGCAATCGGAAAAGAATGAAAAAAGTAAATTTCTGAGGTTTTGACATCTGCCTAAGAATGAAAACAAACAAAGAAAACGAAAAAGGCGCGGTATAACGAAACTCGAAAAATCAAAGCTCCATTCTTTGTGCAAAATTTAAAAAAATTCTTCAAAATTTTCACATAAATTTTAACTTTTACTAAAAATTAAAAACAAAGTTACAATAGTTCATGGGATTTAGAAATCTAGAAAATAGTTCCCAATCGAATGATACTTGCGGTTTACGTAAATGTATATCGATGCAGCCTTTCGAATAATTACCACTTTTCGCCATAAGTACGGTATTGATAACACTATGCGACAGTCAAAATCGGGATGGGATGAAACCAACGGGAAATGTTATATCGGTCAAAAACAAGTTATACGTGTCCCGGCGTTTCGCTGGGTCACATCTAGGAATCGAGATATATATATATAACTATTATATAGGGGAAATTGTCACCTTTGGTGGTCTTTTTTTGACATAACTCGA
>NW_023458561.1:8005907-8010100 GCF_013731165.1 Rhagoletis pomonella | reverse complement strand
TGGCTGGAAAAGGCAAAATAAAATAGCGAAAAAGGCAGGAAAAGGCACTAGGTATTGCAAAAAAGGCAAAACAAAATAGCGAAAAAGGCTGGAGAAGGCCCAAGGTATTGCGAAAAAAACAAAATAAGGCAACAAAAAAGACAGAAAATACGAAGAACAATGAAAAAATACATTTATTTTAGAAATGTTTATATTACAAGTAAAAAGAGAAAAACTATGAACTAGTTTCGTTATATGAAAAATTTGTACTTTGAATCTTTGACTATTTTATCCTTTCGAGTTTCTAGCTCATAAAACTTTAATCTGTATAGTTGTAGTAAAATTGAAACACAAGATGCATTTTGAAGTTTTCTGGCAGCATTTCATTCGATTTTCGCGAATAAAAACTTTGAATGTACTAAATGTGCGCTCGAAGTAAGTTGATACAAGTTGAGCCCTATTTAAATATGGAACGTTTGAAACGTTCATATTATCAGGAATAGGGGCGTTTTCCTCGCCCTTTACAATTTTATCCACAGCCCTTATTGTCTCCAGGCCTACGTTAGCTGAGAAAACGGCTTTGAATTTTTCCAACACCAATTTGGCAGAGGTCCCTGCGCTTCTATAAGCCACATGGGTATATGTACATTTTTTAATCTTAAAAAAAAAATTGTAAATGATATAATCACTTTTTTAAAGGTAGAAAAGGCAAAAAAAGGCAAATATCTTAAAGGATGTAAAGAAAGGCAGCATCAAATGTATATATATGGAATCAGGGAAGGCTAAATCGTGGACATTCATAATCGAATATACTCTATCTCTTTAGCAGAAAAAAGGCAATTTCCATAAAATCCGTTCCCTGGTTATGTATATATGTATAACTAGCGGCCCGGTACGTGCTTCGCTACGTATAAAGTGAAATATTAAATCAAACTCATTTATAAAAAAAAAAATATATTTAATTATTTGCTAGCTATTTTAAAACTTAATCCTAAACATTTGGATAAACAATATTTTTTGTTTTTCCATTTTGAGCATGAATAAACAAACGGCTGGGGGTACCGACTCTGGAACAGGCAACATAAAGTTGGCCATGTGAAAAACATGATTCCTCCAAATTCACACCACAAACGTTAAGTGTTTGCCCTTGAGCTTTGTTGATGGACATCGCAAATGATAAACGCACAGGATATTGTAATCGTTTGAATTCAAATGGCATATCAGTTGGAATCATAGGGATACGCGGTATTAAACAAACTTCTCCTTTTGATTTACCAGTTAAGATCGTAGCTTCAATCAAATTTGGCAATTAATTTTTCACTACCAATCTGGTGCCATTACACTGTTTTGGTGGATTAATATTTCGCAATAATATAATCAAAGAACCCCACTTTCAGATTCAAGCAATGCGGTGGCATACCAGCCGGTTCTAATGAATTTAAAAATTCAGTTGGATAATTCATTGCCTCATCTTGATTCATAGCACTGTCAATTGATTTATATGTCGTGACTACACCTGGGAGTTTTGCTTGAATTTGAAAATTAATGGCATTGATATGAATGTTCTTCGGTGCTAAACTGGCGCGTTCTCTCAACCAATCATGACTTCTGTAATTCTGAAGAATATTTGGAAAAACACATTCAATCAATTCATCTATAGATTTCGTAATTGTACAAAAATTTTTCGGTACAGTGATCAATCCGTTGGTTCTGTCGATTTGTATTTTGCCATCACCAATTTGTAACAATTGTTTTGAAAACTCATGGGCAGCTGAATCATTTTGTAGGTGAATACGCATATTAATGTTCAGTTTCAATTTTTGTACATATCTCCAAAGAACTGATGACTTCAAACAGGCATTTATTTCATCAGCAGGAGTTGACCGAGGAATGACAGGCAATGTTTGTCGAAAATCCCCTGACAGTAATATCAAAGCACCACCAAAAAGCTGTTGGTTACCACGTAAATCTTGCATTGTTCGATTAAATGCTTCTAGTAATTTTTTATTCGCCATTGTACACTCATCCCATAAAATAATTGACGTTAATCGCAGAACTTTTGCCATAGCAGAATTTCTTGAAATATTGCAAGTTGGAGTTTCAATCACCTGTACATTCAATGGCAATTTTAATGCAGAGTGTGCTGTCCGACCACCTTCTAATAATGTAACAGCAATTCCCGAAGATGCAAGTGCCAATGCAATTTTCTGTTCCGATCGAATAGTGGCTAAAATCAGTGATATAACGAACGTTTTGCCTGTACCACCAGGTGCATCCAAGAAATATAACCCACCTGCATTATTGGAAATAGCTTGCATGATTGTGTCATATACATGTTTTTGCTGAATATTTATTTTGGTTATATTCGATTGTACAAATAAACGCAAATCATTAGAATTGAATTCCTGCTCACGTTGCAATTCACGATCAAACAGATCATGCATGTCACGATTTGGTGCGGTCATACCCAATTGTACTAATGTTTTATTTGCAATCCGTAGACACATATCTTCAATTATTATCAAAGCTTCGTTGTACATTTCCAAAGTTATCAACAAATCAGGATTTCTTGCATGATGACGCATACGAATTAAAATATCTTCTGCAATATTATGTTTATATTTGTTCCATAATTCAAGTGGATTTGATGGCATACATGTTGATAATATAACGGCAAACAGCATTCGTATTTGTTGAGGATGAGCCGAAATAGATGCATCATGAAGTGTTGAATCCCAATGTGCATCATCCTCCAACAAATACAAAAGTTGGCATGCTTCACGGTATGTTTCACACAAATGACCGTTGACTGTTCTCAATTCTTGAAATGATTTTGGGCCATTCACGTTAACTAATAACAATCTCAAATAAAAACACTCAACATTGTTTGAATGTACTGTATATATTCTGCCAATTGCATCTGTTTGGAAAATGTCAGGATGCCCATGAACTGCTGTTCCTTGTTTACGTCTTTGAAATTTTTTCGAAGACACATTCCATGTGTAATACTGAGGCACTTCAGAATATAACAAAGTTATCGCAAATGTATCAGTTTCGCATAATTTGAAAAAAGCTGTTAACGTAGTTGCTGGTGGTTGCGCTGCTCTTTCCAATAAATTTGCTACATTAAAATAAACACGTTGGCCATTCTCAAGATGTACAGCCAAGTGAACAACCGCAGGATGTCTTTCGTGCATTGGAAACGACATAATCCTCCAGACAGCTTCATTGCTACTAATATAGCGACCCATTTGATACTGAGTAATTTCATCATTTCTATTATCACCAGCAACACCGAAAATAGCCATATCGCTCCCTTTATTTACATACTTGCAAATATATTTAATGGATTTGACAGAATTACAATATTCCACATTTATATGAGCGTTGAATATTTTCGATAATAATGGACAATACGGAACCACCCAAAGATTATCAACTTCAACTTCCTGGTTATACATTCTAATGGTTGCCGTTTTGCCATTATCATTAGGTGATCTACGTCGATACAACGGATATCCGTCATTGCCCGTTATTGTGTCTGAAGTAAATTGCCTTGGGTATCGTTTCGAACACTTTTCATCAATCATACATGGTGAATTCACATTTAGTTCACCGCACGGTCCATGTATCATGTTTTTAACGACAACTTGAAATAACTCAGGATCAGCAGTGTGATTAGGAATTTCAGCTGATATAAGGTTATCGATTTGATCCGGAGTTATTTTATGTACCAGCCAAATTAGTATATGTGCGTGCGGCAATCCCCTTTTCTGCCATTCGATGGAGTACATATGGCAACGCACCTCCCCAAACACATATAATTTCACAATTAAATCCATAAGTGCTTTACAATTTCGCCGAAAAACACGCGCAGTAATGTCATGACGATCGGTTGTCGACTGTCCTGCAAATAAATTGTTTTTGATGTCATCCCACTGCGAGTTCCCAATTGGTCTATATCTGGAGTCCTTAGTTACCCAGCGAAAAGAAAAGTCCTCTTTTCATTAGCATTTATCAACAACTTACAATGGATACTCATGTGGTTCAAACACATCCTAGGGTTATCCAGGTCCACGTTTTGGTCTATATCTCGAGACCCTAGTTACGGAGGGGCATTAAAAATACTTTATACTATAGCAATCATCAACAGCTCCCATTTGCTATCCATATTGTACAAACACATCCTTAAGTTATCGGGGTCCACATTTTGG
>NW_023458561.1:8005455-8005897 GCF_013731165.1 Rhagoletis pomonella | reverse complement strand
GTCCACATTTTGGCCGATATCTCGAGACCCTAGTCACGGAGCGGCATCAAAAATACTCTATACTATAGAAATCATCAACAGCTTCCATTTGCTACCCATATTGTATAAACACATCCTAGGGTTACCCGGGTCCACGTTTTGGCCTATTTCTCGAGACCCTGGTATCCGATTCTTAAAATTTCAAAGCACAAACCATCTACTGAATAGTCCAAACAAAGCCTAAAAATTTGGTTTTGATAGGTGAGCCCGTTCTTCAGTTATAAAGTCACAACGAAAAATGGCATTCATTTTTATATATATAGATGTATGTATATGGTTGCAATGTGTCGCAACTCTGCATATACAAACAGTTTGAATACCGCAGTATAATAGTATCCAAACATTGTATTGATACGTTTTGAAAGTCAGCCTATCTCCTACGGTTTGACAGGTAACAGCTCAC
>NW_023458561.1:7987096-8005355 GCF_013731165.1 Rhagoletis pomonella | reverse complement strand
TTGGAACGTTATATTGAAGTATCTATGTAAATTACGTAATTTATGTGCTATTTAGCTGTATAAAAACTGTAAAACGACTCAAAATTAAAATAAGACTACTATTAGATTGATGTAAACATCCAATTTAAGAACAGTTTATGTTTTCATCAGTTATTTATGCTTCATATGCATATACAAATAAACATAAGGAGCGTTCCTTATCTCCCAGAAATAGTCAGAAAAAGTCCGAAGTAGTCAGATTTAGTCCGAAAAACGTTCCTTAACTCGGGAATGACAGCTAAAATGAGAGAGCAACACCCAGTGAGAGTGACTCTCCTCAGTCCGAAGTAGTCAGATTTAGTCAGAAGAATTTTTTCTGGCAAAATCCTGAAAAGTGTCAAACTCAACTAAATTTAAATTAACGGAAATTAAAGAATACGCAAAAAGTGAGAATAGTCTAAAAAGTAAAAAAAGTGAATTGAAATTGGAAGGAGGCAAAAAATAATTGATGTAGTAAGTGTTTATTGTGCTTGCGCTTGTGTGAATGTGTTTTGTACATACATTTCCATTCTTATTTGGCGTTAGCTTTGTTGTTGCCATTCTTTGGACTAAAAATTTGGTTTTTTGCGTTCCTTTACTTTTCCTGTTATTCTCTTTTAGTGAGCGCATTATGCTTACGCTCTGGCATTTTGACACTTTTCAGATTTTAGTCCAAAAAGATAAGGAATGAACCTATATTGCACAAACGCTCATTCTTTTATTTCACAGCAAAGCTACACTGTTTTCATGTAAATGTGCAAAGAAGCAACACGGTGCCACTGCTAAGGGAGCGGTGCGAGAGAGACAACTGTCAGTGACGGGTATCGGAGAAGATGGAATGATGAGCTTTTTAACGAGATGGACATAATTAACCGCATAAAAATACAGCGATTGCGCTGGCTTGGACATTTTGTACGCATGGATGACGATGCTCCGATGAAAAGATCCTTCGACTCCGCACCCATGGGTGAACAACGAACGCAAGGGCGCCCACGAACGCAATGGAAGAACCAAGTGCAGAAGGAGGTTTCAAAACCTACAGAACAGGTCAGAACACCTACTACCTGCGAAATATTTTGGTCGATGTCTTAAAATATAATAAACTATCAGACCCGGCGAACTTCGTCTCGCCCAAAATAAATTTTTTTATTGAAACATTTGGTCCAACGTTTTCGCCAGCAATCCACGTTCACGTTTGGTTTTGTGGTTGCCCTCTTAAATAACCTGACGAAAGCGTTATACCGGGAAGAAGTCCTTGCGGCTCGATAGTAAATCGTCCTTGAATCTGCATAGTATAGTTGGTGGCAATTTCCAAACTGGAGAGTATTATTGGTCCACATTCTGTTTCTGATGGTTGATTTAACGGGAGTAATTTGACTTTGATCCCTGGCGCCTCCGAATCGACGATTTTTAGCAATAACTCGGCTTCAGCGCCACTAAAAATTATCATTAAAATCGTCACGGTCGTTTGGAGAAGTTAAGCCACCAGAATAAATCTTTTACATCCTGACACCCTTCGGCATTTTTCCCCTCACAAAAAAATTATCACACATTCGTTATACGTAGAAATGCGCAACATCATCAGTGAAAAAAATTCTCAAAAGCAAGGGTAACTTATAGCCATTTAAAACTTGAACTTTATGATATTGAAATTGAGTGAACTACAAAACTACATACTCAAAATGAACTATATTTCTCCAGATAGGTAAAAGTTGCAATATGTTTGTAAAGCGTCACGCCCCTATTCCAGTAGCCGTAAAATCTCTATACCAATTTCCAGGACACTACCACAAATACTTTCAGAGATATACGGTATGAAAATATGTATGTGTGAAGCTACGCTCCCTTAATATATTGAAAGGATGCAGACGGTGTCCAAAATTTAAAAAAATTGGTACAGGCGTTCGCGAGATCACCTCTTATAAAAAGAAGGAGCTTCTCTTTATATAATTAGTGTAGGTAACACAGGCTACACCAATTTTGATGCGGCAAATGTTTTTGATAGGCTTTTTTGTGCTAATTAAGAATCCGTAAGTATAAAGTTTCCATCAGCTACAGATTTTGAGAAAAATGTGGTGAAAGTGTCAAAAAATCGCGCTCTTAGCAATATTTGAGAAGCTCTAGCAAAGAAACAATACGTGGTAGAACCTTTCACTTAGGCTTAAATTAAAGCTAGAACTACAGACCACTATCCCTGAAAGTACTATTCCTGCACCTTGCCTTGATAGTCACCTATACTCATTTACATTTTATCGTCCAACAATAAAAAAATACTGGAAAATTATGCAATTGAAAAAAATGGTGTAAAAATCAGTGTTAGCTGTTCAATAAATGACTATAGGGTCAAGGTGCAGGAATGGTATTTTCAGGGTACTCATACTTCCCAAAATCAGTTATTCCTGTTCAACAAATTACTATAAGTGACCATCAAGCTAAGGTGCAGGAATTTGCAAGGATAGTATTCGAGATTTTTAGCTTTAATCAGAGCCTAAGTGGAAGGTTCTACTATCCTTTGTTTCTTTGCTAGAGCTTCTCAAATATTAAAAAGCTCGATTTTTTGACACTTTGACCTCGTTTTTCTGAAAATCTGGAGCTGATGGAAACTTTATGCTTACGGATTCGTAATCAGCACACAAAAATTCGGCAAAAATAGTGTTAACATTTGCTGCATAGAATTTTTTCCCCATTTTTGTTGGCCTGTGTAATAGCTATTATTAAATAGCCAATACCCGCATATTTGTGCCACCTTAAAACACCTTTTGAACTGTAAAACAATGACTTGATTTTATTCTACGCATATCTATAATATGGGTATCGAGTTTAAAGCAAATCGAACCGTAAATAAGATTTTTTGGAATAGATCGGTATTTGGTTCACCTATCAGAAAAAATAACCTATATGTTAACCCAGGATCGGACCATAAACAAGACTTTTTCGAATAGATAGGTCCCTGCCCCACTTAACGGAAAAATGGATCCTATATGCTAATCTAGGCAAAGGCTACCACCGAACCAAATGCATTTTTTTAGTCTAGCTCGATCCGTGCGCCACCTATTGGAAAAATTAAAACTTTGTGCGCTCCTTCTTCAAAACACCTTTCCAAAAAAGCAGCACCCATTCGAATCAGTTTTAAAACATAGGTGAAAATTGTTACCAACTGATTCATGCTCCCAATGAATTTCACAATTATCCGAAATTTTCCAAGCTTTCGTCGAAAAAAATTCTTCCGGATTTTTCCGAGTTTTCCACTTAGAATTTTCTATTTTTCCATTCGAATGCCATTCCGAAGGATTTGCACACAAAATTCCATACAAAAAAGGCAATTTTAGTTTTTTCCGATTTTCCCGGAGGGTTTTCCCAAAATTTCCTTTCTTTTGTAATCCCTGCGGAAAAACCTCAACTTTTTTTTTGGTGATGCAGTGTAATATACAGTCTTATTTAAATTGTGGCTTAAAATCGAAAAAAGTGGCAGTTTTTGTAATTGGAAATTCCATCGTTCCAGACCGACTCAGTTGAATTTGGTTCAAGAACACCGTGGTATGTAAATATACATACATATGTATATAAGTATATATACCCTGTGGGGAAAATCTCTAGTTCTGAACTGGTGCGCCTGTAGTACGTTTAGACCCAGCACTGGTTCGCGATATATCTCTTTTGCATACAAACAACTGGCGAATTTAACATGGCGATGTCATAGGAAGTGTCAATTACCCCCCGCTGCATCCCTTTTTCGATAGTTCCGAACTAGTTCTAAATTCTATAGTTCCGAACCAGTTTTAAAATCGCCAGACGAAAGAAAAAAGTATCATGATTTTTAAATCTTTCGGTTCTTCTATTTTCAAAGAAACGTTTTTTCGATTTGAAATTAAATTTATTTGAATGATTGTAAGAAATGTACGTTTACATACCTTTGGCTGTAGCTGACTTTGCAGAGGTGCTCGCTGTTATTGGTTAGATTCCAGACGGCCCCAAGATGTTAATATGTTAACACAAAGTTTTGTTTTCTATTACCAAACTATGAAATAGCATCTGCGAAGTGCAGAATGAAAGTGCATTTGAACGAAAAAGCCGCCAAACACATATCTCTGTAAAGTAAACAAGCCAACCGCTGCATCCCTTTTTCGATAGTTTCGAACTAGTTCTAAATTCGACAGATAAGATCTAGTTCGTTCTGCGTCCCTTTTTCTATAATTCCGAACCAGTTCTAAATTCGTCACTTTAGATATAGATTTCTAATGAAAAACGAGAAACAAAATATTTTTTTATGAGTCCCACATTTCGCTGATTTTGAACTGGTGGGGATCTACTTACTATCGGACTGGTTCGTTTTTGGCGATAAAGTTCTTGTACGGAACTAGAAATTTTATGCACCAGTCCGCGGTTTCCCTGCAGGGTAAGCAAAAGTGTAACTTTTTGTATCTCTTGGTTGTCAGAATATCTGTCTCTAGGTGACAATGACCGCATTTTCCTCATCGGTGCTGTAATGACTGTAACCTTGCCAAGCGTCGAAATATCTGGAGGAAGCGTGACACTGCGGCACGGCAGACAGTTACGAACTAAATGTTCTCACATCCAACGCTAAGCCAGTCAAGTATGGAGAGAATTAGGGTGGTCCCCTTCAATCGGTGACACCACTGCCATAGGTATCACATATAAATTTTGATCCCGGTTGGAGACGGTTAAGGCGTGTCGCACAGGGGCAATGTTCTGATTCCTCTATGGAGACTAAAAAAATTAAAATAAGTTTTTTTTTCTACTAATACGCATATTCGAAGATATCACATATAAATTTTGGTCCCAATTGGAGTCGATTAAGGCATGTCGAAAAGGCGTCAAAGGCCAGATGCCTCTAAAGCAGCCCTGGGCGGCGCCTGCCCGGCGGGCATATTCGCGTATACATACACGCTCTGCTTTAGAAGGCAGTGAAAACTTCATCAACCGCACGACTTGTTCGCACGCACACAGTGGCATCAATGCACGCACACTACAAAAATTCTCTGTCGAAGCTGCCCACCTCTGCTCTAAAAACTCAAAAAATTAAAATTATGTTTTTTCGTTTAATGCCCAAAATCGATACTACTAAAGTCGAGGATTTCACATATAAATATTAGTTCCGATTGAAGTCGGTTAAAACGTCGTCATAGGGTAATCTGAACTTTGACCCCTGTGCGACACGCCTTAACCGACTTCAATCGGGACCAATATTTATATATGATATCTTCGACAAAGACAGTATCGATTTTGGGTATAAGACGAAAAAAATTAATTTTAATTTTTGAGTCTCCATAGAGGAATCTGAACTTTGCCCCCTGTGCGACACGTCTTAACCGTCTCCAATAGGAACCAAAATTGATATGGGATATCTTCGACTATAATAGCATCGACGTAAAGGTTGAGGCTTAGGAAATCTGATGTAAAATTTTGCTCTCTACATTTAAGGACCACCCTAATGTACATATGTATGAATATGGTTTCTTGATTTACCGATGACTGTTTCTAATTTTTATTTTAATGCCCATTTAATGCCATGTGGTTGGTAAGCGATCGGCGTACTTTTGCACAAAGTTGCTGCAACGGAGCTAGAAAAGAATCCGCTTAATTCAAACGGAACTCCATGCAGATATGGATAAAAACTTTGAGCAAGCAGCAAAACGAGAACTCTCAGCATGTTGCATGTGGCGCGCATTTTAAAGTGTGTTGCTGTAGTTTATAGCATGTTAAATGCTTGCATATACAATTTTAGATACATACAACATTCATACCTATATATGTCTGCACGTGCATTTTAGAGGTTTACGCCGATTGCTTTGCAGCGTCGTCGACTTTAAAAAGAATCGACGGCGAAGGCCCTACTGCCCAGAGAATAGAAAATCATGAAGCTACTTATCTTATCATGTCATCTTGGCTGCGTCAATCACTAGCCATGGGTAATAGCGCAGTTTTTATGGCGCTAGCTCAAGAACGACGGCCGCAGTATTGCCACAAAAAAATTACCAAATTCCTCAAAAACAAATGAAAAATCCTCAAAATCCGAACAAATTACTCAAAATTTTTTTATTACAGATATGAGTATTGTATGTATACTGCATACTATTTACAGGTAGTTAGTATACAAATTAATTACATTCTCCAATTCAATTAGTACATTTGTTATTGCGGTTAAAACAAAGCATCACCGTTATTTTCTATGCCTTGGTTTGTATATAATATTGCTGCAACTATATCAGTGTTCAATATTTTTTAAACTACTAAATATTCGTTCTACTGAAGCATTAGAAAAGGGCTATATTAGAAATGCAGATATATATATTTTTTTGAATAGGGAAACTTTAATGAATCTGAAGAATATTTTAATTCAAAAACTTTTCCCTATAATTTTCTAGACCTAATGAAGAATCAATGTGAATATCCTTATGATCGAACAATGCGTATTCTCTCCGTTCGTTACCGAGATTTTGCAAGTTCAAAATAATGTCAAAATATTAGCGATAACATTTTGAATATTTAGCAGCAAGTGCAGATGTGCTTGACGAACCAAGCGAAATATTCGTTTGTTTAAAGGTATTAAATAATGTTGTGTATGGGGGTGTTTGAAGGTTTGACGAGCCGTTTGAGGGAAATGTGAACAAAACTCTTAATTTTTTGATTTTCTGGACGCCATGCTGACGTTTGATCAAACCCCTTAAGTTGTGTATGATAAAATTGCCTCATTCGCAACGGAATTTTTACCGAATGAGGACGCAAGAGAAAAATCGAAGAAAACCAAACCCTTTTACTAAACCTAACTAACTAAAACTTTTTGCTTGAACGAGTCATGTTTGCATGGTTTATGACGAGATGGGAAAAGTAGGTTTGAAGAGTGTTTGACAAGCTGCTTGTGTTGTGTATTTCGCTCTTTATAAAACTTCAGAAAGCTTTTTGTTCAAGAATTTGAAGAGCGATTTAAGAACTCTGTTGTGTAAAACATGGTTGCATTTGTTATCTGCAAATAAATTGAGAGAAAATCCCTCAAAATAAAAATCCTTAAAAAATACTCAAGCGCTCCCAAAATTCCTCACGTTTTGAGGAATTACTCACAAAGTGGCAACACTGGGCGGCCGTCTGAAGTGTCAGCGCACTAACTCAGCACAATAGCGCAGTATACTGATTTGAAAATGGCGCCATCTGAGTGTAGTCACAGGACGATGGAGTCATCTCTATTATTTCTTTAATTTTCGTCGCTGAAAAACGTTTGCACCGCCCACCGAATTTAATTGAATAAATGTAGTAAATGCCACGAAAATCTCGTCATTCTTAGGTAAAAGCTTTAAGTTCGCCAAGAGGAGTTTCTCTGATATTCTTAAGGCGAATTGTGTGTGTCTCATGTGTTTCTTGGTGTTAATGATTAAATAATAAAAATTTATTGGAATTATTTCAAGTATTTTTCAGGTACTACTATTATCTTTCAAAACGCAATCTCGAATGGTGCTATAAGATTTGTCTTTCAAGAGTTACGGCCACTTTAACTGCCGTGTCCTCGAATCTAACATCGGCAAACCAAGCGTATACCTTCTCATTACGTCATTTTCCACCGGCCATAGTTTTGAAGGAAATATCGTAAAGCACCACTCGAAGGCACCTTTTGAAGGATAAGAATAGTACTAAATGGCATAGAGCAAACAAAAGTGGCTATTAAAGCCACTTTTCATGTACTTAACACCGAAAAACCTCAATATCTTAGCGCAGTTGTTAGCTCGTGCTCGAGTTCTACGAAGAAAATTGCTTCGGAAACGAGCTACAACTGCACAGCAACAGAAACTTTCAAATCTATATTCACAATTATCATGCTACTAATATCTTTGGATTAGGTAGATGTCAAATCGCATGTTTACTGAATTCATGCTACTTATTGGATAAAACAGATTACAAGCCATTTAAAACCTAATCATAATTTTATGGATACCCGTGTTGCGCACATGTAACGTTACAATCTTTTTCTGTAACGTAACAGTCCCACAATGTTGACCTCAAAATTAATTGTATCAGTTCAATTAATATGTAGTTCTTGAGTTCCGTCTTTAAGCTAAGAAATTGTGTACCAACTTTTGAATGTACTATGTATATAAGGATAGCAGAGTTTTTCGATAATATAAATTAGCTTTAAGAAGTACTTCCAAAGATTGTAATGTAACAGTCCGCCGTTGAAACATTCATAATTTCTAAACAGCAGGAGTTACATTATATTTTAGGTATAATAAATATTGCCACATATTTATGGGCAAATCTAAAAACACAGGTACACTTTCAAAAGTAATTTTTTTTTTATTTGCGGGCACACCTAAGTTTTATATATGATTCTATTCATAATTTCTTAATAACTCGATAAATATCTATATGCTAGCAGACCCGGCGAACTTCGTTCCGCCCAAATTAGATTTTTAATTTAAACATTTTGGTCCAACAGTTTCTCAAAAAATCCACATTTACGATTTGTACATTCATCAACTAAGACTATGGTTTGGTGGTCGTTTGCCGCCTTAAATAACTGAACGAAAGTGTTATGTCCATGAGAAGTTCCCTGGTTGCAACAATGTGCCCTAGAAACTTTATCTTATAGTTGGTGGCAATTTCAAAATGAATGCGTATCCTTGTTCAACAGAAATACAATATACATATATAGACTGAGATGAAATACCTTAAAATCCAGTTTCGCGAAAGTAATTTAAGTGAAAAATTATTTTTTTTCTGTCAGGTTCTATATAAAATACAATCAAAAAAATTAATTTTCATAAAATTGCTTTGATGAAACTGGCTTTTAAGGTGTTTTGACGGGTGGTGATTTGAGATTTACCACTTACCAGAGACCCACTCAAATAAACACACAAAACTTTGCTAAAATCCCTCCAGCCATTTAGGATTTCACTCACAAATATATCTACACAAGCTTTATATACACATTCAAAGATAAGTAAAAGTTAGTATGTTTGTACTTTTCCACGCCCTCTTTTCAAAGGGCCCATTTTTCACAATGGGTATGGGATTAATTTCTTATATCTCCATATGAAGTGTTCCAGTACTGTACCATGAACACATCTAGAGATATGCAATACGAAATTCAGCTTGTGTGGTAGGTGCCACGTCCCCTTTTCCAATAGCACCATATTTTCTCCATGACTATGCGATTAATTTCATATATCTCCACACCAAGTTCCAATACTCTACCAAGACCAATTCTGGAGATATGCGATAAGAAAAATTCGACTTGCATGGGAGTTGCCACGTCCGTATAAAGTTCCAGTACTCATGTACCATGAACATTTCCAGAGATATACAGTATGACAATTTTGTTTTGTATAGGAGGTGCCACGCCCTTATCCAACAACTCCAATTTTTCCCCATGAGTATGTGACTGATTTCATATATTTCCGTCCCAAGTTAAAAAATTTTACCATGAACGCTTCCACGAATAAGCCGTATGAAATATTGCAGTTGTATGGGAGGTACCACGCTCTCTTTTCCAATAGCACCAATTTTTCTGCAAGAATATGCGATTGATTTTATGTATCTCCACACCAAGTTTAAGTACTCTAACATGAACATTTCCAGAGATATGTAGTATAAAAAATTCGGTTTGTATGGGAAGTGCCACGCGCCCTTTAGCAAAGCGAATGGGTCTGGTGGTAAACGAGGACAAGACGAAGTATCTCCTGTCATCAAACAAACAATCAGCACATTCGCGCCTTGGAACTCACGTCACTTTTGACAGTTATAATTTCGAGAAAGTAGAGAATTTCGTTTACTTGGGAACCAGCATTAACACCGATAATAATGTCAGCATGGAAATCCAACGCAGAATCGCTCTTGCCAACAAGTACTGCTTTGGACTGAGTAGGAAATTCAGGAGTAATGTCCTCTCTCGACGTACGAAAACCACACTATAAGTCACTCATCATGCCCGTGCTGGTATATGGCGAATTAAAATACAGCGGTTCAACTGGCTTTACCATGTCGTTCGAATGGACACCGACGCCCCACCTCTGAAAGTATTCTGGCTTCACTTGGCATTTCCAATTGGCGTCAGTTGGCCAAAATCGCTTTGGCGGTTACAGCGCCAAATAAGAAGAAGAGAATATATCTATAACATGATCAGTCCCGACGAAATCCTTGACGGCGGTACCGGGAGGGGAACGGTACATGGCGGTAGGAAGTTTAGTTTGGGTTAAAGACTCACACTGACGGGGTTAGGCTTTCGATGCTTCCTCCTCGTAAAATAAACATGCTCAGTAAAAAGTTAACTATTTAAATCGACGAATAGTTTTATATCAACTTTTGTGAACTTCTGTTTATTTGTTTTTTGTACAACAAATGGTTACAATAATTTTAAGCTATAATAAACAATCTTTTAGTAAGTAAGTCATTGGTTTAGATTTTCTTTTTTGTATTCCCCCCCTCCCGCCCCCTAAATTTCGTTCTGGCTACCCCCATGTCTGCAGGTGTCCGAAATTTCAAGATAATCGGTTCAACCGTTCTCGAGCTTTGCGATATACATAGATGGGTAAGAGTTCCTGCTTTTAATATTGCGCTCACTTACGTACAAAAAAACATAGCAGCAGGGTTTTTATGCGTAATTATATACATACATATGTATGTACATAAATATGCATATACAAATGTAAGTGCTAAGAGCAATGTTAGTTGCTCCTTGTGGCAACATAGACGACTCTACATACATAATTGCCCACATTATTTCTCCATGAACTGTACATACATATTTGTTTTTTAACATAAGAATCAACATTACATTGCTTTGCGATGTATTCCGTACAAATTAACAGCACAGGGCGCTCTCAGTGCTGAGCAGCGCTGTTATGTGGGCATGTATGTTAGATTCTAAAGGATTTTTAAAGTCCTGCAGTTCCATTTTTAGGAAGTATTTAAACTTTTTTTGCCTAAGACAATGAGACCGCCTCCAGAACCTATAAACGAAATTAAAAAAAAAATCGGTACAGCCGATCTCGAGCTTTGCGAACAGAAAAAAACGCCTTCAAAATATATATTAGTATAGATAAATACGCCACAAGAAAATTTTGCAATCCCTTTTTTGAAAGCAACGTTGGCTCGATTTCAATGAAACATATACCGATTTAAAGGATATAACTTCCTCTAATTCAGAAATGTTCATCCCGATACATAGGGGGCTTTGCATTTGATATATAAACTAAAATGTGAAAACCACTATATCTCTAAAACCATTTATTCTGGGGAACTGAAACTTAGCACAGATGCATAGATTGTAAATACCCTACTTACGGTGAAAAATGGTAGGTACTGGGAAGGTGGGCGTGGCACTTCCAATACAAACTGAAATTCTCATTATTCGCTTATCTCTGAAACCACTTATGCTAACGTCCTGAAATTGGACACAGCAACATATGTCGTCAATACCGTACTTACGGCGTTAAGTGGTAAATTTTGGAAAAAGGGGCGTGGCACCGCCTATACAAACGGAAATTCTCTTATAGGCTATCTCTGGAACCACTAATTATAACGTAATGGAATTTTATACACCTAGATTTATACGCATATAAAATCGCAAGAATCATTCAATTAAGAACCATTTTCGCCAAGATTTTAAAATCCCATTGAATGATTGTTGTTTTGTGCAAAAGTTTTGGAAGGATCAGTGTGTTTGTCTTCCGATATAAGGCGCAGGGATTGAGAGCTATCCAAAAAAATCATATTTATGATCCGATTTTTTTCACTTTTAGAAGACATATTAGTAACATACGATTTGGTGTAACTTGTTAGCCCAGTCGTGTTTGGCCCAGTCTTTGCAAAAATCCGCGTGAACCCGCAGTTAGTGAAGGAAATATTATCTTTTGTTGTAAATCTTCAAGATACTTTCTCAACCGTAAACGACTCTGATGAAAAAAAGAAAGAGCTTATGTAGATGTGGGCTAAATTGCTCTCAGACAAATATAATCGAAAAACTTATTTATAGTCTGAATTGGTATATGTTTGACATATTAGTCACACTCCAGTACTGCTGGAGTCAATAGCTACTTTTGAACCGCTACTGCACCGACTCCTAGGTAAGTAGCTATTCTATTAACCCATGGTAGTGCACATGGTAGTCCATATTCGAACCAGTCGGAAGCAGAATAGTGAAAATCTACGACAGGGGGCGCCCATAAATCACGAAAGTGACTACTTTAGTAACTCCCGGTAGTGCAGAGAGAGCCGATGGTGACTACCGCCTAGGACATTGCCTTGTAAAAGTAATCGCTGAAATACACTGCAAGTAGTCGGTCCATAATTGACGGAGTTTACCAGGTAGCTACCGATTCATCAGTCCTGTAGTCGATCCCCCGTACTGCAGGGTATATAGCGCTCTCGGCTCGCGCCGGCGACGACGGAGAGTAGCGTTCTAGTCGGGCCAATGAGTGGCGCTCGGGTGACGCCGGAGAGTTGCGCTCTAGTCACTCCGATGAGTGGTGCTCTGGCGATGTCTGGTGGCGTCGGAGAGCAGCGGTCTTGTTGGCGGTCGGCTGGCGGCGGTAAGTCGCGCCGTTGACGTCGCTGTGCTGACGGCGGATTTCGTCCGTAGGCAACTTCATGGTAGGCTGTGGCGGGCGGTGATCGAGGCCGACTTTTGTGGTCACTACTTCTGAGTGGCGTTGTCTTGTGATGTCCTTTGCCAATACACAAGCAATCACTCCATTCAGTCGTAGGTCTCACTCCGACCTATGGATCTTTACCTCTGAGTGGCGATGTCCTTTGCCAATACACAAGCAATCACTCCCTTCAGAAATAGCTGTTCAACCGCGACCACAGCTCCGTGCTGACTGACTGTTTAGCGACTGTGTTTTATTTTTAATAGCCCAGTTATACATACTTGCACTGCTATAATATTTTTACGTAAAAATCAAAACCCAACAGAACTCTATATGTTAAGTGCTATGCGTTGGGTAACCGCTTACACGCAAAGCCCGTTTAACAGATTCTTATGTAACAAATCTCATGCAAAGCTAAGTATGCATAACTGGGATATAATAGGCTCTGTGCTTGATGTTGCGTGGTCGCGCAGCTACATGTTGCTGTGTGATGTTGCGTTGTCATAGTAACAAAGAGGCTGTCGGATTTTGCTATGACTTGTGTTTCTGTGACTTGGTGCGTGGCTGGCTGCTTTGGATTGTGTTGCTGTGGTTTATTGTGCGGCTGGCTGCTTTGGTGGCGGGTATTTGTGTGGGCCAAATTCTTCAGGGACATTTGGTCCTCACATCTTTTCATCAGTGCTTCAAAAGTTAGACGAGGAATAAACATTTATATCGCTGAAATAGAAAACAAAAAAATAATTTGTGTTCAAATATGCTTTGGAATGTCAACCGAGTAGGACGTGTTTTTGCGTGCTCCTAAATAATTGCATTTATCTTCGGAAATACTGAAATTTGCCAAAAGTAGCTGCTTTACCGGTGAACGTGTGTGCTGTGTGTTGTTTCTTTTGCCGATACCCGTGCAATAAATTACGTGTCCTGTGTTACCGCCCGCTGTAGCTGATAGCTAAATAAGCAAAATAGCAACAATGTCGGTAACGCGCAAAAATTCAGCAAGAAAACCTGCATCCCCCTCTAAAACTCCTCTCACACCCGCATCAGCTGTATACGACAGAATGGAGAAGAAATTTGAAGAACAGAGAGACGAAATCGTAAAACAGTTGACTGCAGTAATGATGGCATCAGAAGAGAGGGTAATGCAGAAGATTGGTGAGCTGGCTGCTGAAGCGGCAAACTTGAAGCTAACAATAGCAGCAATCGAGAAAAGAGTGACTGCAGTAGAGAACGCGTGCGCTGATGTTCTCACTCTTCGTAGTGAGTTGATTGCTACTCAGGCTCAGCTAAGTACTCTTGAAGGCAGCGCTGTTTCAACAGACCTGATAATCAACGGAATACCTCAAACAGCGGGTGAGTGTTTGCCTGAACTCTTTTCGAAGATTTGCAGTGCGGCTCAGCATAAACCTCCACCTTTGCGTGATGCTTTTCGGCTGCGGAATGCAAAAAACTAATGGACAAAAAAATAGTAGTGTTTGTCCAATTGTTGTTAAGCTGTTCTCTGCGCCTGATCGTAATCAGCTCTTAAAATCTGTTGCTGTGTTCTGCAAGAGTAGAAAGAGATCTCTTGCGCTCTCTGACATTGAGTTGCCGGGTTACGGTTCTGTCTTTGTGCATGAAAGTCTACCAAAAAAGCTGCGTGAAGTGATGACATTTGCCTCTGAGCTCAGGCGGAAGAAGCAGTTAGCGTCGGCGTTCTCCTTACGCGGGAAAGTTTTTGTGAGGCTTAAGGCAGGTGAAGAGGCTAAATTGGTGAGCAGCAAAGCTGAAGTGAATGCTCTTATCGGCAGTAGAGCGCAGAAATAGTAGCACTAAGTTTATATATGTTTGTCTGGAAATTTGTTCTTTATGCTATATTTAAGTTATTGGAGTCATTTAGTTATGTATTTTTTTCTTTCTCTTTGCGGCCAATTCTCTTAAGTAGTTATTTGTTTACCTTTTTGTTTCTATGTCTCAGGCTATTTTTCTTGACTTATTGTTATTTTCATTTGTTCCTTTTTTTCTTGTTTAATTTAACATATTGCAATCACATCTTTTACATGCATTTGTGTTTCTGTTATGTTTTTCATGTGTTTAATGCCGTTTTTAGTTGTTCCTTCAACTGCTCAGTGTGATGGATTTAAAGCCCTCTAGGAAATCCGCCTTCAGCATTAATGAAAACCAAAAGGTATTATTAGGTATTTTGTGCAAGCAATATAAAGGTCTTAAAGTAGTGCATTTTAATGCGCGGAGCCTGAACAGCGAAAAACTGGATTATGTTAGGGATATATTTAGTGAATCGGATATAGATGTCATTTGCGTCTCAGAAACTTGGTTTAATACTGATGTTTCTGATTTTTACAATAGTATACCAAACTACAGTCTTACTCGTGTTGATCGAACAACAAAAAAGGGGGGAGGGGTTGCAATCTATTGTAAATCCACCCTGAAAATCAGTGTTTTAGCAACATCAAAAAACACTGATACAGAATTCATTATTGCCGAAATTTCAGACAATGTAACAAAAATACTAGTGTCCTGTGTATACAACCCTCATAGATGTTGCATGTTAGATTCGTTTTTTGTTGAGGTGTCTTTGTTTATTATTGAGTATGAGCGTTTTGTTATATGTGGTGACTTCAATGTCAATTTGCTTATGAATGACTCATATGCCAATAAACTACTGGATCATGTATCTGCTGCAGGTCTTGCTGTAGTTAACAAGTTCATACCAACAAGATTTGCGCACAATTCATGTCCTAGTTTGTTAGACCTCATTATCACGTCAAGCCTCGACCATGTTCTTAAATTTGACCAAATAAGTTTTATCTCCGACCACGACCTAATATTTTGTGCACTAGATGTAACGTTTAATTGTCCTGCTGATAGTGTTACTTCTATGTATCGTGATTTTAAGTCTGTAAATGTTAATGACCTGACTGATTATCTGTTTAATGTTGACTGGGATGCATGTTGGTTTGTTGAGTCGGTAGATGCCAAACTTGACTTTTTAAGTAAAACTGTGTCTGAATTATTTGATGTCCATGTTCCTCTTCGTACTGTTCGCGTTTTGAATAGCTCTTGTCCGTGGTATAATAGTAATGTCAGATCTGCTATAAAAGCTCGTAATAGATTATATGCGAAATGGAAAAGAACCAACACGGACTTCGCTTGGTTGCAATACAAACTTGCCCGAAATAAAGCTACCACCATTGCAAGACAAGCGAAACGGTTGTATTGTAACTCCAAGTTGAACCCATCACTACCATCAAAAGACTTATGGCGCAATTTGGAAAACCTTAATGTGCATGGAAAACATAAAACTGAGTGTAAAATTGACCCTAACATTCTAAATGAATATTTTACTGGTGCCTGCAAAAGCGGCGACAGTTCTCTAACTCAAAACTTCAATAGCCATTTTGCACTGAGAGAAAAGTTTCAATTTAATGGAGTTACAGAAGCAGAAGTTATGAAGGCAATTATGAGCGTCAAGTCTAATGCTATTGGTGAGGATGGTATATCCTTGAAGTTTGTGAAACTTGTGCTGCCATTCATTCTAGGAACTCTCACACACATAATCAATCACTGCTTCACAACTTCGTGTTTTCCAACGGAGTGGAAAAAAGCTGTGATTATTCCTGTCGCTAAAAAGAATACCGCCTCTGAACCCAGTGACTACAGGCCAATAAGCATTTTGCCAGTATTCTCAAAAGTGTGTGAGTCTTTGATGGCAGAGCAAATTTTATCATTCGTTCAAGAAAATAATCTTTTATCTCCGTTGCAGTCAGGATTTAGACCAAAGCATAGCTGCTCTACAGCTATGTTAAAAATACTTGACGACATAAGAATACAGTTTGACAAAGGTGACTTAACTCTTCTCTGCCTTCTTGATTTTACTAAGGCGTTTGATTTAGTAAATCATGACCTGCTTTGTACAAAGCTTAAATATTACTTTGGATTCTCCGATAGCTCTGTTAAACTTATGACCAGCTACCTTGAGGGAAGAAGTCAAAAGGTGATGTGCAAATCTGCGTCATCAAAATCCTGTTTTGTTGCCTCCGGTGTGCCGCAAGGCTCTGTGCTTGGTCCCCTTTTGTTTAGTCTTTTTGTCAATGATGTATTTTCTGTTTGTCAGTATGTTAATGTCCATGCCTATGCTGACGACATTCAATTGTATTTGTCTAGCCGTGTCGGTCTTGTTGAAGATTTGTGTTATAAAATAAATAGTGACTTGTCTGCAATATCGCAATGGTCCCGTGATAATTGTCTTTGCGTAAATGCTGCGAAGTCATATGTGTTACCCATTAGTAACAATGTTGTACATGTTGAGGATATTCCAAAAATGTTTGTTGGTAATAGTGTCCTTACGTTTACTGACAAAGTTAGAAACTTAGGCTTCGTTGTTAACTCTATGTTGAGCTGCTCTGACCATATTAATAAAGTTGTTAGTAATGTGTATTTTGTTCTACGTAGATTGAGAATGTCAGCTTCGTTCACGCCTTTAGAGACTAGGAGAAAACTAGCAATTCAACTCATTGTGCCACACATTACGTACTCTGAGCTTGTGTATAGTAAACTTGATTCTACTTCATATCACAAAATTGATGTTGCGTTCAATAATGTTACGCGTTACGTTTATGGCCTCAAAAGATATGACCACATCTCTTTCTGGAAAAACAAAATTCTTGGATGCAGCATTTTTGAATATCTTTCGGCCAGAAACTGTATATATATTTACAAGCTCATACAATTCAAAGCACCGAAATATCTTCACGAGAAGTTAGAATTACCTAAGTCTTGTAGGCATCAAAATCTGATTATCCCTAAATTTTCCTATTTGCCCTCATCTCGGCTATTTTTTGTTAATGCTGTGAGGCTGTGGAATTCCATTCCTGATACTATCAAAGCTGCGTTGAATAGGAGCAACTAACGGGTGATTTTTTAAGAGCTTGATACCTTTTTTTTTTAAAAAAACGCATAAAATTTGCAAAATCTCATCGGTTCTTTATTTGAAACGTTAGATTGGTCCATGACATTTACTTTTTGAAGATAATTTCATTTAAATGTTGACCGCGGCTGCGTCTTAGGTGGTCCATTCGGAAAGTCCAATTTTGGGCAACTTTTTCGAGCATTTCGGCCGGAATAGCCCGAATTTCTTCGGAAATGTTGTCTTCCAAAGCTGGAATAGTTGCTGGCTTATTTCTGTAGACTTTAGACTTGACGTAGCCCCACAAAAAATAGTCTAAAGGCGTCAAATCGCATGATCTTGGTGGCCAACTTACCGGTCCATTTCTTGAGATGAATTGTTCTCCGAAGTTTTCCCTCAAAATGGCCATAGAATCGCGAGCTGTGTGGCATGTAGCGCCATCTTGTTGAAACCACATGTCAACCAAGTTCAGTTCTTCCATTTTTGGCAACAAAAAGTTTGTTAGCATCGAACGATAGCGATCGCCATTCACCGTAACGTTGCGTCCAACAGCATCTTTGAAAAAATACGGTCCAATGATTCCACCAGCGTACAAACCACACCAAACAGTGCATTTTTCGGGATGCATGGGCAGTTCTTGAACGGCTTCTGGTTGCTCTTCACTCCAAATGCGGCAATTTTGCTTATTTACGAAGCCATTCAACCAGAAATGAGCCTCATCGCTGAACAAAATTTGTCGATAAAA
>NW_023458561.1:7984876-7986996 GCF_013731165.1 Rhagoletis pomonella | reverse complement strand
ATTGAATAAATGTAGTAAATGCCACGAAAATCTCGTCATTCTTAGGTAAAAGCTTTAAGTTCGCCAAGAGGAGTTTCTCTGATATTCTTAAGGCGAATTGTGTGTGTCTCATGTGTTTCTTGGTGTTAATGATTAAATAATAAAAATTTATTGGAATTATTTCAAGTATTTTTAAGGTACTACTATTATCTTTCAAAACGCACTCTCGAATGGTGCTATAAGATTTGTCTTTCAAGAGTTACGGCCACTTTAACTGCCGTGTCCTCGAATCTAACATCGGCAAACCAAGCGTATACCTTCTCATTACGTCATTTTCCACCGGCCATAGTTTTGAAGGAAATATCGTAAAGCACCACTCGAAGGCACCTTTTGAAGGATAAGAATAGTACTAAATGGCATAGAGCAAACAAAAGTGGCTATTAAAGCCACTTTTCATGTACTTAACACCGAAAAACCTCAATATCTTGGCGCAGTTGTTAGCTCGTGCTCGAGTTCTACGAAGAAAATTGCTTCGGAAACGAGCTACAACTGCACAGCAACAGAAACTTTCAAATCTATATTCACAATTATCATGCTACTAATATCTTTGGATTAGGTAGATGTCAAATCGCATGTTTACTGAATTCATGCTACTTATTGGATAAAACAGATTACAAGCCATTTAAAACCTAATTATAATCTTATGGATACCCGTGTTGCGCACATTTAACGTTACAATCTTTTTCTGTAACGTAACAGTCCCACAATGTTGACCTCAAAATTAATTGTATCAGTTCAATTAATATGTAGTTCTTGAGTTCCGTCTTTAAGCTAAGAAACTGTGTACCAACTTTTGAATGTACTATGTATATAAGGATAGCAGAGTTTTTCGATAATATAAATTAGCTTTAAGAAGTACTTCCAAAGATTGTAATGTAACAGTCCGCCGTTGAAACATTCATAATTTCTAAACAGCAGGAGTTACATTATATTTTAGGTATAATAAATATTGCCACATATTTATGGGCAAATCTAAAAAAACAGGTACACTTTCAAAAGTAATTTTTTTTTTATTTGCGGGCACACCTAAGTTTTATATATGATTCTATTCATAATTTCTTAATAACTCGATAAATATCTATATGCTAGCAGACCCGGCGAACTTCGTTCCGCCCAAATTAGATTTTTAATTTAAACATTTTGGTCCAACAGTTTCTCACAAAATCCACATTTACGATTTGTACATTCATCGACTAAGACTATGGTTTGGTGGTCGTTTGCCGCCTTAAATAACTGAACGAAAGTGTTATGTCCATGAGAAGTTCCCTGGTTGCAACAATGTGCCCTAGAAACTTTATCTTATAGTTGGTGGCAATTTCAAAATGAATGCGTATCCTTGTTCAACAGAAATACAATATACATATATAGACTGAGATGAAATACCTTAAAATCCAGTTTCGCGAAAGTAATTTAAGTGAAAAATTATTTTTTTTCTGTCAGGTTCTATATAAAATACAATCAAAAAAATAAATTTTCATAAAATTGCTTTGATGAAACTGGCTTTTAAGGTGTTTTGACAGGTGGTGATTTGAGATTTACCACTTACCAGAGACCCACTCAAATAAACACACAAAACTTTGCTAAAATCCCTCCAGCCATTTAGGATTTCACTCACAAATATATCTACAGAAGCTTTATATACACATTCAAAGATAAGTAAAAGTTAGTATGTTTGTACTTTTCCACGCCCTCTTTTCAAAGGGCCCATTTTTCTCAATGAGTATGGGATTAATTTCTTATATATCCA
Organism: Rhagoletis pomonella; assembly: GCF_013731165.1. Lineage (NCBI taxonomy): Eukaryota > Metazoa > Arthropoda > Insecta > Diptera > Tephritidae > Rhagoletis > Rhagoletis pomonella. The sequence goes on along the minus strand of NW_023458561.1, from coordinate 7,985,210 downwards.
TATGAAGTGTTCCAGTACTGTACCATGAACACATCTAGAGATATGCAATATGAAATTCAGCTTGTGTGGTAGGTGCCACGTCCCCTTTTCCAATAGCACCATATTTTCTCCATGACTATGCGATTAATTTCATATATCTCCACACCAAGTTCCAATACTCTACCAAGACCAATTCTGGAGATATGCGATAAGAAAAATTCGACTTGCATGGGAGTTGCCACGTCCGTATAAAGTTCCAGTACTCATGTACCATGAACATTTCCAGAGATATACAGTATGACAATTTTGTTTTGTATAGGAGGTGCCACGCCCTTATCCAACAACTCCAATTTTT
>NW_023458561.1:7981723-7984866 GCF_013731165.1 Rhagoletis pomonella | reverse complement strand
GGAGTCAATAGCTACTTTTGAACCGCTACTGCACCGACTCCTAGGTAAGTAGCTACTCTATTAACCCGTGGTAGTGCACATGGTAGTCCATATTCGAACCAGTCGGAAGCAGAATAGTGAAAATCTACGACAGGGGGCGCCCATAAATCACGAAAGTGACTACTTTAGTAACTCCCGGTAGTGCAGAGAGAGCCGATGGTGACTACCGCCTAGGACATTGCCTTGTAAAAGTAATCGCTGAAATACACTGCAAGTAGTCGGTCCATAATTGACGGAGTTTACAAGGTAGCTACCGATTCATCAGTCCTGTAGTCGATCCCCCGTACTGCAGGGTATATAGCGCTCTCGGCTCGCGCCGGCGACGACGGAGAGTAGCGTTCTAGTCGGGCCAATGAGTGGCGCTCGGGTGACGCCGGAGAGTTGCGCTCTAGTCACGCCGATGAGTGGTGCTCTGGCGATGTCTGGTGGCGTCGGAGAGCAGCGGTCTTGTTGGCGGTCGGCTGGCGGCGGTAAGTCGCACCGTTGACAACTTCATGGTAGGCTGTGGCGGGCGGTGATCGAGGCCGACTTTTGTGGTCACTACTTCTGAGTGGCGTTGTCTTATGATGTCCTTTGCCAATACACAAGCAATCACTCCATTCAGTCGTAGGTCTCACTCCGACCTATGGATCTTTACCTCTGATTGGCGATGTCCTTTGCCAATACACAAGCAATCACTCCCTTCAGAAATAGCTGTTCAACCGCGACCACAGCTCCGTACTGACTGACTGTTTAGCGACTGTGTTGTATTTTTAATAGCCCAGTTATACATACTTGCACTGCTATAATATTTTTACGTAAAAATCAAAACCCAACAGAACTCTACATGTTAAGTGGTATGCGTTGGGTAACCGCTTACACGCAAAGCCCGTTTAACAGATTCTTATGTAACAAATCTCATGCAAAGCTAAGTATGCATAACTGGGATATAATAGGCTCTGTGCTTGATGTTGCGTGGTCGCGCAGCTACATGTTGCTGTGTGATGTTGCGTTGTCATAGTAACAAAGAGGCTGTCGGATTTTGCTATGATTTGTGTTTCTGTGACTTGGTGCGTGGCTGGCTGCTTTGGATTGTGTTGCTGTGGTTTATTGTGCGGCTGGCTGCTTTGGTGGCGGGTATTTGTGTGGGCCAAATTCTTCAGGGACATTTGGTCATCACATCTTTTCATCAGTGCTTCAAAAGTTAGACGAGGAATAAACATTTATATCGTTGAAATAGAAAACAAAAAAATAATTTGTGTTCAAGTTACGTTGTGCAAGTTGTAACTTTTGAGCAAAGATTTTGAAAGTTGAACTCATTAAATTGGGACGTTCTAATCAGATTGGTTCCGGTTTTCGTGATGACGGAACTTGAAAATTTGATTAAATTTTAACTATTTTATAAATAACTCCCTCAGTTTTGAAGTTATTTTACTAAAGTTTTTAATGTAACGGTTTTTTGATATTACCTTAATTATTCCTCAAAATTATTGAAATAGGTTAATTTTAACATATAGCTGCAATACAACTGATTATTCAGATATGTGTTTTTGTGCTATAACCCTAATTTCATATCTGATTAATAAATTGTATGCCTGCTATATGTTAAATTGGACCTAAACTAAATTCTTACCTGCTTAATTGGAGCCGTTATAACGCAAAACAACGTCTCTTGTATGGGAGCTAGATGTTATACTGAACCGATTTCAATGATTTTATGGAATAGTTAAAAACCGGTTATGTGCAAAATTTTAGTAAAATATCTTCAAAACTGAGGGAGTTTTTTTTATAAAATACTTAAAATTTAAGCAAAGTTTCAAGTGCCGCTATCTCCAAAAGTGGAGTCAAACGGACAAAACTGGGGACGACATTAAATTTAGAAGGCTCCAGTTAAGTAAGAGCAACCATCAAAACCTTTGACGAATAAAAGTTGCTTTAATACCACGCTCGAAATATTCTGACTAAAAGAGGAAGCATCACTAAAAGTAGTAAATCAGGGTTTTTACACATTTCTAGAGAAATTTTTTTTGATGCATTTTACAGGTACATGTAACGTTGTCCGGACTAGTAGTTATAAAAATATTTAGATCGTTTCGACATATTTTCTAAATGTGCCTTCAATTAGGATATTTTTGGAATAAAAAATACGCTCAAGATCGCATAATTTTTTATCTCTAAAAGTTGGTTTATTCTTAAAGCAGACTTCTTGCTAGGACATCGTATTACTAGTAAGTGTTTGCAGAATACAATACGTACTAAAAAAATTTAAAATGGAATGCTTCAAAAACTATATGTGATAAACCCAAAATTTTGAAAACTGTGAAAAGTAGAGTTGCACACTTTTCGTTGCTTGCCGTCGTTGTCGGTTAAAAATAGTAAAAATGTATGGTTCTAATATTTCGGGTCCCTTAAAAATCCGGGCCCGGGGGAAGCAAGTAATTTTTAGCAAAAAAAAACCGACTTCAATTCTCATATAAAATATATATATATATGTCTCATGATTCACTCATCGGATCTTAACCAGATTAGTATGGGACCACCTCTGAGATACTACCTTTCCGATGCAAAAAGTACTATCGAAATCGGTTGACGTGGTCCCCATAGCCAGGCCTGCTAGTAGCAACGCTACTTTAGAAAGCCGTTGGCCGGTTAACCAGGGCTATGTAAGTGGGGTGCAATAACACCATACGCAATAAGGCGATAATGGCTTTATTTCGCTTGGTAATTGGAAAAAAATCCTTAATTTCGGTACGACTTTATTTCCAACTAGAAATGGATATAATGGATAATGGTTGGGGCGAGTGCAGTGCAGCGGGACGCGAGGGTGCGAGCGCGGCGCGGGGGCGAGCATATATGCACCCGCCAAGTTATGCACTCGCAAAATTAAAACTTACATAAGTACATATAGTTACGTTTATCTTTGAAACCTTGAGGGATTTCCCAAATATCATCCGGCTCGTATCGCTGGATTGTTAAGTAAATGCTCACGATGACCAAATTGTAGTACAATTAACTTTATTGTACAACAAACAATTTACAATACTTGCCACAACCGTAAAAACACTTTACAATACTCGTTAAAGCAATTACAACGCTTTACAAAACTTGTTAACACAATTAAACTT
>NW_023458561.1:7973758-7981713 GCF_013731165.1 Rhagoletis pomonella | reverse complement strand
GATATGTTCGACGATGACGAGCGTGTCTTGGTCAAGGCGTGCAATTACCGCTTGGTACTTGGTTGTGTCGGATGTAATTCCTTTTAGCTGGAATTGCGCTTTGATTACTGCGAACCTGTTTGCTTCAAAACCGAGGCAACTCCAATCGCTCCATCCTGTCGATGTTAGCGGTTGCTTGTTGCTGAAGCATGGGAGCGATTGCTTCAAAAAACACCTCGTTGCCTACGCCGTCCCCAGTATTTGCGGATTCTGCCTGATATTTTGCATCTTGACGAATGTATTAGTGAAAATATAAAAGTTTCGGGGTCACCAATTATGTGGCGAAATGAAACCACATATAATTCTGCTTTGTATAATGCTTTAATCCAACTTTATTAATTAAACTAAATTTTGATATCAGAAAAGGCACGCGTTGAAACAAGAACCGTTAAAGAATGTTCTAGAGGTCGCTTTTCAGAAAAGAATGTCTAACAAAAAGAATACATAAATAGCGATGAGCCAAATGTGGTGTTGCCACATGTGCCGATTAATGCAGGGTCCACACAATTCTTTTATGCAACGCACCAACTTCGGGTTTTTTGGGACTAGTTCGGAATTTTTGTGACTATTTCCGTATTGTTGGGACTATTTCGGGTTTTGCGAGACTTCCTCGAGATTTTCTCTCGGGGATGCTCGGGATTTTTGGACTATTTCGGAATTTCCGAGAATTCTTCGGGATTTTTTTGACTATTTCGGGTTTTTCGAGACAACTTCGGTTTTCTCGGAGTTATCGGGCCCTTATCGGGATCTACGGGACTACTTCGGGATTTTTGGGACTATTTCGGGTTTTTCGAAATTACTTCGAAATTTTCGGGGTTCTGGGGAATATATCGGGATTTCTGGGTCTATTTTGGTAATTTGGAACTATTTCGGGATTTTCGAGACTACTTCGAGATTTTCGGGATTTTTGGGATCTTAGGGATTTTTAGGACCAATTCGGAAATTTGGGCCTATTCCGGGTTTTTCGAAACTCCTTCAAGATTTTCAGGATTTTTGGGACTATTTCGGGATCTTCGGGACTACTTTGGGATTTTTGGGACTATTTCGGGTTTTTCGAAATTACTTCGAAATTTTCGGGGTTTTAGGGAATATATCGGGATTTCTGGGTCTATTTTGGTAATTTTGAACTATTTCGGGATTTTCGGACTTTGCGGGTTTTTCGAGAATACTTCGAGATTTTCAGCGTCCTCGGGTTTATAGCGGTATCTTCGGGATTTTTGGGCTATTCCGGAATTTTTGGGACTATATCGGGTAGTTCGGGATCTTGAAGATTTTCTGGGGATTCTGGAGACGATTACGAGTTTTCCTAAACTAATTCGAGGTTTTCGGGGTTCTCGGTACTAAATCGGGATCTTCGGGACTACCTTGGAATTTTTGGGACTATATCGGGTTTTTCGAGAATACTTAGAGATTTTTCAAGATTATCGGCTCTAAGTCGGGATCTGCGGGACTACTTCGGGATTTTTGGGACCAATTCAGAATTTTTGGGACAATGTCTGGTTTTTCGAGACGTGTTCTCCGGATTATATCAGGATTTTTGGACATTTTCGAGTTTTTTGAGACTTCTTCGGTAATTGCGGGGACCATACCGGGATTTCTTCTGGATTTTTGGAACTGCTTCGGAATTTCGGAGGCAACTTGTCTGAAAACAGGACCAATCCTGGGAAACCAGGACGTCTGGCAGTCCCAAGAATTCCCAAAATAGCCAAAAAATTCCGAAGTAGTCCCGAAGATCCCGATATATTCACGAGAATCCCGAAAAACTCGAAGTAATCTCAAAAAATTCGAAATAGTCCCAACAATCCCGATATATTCGCGAGGACCCCCAAAAATACTGAAGTAGTCCCGCAGATCCTGATTTAGAGCCAAGAACCCGAAAATCTCCAAATAGTCTCGAAAAACCCGGAATAGTCTTAAAAATCCCGAAGAAATCTCGAAAGAGTCCAAAAATCCCGAAAAATTCCTAAAAATCCCGATATATTCTCGAGAACCCCGAAAACATCGAAGTTGTCCCAAAAATTCCGAAACAGTCCCAAAAATCCTGAAAATCTCAAAGTAGCCTCGAAAAACCCGAAATAGTCCCAAAAATCCCGAAGGAGTCCTGAAGATCCCAATATACTCACGAGAACCCCGAAAATCTCTAGAAACCCGAAATAGTCCTAAAAATCCCGATATATTCCCGAGAACCCCGAAACCCTCGGAAGTAGTCTCGAAAAACCAAAAATTGTCCCAAAAATTCCGTATTGCTCACAAAAATTCCGAAGTAGTCCCGCAGATGCCGATTTAGAGCCCAGAATCCCGAATGCCGTCATAACAGCAGCGTCCGTTTGATTTTCCAAAATCAGGTGTCAAATTAAAGCTCTTGGACTGCACATTTGCAATAAGGTTTTACTTTTTTGAAGAGTTGCCACCTTTTAAAAAATTTCATTCAAATTGTCTAAAAAAAATCAATTATTACAAAATGGGTATCAGTGGAAAGGGTTTTGAAAATATTTGTTTCTTAACTTAACTTTAGGAGGGTTGCCACCTGTTTAAAAAATGAAATTCAATTTGAATTAAGAAAATTAATTAGGAGAACTATGTTTCAACATATGGGCGCATAACGAAAGGGGCTTCAGAAGGTGGCCGTTTGAAAATATTTTGAAGAGGGTTGCCACGTTCTTGCAATGTCGAATTTAATTAACTTATCCAGAAGTTATATGAAATGTCAAAATAATGATGTGAAACACAAGAATATTAAGAAGACTTCAGTTTGAACACACAAAATATTTTTGAGGTGTTGGAAGAGGGTTGCCACCTATTTAAAAATTAAATTCAAATTATTAAATAAGTTAAATGAATTATTAAAATATGGGTATCAATCGAAGGGGGGTTGAAAAATGTTTATTTCTGAACTATATTTAGCGGAGTCGCCACATTTTTAATTAATATAATTCAACTTAATTCATCAGTTGATTAAAATATGTATCGCAATCTTAGACGAAGAATATCTAAGAATATCTTAGCGCGAAACTACTTTTCAAAAGGGCTGCCACCTGTTTAAAAAGTCGAATTTAACTATATCTATCATCAGATCTGAACCATTCGTTTGATTTTCAAAAATGAGGCATCAAATTATAGGGCCTGATATGTAGATGTGCAGCAGGCTTTTACTTTTCCGGAAAGAATGGCCACCTCTTAAAAAATCAAGTGTAGATTATTTATAAATCAATACCATCATATCCCCATCCTTCGCTCGATTTTCAAAAAAGGCTTGGTTGCAGATGTGCAATGAGGTTTTACTTTTTGAAAATAGTTGCCATAGGTACCAGTCGAAATGGTTATTAAAAGCTTTGCTTTTTAACTGTGAGAGTGTGGCCCCTGTTTAAAAAATCAAATTAAATTTTAAACAGGGAAATTACATAGGTAATTTACAAAATGTTCCCCCACAGGGGTCCAGACTAAAGGAGTTTAAAAAGGTAGTAATTTGAAAATGTTTTGAAAAGGGTTGCCACCTGCTTTAAAACCGAATTTAGTTATATGCAGTATTAAAATATGGGTGTTAAACGAAAGAGTGCTAAGAAATCTTCAGTTTAAACATCAAAATTTTGTTTTAGGGTTTGAAGAGACTTGCCAGCTATTGAAAATTTTAAATTTAAATGAATTATTAAGTTTAATAAATTAAGATAATAAATAAGTTAAGTTAAATAAATTACTAAAAGAGGCGATTTAATCGTTCATGGGTTTGAGATGGATTTACATCTGAACTGTTTAGGAGAGTTGCTAGGTGATAAAAAAATTATATTCAATTTCATTCTTCAGGTAATTGAATTATGTATCAAAGTATCAGACGAAAGAGCTTTAAAAGATTTCAGTTTGAAAATGCTTCGCAGAAGGTTGCCACCTGTTTGAAAAGCCTAATTTATTTAGCTTTTACAGAATTTTAATGAAATATTAAAATATGAGTGACAAAAGAAAGAGTTTTAATAAAACTTTAGTTTGAAAATATTTTTTGCTAGGGTTGCCATCTATTCGATTTTGAGGGATAAAGTTCGGTAATTGTGTTATCAGCTGTCTCGATGAAGTCAATTGGCCCCCTCGGAGCCGCGATTTTACGCCCTTAGACTTTTTTGTGCCATGCCGTGAAGGACCGATATAATGCGAACAATCTATTAACGATTCAGATCTTTAAGGCGTATGTCGGGCATTTCTTACGATAGAGCCAGAAACCATCAACAAAGTCTTGGAGAACTCAGTTAACAGGATGCGCTACTACGAAGACAGTCGCATGATTAAATCGGGTTCCATAACTAATGGGAATATATGTTCTTTCGATTAAACCCATAATACACCGAAAAAATTAGTTTGAGTCAAATTTTATAAATAAATAATTTTTTTGTTATGGTCATCAGATCTTTAATGTGAAGATCATCAGATCAGCACCGTCATTTTAAATGTGCATTAAGGTTTTATTTTTTGAAGTTACGACTTTTTTTAGCGGTGCACGGTGGTTTCAATTTTGAGGAAATGAAAAGCCATTTGATCCATTGAGACCTCTCTTCGTTCAAAAAGGAACGTACGATCAGATCTTTAATGTGAGGATCATCAGATCAGCACCGTCATTTTAAATGTGCATTAAGGTTTTATTTTTTGAAGTTAAGACTTTTTTTTAGCGGTGCACGGTGGTTTCAATTTTGAGGAAATCAAAAACCATTTGAGCCATTGAGACCTCTCTTCGTTCAAAAAGGAACGTACGAAACATTTGCAATATTTATTAAGTTTTGTGAATAGTGTTGCCATCTGTTTAAAATATTAAACTCAATTTTGGCGTCTTAACGCCATGCGGGTTCACTAGTATATTGTTATTTCATACACCTTGTGTAAAGTTGAACTAAATTCCATTGCAATTACGTGGCAACTCTCCTGAAAATATTTTTATACTGAAACGTTCTTAGACCTCTATCGTTTGACACCCATATATAATTTCATTGCCCAATTCTTTTAATTCACTTTAAACCTGATGTTTTGAACAGGTGGACACCCTCCTGCGTGAAGATTAGAAATAAACCTTTTTGAAAACTATTTCGACTGATAGCGTGATTAATTTAACTTGAATTTAACATTTAAAACAGGTGGCAACCTTTTTTAAAAACGACAAAAATAGTAGAGCTCTATACTCACTTTTGCTTGACACTCATGTTTTAATATTTCACATACCTAAGTAACTCGCGCATAATTTAATTGCTTTCGATTTTTAAATTACGTGACTATCCTCATTAAAATATTTCCAAACTAAAACCTCCTTAAGCCGCTCTCGCCCGACACCCATACTATAATGAATATTTCGCTTATCTAATTTCCACAATTGAAATTGAATTCGATTGTTTTAAACAGGTGGCAACCCCCTTGTATGTAAAAAGAAAAGGCGTGAGTACTAGGTACTCATGAAATTTGATGTGTAAACATACATATGTGAACGGCAAAGCTTAAAAGTACGCTTACATATAAATATAATCTCAATCAAAGCTCGTTAGCTGTCAAATTGGTTGTGCTTGTTATTCACATAACTCGAGGAAAAGTTAAACTTCTTCTCTGTGCCACCGTGGTCACTTTTTTCTGCAACACATATTATGCCATTTAAATATATTTTAACTGAATATTTTATTAAAAATACCTTTACAAACCAATTTTCCTTACTAGCGTAAATTTTTGTTTACTTTAACATTTGATATTCCTCCTCTTCTTCGCAAGTATAATCGATAAAACTAGGTTGGATACCAAAAAGTTATCGGTTTAATCTGAGATATTTTTAATTATAATTTTGCATGGCTAATCTCTTTTTATAATAACAGATTAGGGAGTTAAGCTCGAAAATTAGGATAATCTTTTTTTTTCGCTATATATTTCAATGTATTTTATAAAATTACATAATTTCTTAGGCGTCGAACGCATCCGCCACGCCGATGTTTCGATAACCAGGCGACGGCGCGTGAAAAATTACAAAAAGCCGCGGCGGCGCTAACGTCTAGTGCATATGTACAACATATGTATGTATGTATGTATGTCTAATGGGGTTCTAAGCACAACCGACTTTAACAGCGGACGGCGACAATGCATTGCAATGGTAGACGCAGCCGCAATTGGACTTGAAGTAGACACGATCTGCTACAGCCACACTCAGCACACTTCCATTCCAATCAGCTGCTGCTCGTGCAGACCGGCAGACAAAAGTGCTGAGGAAGCGTTTCAGTATGTGCCGCATCACCGCACTCTCGCTCAGGTTGGTTGCACAAGCAGTGCAAAGTGTCTGAGAATTTAAGCATGCGCCCTACTTTCTCCGCATTCCAACTAATCCACAATAGCAAGAACAGCTTAGGCAACAGTAAAGAAGCAACCAAAACTGGACGAAAGCAGCCGGAGTTGAGGCGCTGAGAGAGACAGAACTGGAATAAGAAGCAGTAACATGCATTAGATAAGGTAATGGAATATAGCGGCAAAAGTGAGTTCGGTGCCCTACTATGACTTCTTAAAGTGATAAAAACTGACACGCCCATCGGCATTGGATATATGCAGATAGCTATATACAGTAGGGTGGTCCAAAAACTCAAGGGAGATAAATGATGGAATTTTCCTGCTGCCACTCAGTGTGATTTAAAATAGAAAAAAATTGCCCGTTTTTTATACCCGCGCTCTTGTGCACAATCGTTATAACCATAATGATTGTTGGCGCAACAGCCCAAAGAAACCGAGATGGATATAGAATATACACTCCTCCCAATAACTATAGCACACTTGGTTTGGGCTAGTAAATGCTTGGCCAATTCCGCACCGGTAGTTTCCATACATACATATGTTGTCTAAGCAAATAGGCAATTCCGTGTCAAATCGACCAATGGTTGGACTCGACCCCTTTCGATTTCGATGAAAATTGGTCAGAAGTTTTCTTTCAGAATATAAACACCAACACCAACAGAAAAAAAAAAATAAAATCCAAAAGTTCAAAATTTCACAATTTTTGCAGTTTTTCAACAAAATTTTTTGAATATCTCAAAAAATATTCCAGCAACCAAATACATATTGGCCTCGTTTTAAAGAGAATAATTGGGGTTAGAAAAATATATTGAAAAAAAAAATAAAAAATGCAAAATTGCTAAATTTTTAAAATTGAATATATCAAAAAGGCTGCATTCTAAAACGTTGGGATACCGCTCTACTGCAGTATTTAAACAGTTTGTATATGCAGAGTTGCGAAACATTGGAACCACATACATTGCATATTTTGAATATTTAATATAAGAAGGAATAACCTTTCGTAATTTTCCCTTTTCACGACACCAATCGCAACTAAAAACAAGTAAGAAAGTCTAAGTTCGGGTGGAGCCGAACATTAAATACCCGGCGCAAGTATTAAATATATGTTTTTTCACCTTTCCGAAAGCTACCGCTAGATGGTAAGCCGGGGTGTATCAATTTTGAGTAAATTAGCGTCCTTAAATTTCGAAATATTGCAGTTTCAAGCATTTCTGAAATTTACCGTTATATGAAAAGCGGCCGTAATTTTAGTCCGATTTCAATAATTTTCAACGTCTTGCTTTTATGTAGCAAGCACAATAAAAATACCGAGTTTGGTACAAATTAGTAGAACGGTTACCGATATACATATATGTGATCATAAGTTGGCGGTGCCACGCCCATTTCCCAAAATTTTACCATAAACGTATTTCTTGGTAAAGAATTGTTGCAAGCATCAATTTTGAATAAATTAGCTTTAATATTTACTGATTTATCGAAGATTTCGTATTTCTCTAAACTACCGTTATATGGGATGTGGGCGTGGTTATTGTCCGATGTTTTAAATTTTCGGTCATTTAGTATGCTGTACCAAGGCCAACAACTGTGCCAAGTTTGGAAGAAATTGGTGCAGCATACTAAATGAC
>NW_023458561.1:7968523-7973658 GCF_013731165.1 Rhagoletis pomonella | reverse complement strand
GTCTAAAAATTGTTGTAAATGTCAATTTTGAGTGAATAATCTTCAGTAGTTTCTAAAATATCGCAGTTTTCGTATTTCCGAAAATTACCGTTATATGGGATGTGGGAGTGGTTAATGTCCGATTTTTTTAGTTTTCGGCCATTTGGTATGCTGTGCGAAGGCCAACAACTGTGCCAAGTTTGGAAGAAATTGGTGCAGCGGTTACCAAGATACACACATGTAACCATAAGTGGGCGTGGCTACGCCCATTTTCCAAAAATTTATAATATTATTTTTCGTCTGAAAATTATTACAAATATCAATTTTGAGTGAATTATCTTACCAAAATATCGCAGTTTTCGTATTTCTGGAAATTACCGTTATATGGGAAGTGGGCGTGGTTCGCCCATTTTCAATACCAACCTACCTTGGACTAACAGAAACCTACATACCAAATTTCGTTGAGATATCTCAATTTTTGCTCGAGTTATCGTGTACACGGACGGACGGACAGACGGACAGACGGACGGACAGACAGACATGGCTTAATCGATTTCTCTATTCATTCTGAGCATTTATGTATACATTTGTCTATATCTATCTCGATTCGTTTTGGCTGTTACAAACAACCGTTATGTGAACAAAATTAATATACCCTTGTGCACAAGTGCGCTCGGGTATAACAAACGAAGCATCAACTTTGTTTCTGATGCGCTGATTACTCTAGCGATGCGTTTCGATAACTTTTCGGATGGGGTTTGGAAAAGTATACATTGTCAACATTTTGTAATTCGGCGTTATGGAACATTCTACTTTGTACGTATGCAATGCAATTGACGTTTTGGAGGTCAACCAAACTAATATTTTTTTTGGGATAATTTTTTTTTGCATGGCACCTCTGCATGTTCTTAAAAGATCACGGAGGTGTTTTATTGCTTTTTGTAAGATATGCATTTTTGAGTTCAGACAGATCAGCCCTGCAGTGAAATCCCAAACCAGTCAGGAAAAATACTAGTTTACAACCAGAATTCCCTGACAGAAACCGAACTAGTTCGAAAATTACCAGACTTCACCAAGTACAAACGATTTATTCATGCCCTGTTTTATTTGACTTCGACAGTTTAATACAATAAAGTATACAAAATATTATAACTTTTATTTGGGTATATTGTAAACCATTAAATCGAATACGTATTCAATTATACCAGTCCTGTTAAATAATGATTAATATTCGTAATGAATATTAATTAAATCATGTTTTCTTGGATAACCGTTTAATGATAAAATACCGATATTACCACCTTTTTAATGATTCATAATTAATTACTTAAAAAAAAGTTAATTAATTCATTAATTTTAATTACATCATTATTTTGTTATTTTTGATAATTTTCAATTATTTTTGACTTTTTTAATTACACGATTAATATACATAATTACATATTTGATAAATTTCTGTTATCAATCAACAAGTCAAATTATATACAAAAATTAAGAATATTTAATAACTGCTTGAATTATTTATTTATTTTATTCTTATCCAAATCTCAAATTTTAAACATAAATTATTACTTTTATAAATTTTTAAAAATAATAGACTGAAATGTGCAAAGTTACTGAATTAAATTTATTTTAATGAAAACTTTTATTTTCATTTTAGTTCACACAAAAATGTTCTAAAGAATTCATTTTATTTTTAACTAAAATGTTTTCTTTTGCGTATTCAATATTATTAAAAAAGATGAAAATATAGTATTTATTGTACCTGGAACCTTTTACTTTTAATGACATTTAATGAAAAATGCATTAAAATTTACATTCGAAAGTTTGAAATATCTATGAAGTTTTTTTTTTGCTTTTAATTAATACTCAAAAAATTGCACACTAATTATTGGTAAATCTAAGGCTGCTAAATAAAATTGTGTAATATATTAAAGTGTACTTAAAAGTTTTTTTTTTTTTATTGTATATTCATTAATTTATTTATTTTTTTGACTCTCAAAGTAGTGGTTTTGGTCCATAATTAGACTAGTATTTTTCTGTATATTTTGAACTAGTATGAGACTGGTATATTTCTGGCCGAAATCTGACAATTGCCATCTCGTAGGACATCCCCATGTTAAAAATACCAGTTGATTGCATGGAAAAAAGTTGGGCATGCGGTTCATACTAGTTGTGAGGTAGTTTACAACTAGTTCATTTGACTACAGGGGTGCTCCCAGGTATGGCATTTCTTTTTAATCGACGAATAAAAAATTCGCGTAATGTAATTTGTGTGGCGACGAATACAAGACATGTGGAAACACTTCGAATTTGTTGGACCATCTAACGCGACAACACCCCTGGATTCAGAAAACATCTGCGCCAGTGTCCATAGTGAATTCATACTTTAGGAAAACAGACAGCGAAAAATCTTGCACATTATGCCGCTGTTGTTAAAAATATTTTTAAAGACTTGCATCCATTTCGGATAGTGGAAATGGAGGGGTTTCGCAAATTGTTGCAACACTTTGATCCAATTTATAAGTTACCTAGTCGAGCTGCCATAAGAAATGCCCATTTAGATGATTTATACCACTAAGCCAAAATGAAATTGCAAACAATTTTAGCAGGTGTGGAGCACTGCGCCTTGACTACGGGTTCTTGGACTTCTGTGCGCAATGAGAGTTATTTAATAGTCAAAATCCACACAGTTTAATTCAGGAAATGCCAACACGCTGGAATAGCGCTTATCGTATGATTAAACGAGTTTTTGTCACAAGAGAAGCAATCGCGACACTGGAGGATTTGTGTAATATATTTTCTTTTTTCGATGATGCCACGTATCAAGCTTCAGCTACCACAACAGTAACTACATATACCTTTAGTTATTCCTCTCGCTTATGGTATTAATCAAAAATTAACAAATCTAAAAGGCACCATGAAAAGTAATGAATATGAAAATGTTTGCCAGTTCTTAATAGATCGATTGAAACCAGAGAAAAGCAAGGCGCTACTTGAATTTGGAGTTCGTTTATATTGAACTTATGTATGTATGATTTGATACGAGAACAACGTTAAGCGTACGAGTCGCAACTTGCTTGTAAAATTTTGTACCGAGTCAACGCAGTAAACAGTTTGCTTGTTTGAATCCTACACTTGTACAATTTTAAATGAACCGAATAGTTGCATGTACATTGTAACACTAGTTCTGTATAAAGGACTTGTTGGATTCATTCGAGAGTTACATACACTGCCGGCAAAAAGTATTGGCACAGCTGCTTTTTTACAATATATGCAACAATTTTTATTGTTATATTTTTCTGAAATTTTTTTTTTATGAAAACATGGTTCAATCCAAACAAAACAAGCGAAAATTCTGCAAATTTTCATGCAATTTTCAACTTTTTAATCAGATTAATTGTTGTTGGTATGCAGATTTGTAGCCCATTAAATTCTGGTATGAAAAAAGCAAGCTCAGAGTTAGTAAAAAATCGCATTGATTTTTGAGTTTTTTTTCTTTGTTGAAGGTGTTTTGCATTTTTTCCATATAAAGTATTTTCGAAAATTTTTTTTATATGGAAGAGACTGCGGGGAAAAATTGCCAAAAATCAACGGGGTACAAATGTGCATTTTCAAAAAAATTAAAAAAAAATCTGAGTAAAAAGTTTAAAATTTGCATGAAAATTTGTTGAATTTTCGCGAGTTTTGCACAAAGTTCAGAAATTATATTTTCGTTTTTTGTTGTGGAATAAACCATACTTTTATAAAAAAATTTCGGAAAAATATTACAATAAAAATTGTAATACATACGTACATTTGTACATAGACAGCTTTAAACGAGTTGATCGTACGTACATCAAACGAGTCATACGTACTTCTCTGCTTAATGTTCAACTCATTGTCATGTACATGTCGAAACTCGAAATTGTTACTCGAAGCATTTCACTGATTGAAACTAATAGCATTTTCCTTTCTCAAAAAAAGTTCTGCCCTTTTATATGGAAACTCTTGCTTTACGTTGCCCTGAAACCTGAGAAAATGTTACGTTCTTTATATGAGACAAAATTTATACTACTCCATCACAATTTATTTATAGAACTAAATAAAGCAGAATTAGTCACATGGCCTGTAAGTCTTTAATAATTTTAAAGCAAAACACTTATTTCTGATACGGAAAATAATTGTATTTTTACAAGCGTAAATTAAAAATTAACCGACCAACTGTCACCATCAAGTATATTTGAGGGCAGAAGAGGCAACAGTGAGGCACGAGGCCTTGTGAAAGGGCTGAGAAAAGACCATGCAAATTTGACAGCGCTTACACAAGGCAGAAAAAGTGCAGCCTTTTTTCGAGAAAAGGAAACACTATAGGAACGTCTCATTACGATAATCGAAGTGTGACGAAACTTGCAACGCTGTTGGACGCAACTTCAAATCTACTTCAAAATGAAATTGTTTACATGCATGCAGAAAACAGCAACACCATCAAATGTTGATGCAGAGCCACAGAACAGCTCACTTTTAAAGTTTGTTGAAGAAACAATAGCAATGAAACCCCGAACAAATAGGACGGACTCAATTATTACGCTCTTCCGCTATATTGAAAGTACTAACGCGTCGCAGGTTGTTGATCCGTTGCTCTACTGGAAGGTAATTGGATAGTATGAAATAGCTAAAGGTCCTTTTGGTTGCTCAAAAATTTTTTTCCACATATCATTGGCCCACAATATGCAGAACATTTTGCGACAAAAACTTGGAAAAAACCGCGTGAAGAAAACCATTTTTCTTGCATTTTTTTATAAAAAAATTATTAAAAAATATGTTTTTTTGAATATTTTTTAAATTTTTCTGCGTCATTATTTAGAATAACTATTTGTTGCATTACTCACGAAGTATTGTGTAATTGTAACAAGAACTGTATTTGTAATGAATATTGTAATAAAAAAGTTTCGAAATTTTCAACTACCAAAAAAAATTATAAACAAATTGAATATCGGCGAAATATCTCACAGATATATTTGTTGGTACGCAATTTATTTAATGAGAATGTTAATTGCAGTATTTGCAACTTCATGAAAAATGAGGGGGCCACTTCAGAAATTTTTACTCCATAACAAAATAGATAAATATCGATAACAGAATCGATAACAAATACAATAAACTTCGATAAAAAA
>NW_023458561.1:7965097-7968423 GCF_013731165.1 Rhagoletis pomonella | reverse complement strand
TATAAAGTTCCAGGAAATGTCGCTCTACGCAACTTCCGATCCGCGGTCGTCGCATTTTCAAACCTCCGAGTGTTCTTCTGCCATGAAATCTCTTCTCATAAAAACTACTTGCAGTACGGAGCCGACCTAGAATATTAGGTATCTTCATTTGCGTGACAAGATCAACATGCACATTATGGATAACATGATACCAAACTCGTTTTATGCATGCATTCAAAAAACTAGCGAAAGGGCAGCTAACTATTACACTTTGCGACAGTAAATTATACACAAAAAATGTTATCTATATACAGGGTGTCCCAGAAGTAACCTGCGAAACTTTAGGGGAAGGTAGGTGGGGGGGTGAGCTCTCTAATAAAGAAAAAATTTTCAGGTAAAAGTGTTACCATTTTTAAAATATTTGCATTTTTTTTAATTAAAAAAAAATCGTGCCTTTTCATCTATTTTCTTAACCTGCATCTACAAACCAGGCTATACTTAGTAAATTTTTTATGTAAAATACTTCCAGATAGTTGCTTCTCCATACTCAACTGCAATGTAGTTAAAATATATTAAGGAACCATCATAAAATTAGGACTATTTTGGGATTTTTAACTTTTTGATATTTTCTTCCCCAAATTTGACTATCTCTGGTAAAAAAAATGTACTGAGCTATAACTTTACATTACATAAAAAAATTTTTCAGTTAATAAAGATTTTAGAAAGGTGCCACTCCTACTGTTTGGAATAGAAAAAAAAGTTATAGCCGCTTTTGTAGGCAAAGGACTGAGACACGCTAGAATATATTTAATGGATTCAAATTTAAGTTGCTCTTGTTACCGACCAATGACATGCTTAATAGTACCAAGGTACATTATTACCTGCTAATGACATTATTTTATGTTACTTACCGGAATTCGGCCTAGAGTCTATAACAAGGGCTATATCTATCAATATTTTTTGTGAAGGGTGGGCTCACGTGTAATAAAATATACATGAGTTGTTTGAAGAAAAATTTATTCATTTATTAATAAAATACGCTCAAATTGGCGACCTTCTACTTTAATACCAGCTCGGCACCTTTTAAGAAAATATGCTTTTAGTGATCTTAAACTCAATTGGGCTATCTCACCAGCAGCTCCATTTATTTGTTCCCGCAAATGCTCTTCGTTTTGAATTGTTTTTGGATAAATTTTGTCCTTAAGACAGCCACAGTAGAAAAAATCTAATGGATTCAGGTCTGACGATCGAGCCTGCCACGTGATTGGCCCGTATCGTCCAATCCATCGGCGAGGATAAGTTTCGTCTAAATGAGCTCTTACTTCACGCGAGTAGTGAGCAGGGCACCCGTCATTTTGCAGTCATAGTCTTCGCCGCAGGTTTAAGGGTACATCTTCTAAAAGAGTTGGAAGCCGTTCCTGAAGGAACTCTAAATAACTACGAGAGTTGAGCGTTGGCGGCAGTTCCACAGGTCCCAATATCTGACAATTAAAAATACCGTAATATAAATGTATTTTGTGCCGGTACTGCGAACGATCTTCTCTCATTTCGTGAGGATTGTCTATATGCCAACTGTGAAGGTTATGTAAATTAAAATAACCATCACGTTTGCATGATGATTCATCGCTCCAAATTATTTTATTAAAAAAGTTGGGGTCTGATTCATGCATTCGCAACATTTCACGGCAAAATCAAACCCTCGACAGGTAATCTCTTTCTTGTAGAGCCTGAACACGTTGAATGTGGTAGGGATGAAATCGATGGTCTTTTAAAGCTTTGTGAACTGTAGTTTTTGGTATTCCCGTCCGTCTTTCCATCATTCTCACTGAAGTCGATGGACCTAGTTCCACTTCCTCTAACACAACTTCAACATCTACCGTTGCAGGACGTCCTGTTTCGCCGCCACGCCTTCCAGGTATGCGACCTTAAAAAAGTGAAAAATGATGAAAGGTGTAAAAATCACTTACCTTCATATATTTCTCTATGGGTCCACGACCCGGATGCCGACGATTGGGGTATCGCTCTGCATAGAGTCTTTGAGCAGCTCTGGCATTACAGGAAGCTTCACCGTAAATTAGGTGGATATCCGCATATTCATGCGACGTATACTGCGTGTTCTCTGTCATAGTATTAATAACACAATGTTCGAAGGGTCCAATTTCACAAAATCCACTTTCATTAATTCCGTTAAGTAACATAAAATAATGTCATTTGCAGGTAATAATGTACCTTTGTACTATTTAGCATGTCATTGGTCGGTAACAAGAGGAAGTTAAATTTGAATATATTAAATATATTCTAGCGTGTCTCAGTCCTTTGCCCACAAAAGCGGCTATAACTTTTTTTTTTCTATTCGAAACAGTAGGAATGGCACCTTTCTAAAATCTTTATTAACCGAACAATTTTTTTATGTAATGTAAAGTTATAGATCAGTACATTTTTTTTTTACCAGAGATAGTCAAGTTTGGGGAAGAAAATATCAAAAAGGTAAAAATCCCAAAATAGTCCTAATCTTATGATGTTCCTTAATATATTTTAACTACATTGCATTTGAGTATGGAGAAGCAACTATACATACAGTTTGACAATTTCGAAAATTTTTGATGTGTTTGAGGGTTGCTCCAGTTTAAAGGGGTCAACTAAAATTATTTAATAAGTTAAACCAATTACTAACCGATGGTATCAATGGAAATGGGTTTAAAATCGCTTATTTAAGAACTATATTTAGGAGGATTGCCACGTGTGTAAAAAATAAATTTCCACTTAATTCATCAGTTAAATGAAATATTTATAACAATGTCAGACGAAAAATATGTAAGGAAATTTTAGTTCGAAAATAATTTTTAAGAGGGCAACCCCTGTTTTGAAAGTGATATATTGTTTAATTATACATAAGTTACATGAAATTTTTAAATATGGTTATCAAAAGAACGAGTGTTAAGAAATCTTTAAGCTGAACATTTGGTTTTTTGTTGAAGAAATTAAGCTCAAAGTATTTAATAAGTTAAACGGATTGCCAAAAGATAAGTACCAATCGAAATGGGTTTGAAAATAACTTATTTCTAAACTGTATATAGGAGAGTTGCCATGTGCTTAAAAAAATTTAATTCAACTTAATTCATCAGTTAATTGAAGTATGTAACTATAACATTGCTAGGCGAAAAAAGAAGTCTGATGAGGAGGTGTGGTGATCTCCGAAATAGTGCTATAACTTCTACCGCTTAGACTTTGTTGCTTTTTCAATTTTTCCTAATAAGCAATCGTGGTACAAAGCTCAATAAAAATATTAAAAATAAAATGTTAACAAGCCACAATAACATTGATAAATACATAGTTTAGGAAGAGCC
>NW_023458561.1:7963326-7964997 GCF_013731165.1 Rhagoletis pomonella | reverse complement strand
TTTGTAATGAATATTGTAATAAAAAAGTTTCGAAATTTTCAACTACCAAAAAAAATTATAAACAAATTGAATATCGGCGAAATATCTCACAGATATATTTGTTGGTACGCAATTTATTTAATGAGAATGTTAATTGCAGTATTTGCAACTTCATGAAAAATGAGGGGGCCACTTCAGAAATTTTTACTCCATAACAAAATAGATAAATATCGATAACAGAATCGATAACAAATACAATAAACTTCGATAAAAAAATCGACAAATATCGATAACAAAATCGACAAATATCGATAACAAATTCGATAAATATCGATAACAAAATCGATAAATATCAATAACAAAATCGATGAAAATATTAAACCTGTTAAAAATATCGATTAGAAAATCGATAACAAATCGATAAAAATATTGATTATTAAATCGATAAATTCCGAAAATATCGATAGCAAAATTGATAACATCGATACAAATTTCGAAAAAAATCGATAAAAATATCGATTATTTTATAGATAAGTTCCGAGAATCCCGAAAATCTCTGAAATCCCAAAATAGCTCCCAGATTGAGCATCTGTGTCTCTTTCTCTATATCCTTTTCTCTTCAATTACCGTTATTTTAATCTTTCTTCCCCTATCTTCGTCTTTACTTTTATCGATATCCTCATCCTCCTCTTTGTCTTTGCTTTTATGTTTATCATTTTCTTCAGCTATATATTCCTCTTCACCTTTGCCCTTATATATATAAGTAAAGTGTTTAAAATTACCTTGGCCTTCACTTTTGCCTTTATCTTTACGCATCTTTTTTTTTGTTTTTATTTTTACTTTTGCATTTATCCTTTTCTTTATCTATGTACGTAGTCACCTTTACTTTCATTCTTGTATTGGTCTTTTTCTATTCTCCAAACTTTTATTTGCAAATTTTTGTTAATTAATACCATATGCATACACACAAGAAGCACTTGTTTCAGCCCCAACCATTACCGTTGCAACATTTCCGTTGCATCATTTCCGTTGCACCATTTCCGTGTGCAATTCCTGTTTGCCAATTTACTCCCCACCAACCAACCGCCGCTAAAGAAGTTTCACTTCAAAAACCTCTAAAAAATATTCCTAATGATTAATCTAAACCATTTCTCAGTGATGAGAGGTCTCGCATGGTGTCGGTTTTCATATCATCAAATTTCAAATCTCCCTGTAACTTCAAAAGATAAAACCTGTGCACATCTATGTAGAATCCCAGTTCTTTAATTTAACTTCTCATTTTGGAAATTCGAAGTAACGGTGCAGATGTGATGACCTTAAAAAAATAGATGGAAACTCTAATTAAAAATATTACCAGCCTATAGTTTTCTTAAAACTCTTTCGTTTGACACTAATATTTCGATATTTCATCTACCTTTCGAATAAGTAAAACGAATTCGGCTTTTCGAACAGGTGGCAACCCCTGTAAAAGTATTTTCAAACTAAAATGTTTCGTATTTGTCAATGTTATTGTGGCTTGTTAACATTTTATTTTTAATATTTTTATTGAGCTTTGTACCACGATTGTTTATTAGGAAAAATTGAAAAAGCAACAAAGTCTAAGCGGTAGAAGTTATAGCACTATTTCGGAGATCACCACATCTGATCATCAGACTTCTTTTTCTAGACTTCAGCAGGGATCGAACCTGTGAA
>NW_023458561.1:7955474-7963226 GCF_013731165.1 Rhagoletis pomonella | reverse complement strand
CGTGGTTGTTGTTGTCAATTCTATACATCCATTTGCTTATTTGCTTTTTTGTATAGTTTCAGGCAGGCTCTTCCTAAACTATGTATTTGTCAATGTTATTGTGGCTTGTTAACATTTTATTTTTAATATTTTTATTGAGCTTTGTACCACGATTGTTTATTAGGAAAAATTGAAAAAGCAACAAAGTCTAAGCGGTAGAAGTTATAGCACTATTTCGGAGATCACCACATCTCCTCATCAGACTTCTTTTTTCGCCTAGCAATGTTATACATACTTCAATTAACTGATGAATTATGTTGAATTAAATTTTTTTAAGCACATGGCAACTCTCCTAAATACAGTTTAGATATAAGTTATTTTCAAACCCATTTCGATTGGTACTTATCTTTTGGCAATCCGTTTAACTTACTAAATACTTTGAGCTTAATTTCTTCAACAAAAAACCAAATGTTCAGCTTAAAGATTTCTTAACACTCGTTCTTTTGATAACCATATTTAAAAATTTCATGTAACTTATGTATAATTAAACAATATATCACTTTCAAAACAGGGGTTACCCTCTTAAAAATTATTTTCGAACTAAAATTTCCTTACATATTTTTCGTCTGACATTGTTATAAATATTTCATTTAACTGATGAATTAAGTGGAAATTTATTTTTTACACACGTGGCAATCCTCCTAAATAACGTTCTTAAATAAGCGATTTTAAACCCATTTCCATTGATAACCATCGGTTAGTAATTGGTTTAACTTATTAAATAATTTTAGTTGACCCCTTTAAACTGGAGCAACCCTCAAACACATCAAAAATTTTCGAAATTGTCAAACTGTATGTATAGTTGCTTCTCCATACTCAAATGCAATGTAGTTAAAATATATTAAGGAACCATCATAAGATTAGGACTATTTTGGGATTTTTAACTTTTTGATATTTTCTTCCCCCAATTTGACTATCTCTGGTAAAAAAAAAAAATGTACTGATCTATAACTTTACATTACATTATAAAATTGTTCGGTTAATAAAGATTTTAGAAAGGTGCCACTCCTACTGTTTCGAATAGAAAAAAAAAAGTTATAGCCGCTTTTGTGGGCAAAGGACACGCTAGAATATATTTAATAGATTCAAATTTAACTTCCTCTTGTTACCGAGCAATGACATGCTAAATAGTACAAAGGTACATTATTACCTGCAAATGACATTATTTTATGTTACTTAACGGAATTAATGAAAGTGGATTTTGTGAAATTGGACCCTTCGAACATTGTGTTATTAATACTATGACAGAGAACACGCAGTATACGTCGCATGAATATGCGGATATTCACCTAATTTACGGTGAAGCTTCCTGTAATGCCAGAGCTGCTCAAAGACTCTATGCAGAGCGATACCCCAATCGTCGGCATCCGGGTCGTGGACCCATAGAGAAATATATGAAGGTAAGTGATTTTTACACCTTTCATCATTTTTCACTTTTTTAAGGTCGCATACCTGGAAGGCGTGGCGGCGAAACAGGACGTCCTGCAACGGTAGATGTTGAAGTTGTGTTAGAGGAAGTGGAACTAGGTCCATCGACTTCAGTGAGAATGATGGAAAGACGGACGGGAATACCAAAAACTACAGTTCACAAAGCTTTAAAAGACCATCGATTTCATCCCTACCACATTCAACGTGTTCAGGCTCTACAAGAAAGAGATTACCTGTCGAGGGTTAGATTTTGCCGTGAAATGTTGCGAATGCATGAATCAGACCCCAACTTTTTTAATAAAATAATTTGGAGCGATGAATCATCATGCAAACGTGATGGTTATTTGAATTTACATAACCTTCACAGTTGGCATATAGACAATCCTCACGAAATGAGAGAAGATCGTTCGCAGTACCGGTACAAAACACATTTATATTACGGTATTTTTAATTGTCAGATATTGGGACCTGTGGAACTGCCGCCAACGCTCAACTCTCGTAGTTATTTAGAGTTCCTTCAGGAACGGCTTCCAACTCTTTTAGAAGATGTACCCTTAAACCTGCGGCGAAGACTATGACTGCAAAATGATGGGTGCCCTGCTCACTACTCGCGTGAAGTAAGAGCTCATTTAGACGAAACTTATCCTCGCCGATGGATTGGACGATACGGGCCAATCACGTGGCAGGCTCGATCGTCAGACCTGAATCCATTAGATTTTTTCTACTGTGGCTGTCTTAAGGACAAAATTTATCCAAAAACAATTCAAAACGAAGAGCATTTGCGGGAACAAATAAATGGAGCTGCTGCTGAGATAGCCCAATTGAGTTTAAGATCTCTAAAAGCGTATTTTCTTAAAAGGTGCCGAGCTGGTATTAAAGTAGAAGGTCGCCAATTTGAGCGTATTTTATCAATAAATGAATAAATTTTTCTTCAAACAACTCATGTATATTTTATTTCACGTGAACCTACCCTTCAAAAAAAATATTGATAGATATAGCCCTTGTTATAGACTCTAGGCCGAATTCCGGTAAGTAACATAAAATAATGTCATTAGCAGGTAATAATGTACCTTGGTACTATTTAGCATGTCATTGGTCGGTAACAAGAGCAACTTAAATTTGAATCTATTAAATATATTCTAGCGTGTCTCAGTCCTTTGCCTACAAAAGCGGCTATAACTTTTTTTTTCTATTCCAAACAGTAGGAGTGGCACCTTTCTAAAATCTTTATTAACTGAAAAATTTTTTTATGTAATGTAAAGTTACAGCTCAGTACATTTTTTTTACCAGAGATAGTCAAATTTGGGGAAGAAAATATCAAAAAGTTAAAAATCCCAAAATAGTCCTAATTTTATGATGGTTCCTTAATATATTTTGACTACATTGCAGTTGAGTATGGAGAAGCAACTATCTGGAAGTATTTTACATAAAAAATTTACTAAGTATAGCCTGGTTTGTAGATGCAGGTTAAGAAAATAGATGAAAAGGCACGATTTTTTTTAAATTAAAAAAAATGCAAATATTTTAAAAATGGTAACACTTTTACTTGAAATTTTTTTGTTTATTAGAGAGCTAACATTTTTTGTGTATAATTTACTGTCGCAAAGTGTAATAGTTAGCTGCCCTTTCGCTAGTTTTTTGAATGCATGCATAAAACGAGTTTGGTATCATGTTATCCATTATGTGCATGTTGATCTTGTCACGCAAATGAAGATACCTAATTTTCTAGGTCGGCTCCGTACTGCAAATAGTTTTTATGAGAAGAGATTTCATGGCAGAAGAACACTCGGAGGTTTGAAAATGCGACTACCGCGGATCGGAAGTTGCGTAGAGCGACATTTCCTGGAACTTTATATGGAATCCTAAAATAAAATTTAAAAATTGATTGAAATTTTAACTTAGTCAGAAATAAATTTTTGAGGAATATTTTTAAATATTCTATTAAAAAAACTTAGCAAAACGAAGAAAAATTTAACACTTTAAAAGGCAGGAAAAAATTAATAAATGTTGCTTAAATTTAAGCAAGACGGCAACGTTGATCATGTTTTGCAATAACTCAGCCATTGTTTTATCGAAATGCAGAATTTGGACGAAACAAAATAAATAAATAAAAATAAACCGGCTAATTCTCAACGCGCGCAAAAAGAGGGGAGTTGGTCATCTTTTCCCTTCGCGCTTCAGCTGCAGCGATTTATGTGTTATGCTTTGTGCATTTTCATACAAGTCATCTTATCTGTCAAAGCGAGTCTGTCACGCAAAGCGAAGCAAGCGTTTTATCTGGCATCAGCTGTAGATTTAAATTTAAAAAAGAGAGACACTTTTTGCTGTTAAAATCTCCCTCCCGAGACCATGGAATACCCCAGCTTTAAGAAATTGCGAAACATATGAGGGATTCACAACGGTGTCGTAAGTGTCGTATTGTGGTATGTCGTAAACTTTAAAAGCGTAAAATAATGTTTAGAGAACTTGAAACCACAACCAACTATATTTTAACATTGCGAAAATGCATAATATAACTTTGATGGTACTTTGCAAACCCTCTTGATATATTTTTAGGCATTTTAAGTTTACGACATACAAGAGTACGACACTTACGACACCGTTGTGAATACCCCAATTATCACTTCATTCACATTGGTGGAATTGTAACAATACTGAGTAAATAGCGACACAATAAGTAGAGGTACTGTTAAAAAGTAAATGCCTACATATACACATAAATATTCAAGCATTTTAATAATACAGTCTGTCAAAAACTAAGTAACAAAACTGTAATTAGAGTGAATAACACAAATGTAAAAACACATTTCATTGATGAATTAACATCTATATCGTATCATCAATACAAAAAGGAATAATTGAAATATTTCGGAAATATGGGTTTTTAAAGATTTCGTTAGTTGTCTCTCCCAATTCTCAAAATACAAAGCGATATGTTAAAATATACGAGCTCTTTTGGCATCTGTATGACAGTTTAGTAAGCGTTGTCCATGAAATTTAAAACATTTCTTGCTTCACTTATACAATTTCGAATTTGATACATAGGCCCTTTTGCACTGATGGTGACGATATACTAACATTCACTTATACATACAAACACAGCAACGAGCAGTTTGCCTATAAACTGAGCTAAGATGTCACAATGCAAGCAATGATGGATTTTCGTCAGACTAATAGAAAAAACAACAAATGGAAACAGACAATTCATAGACAAATGAATAAAATTCCGTCGTTACGGGTACGAGGAGGCAGTTGAAAATTGCTGTTCATTATTTCGTAGAGAAGGGTGAATGAATCATACAACTTTTTGATTTTTATTGAAATAAAACGTGCACTCTCGATGCCATGAAATTTGTTTTCATTTTATTAGTAAATCTGAAGAGACAGCTATTAAGCTTTGTATAAATACTAAATCAAATTCATAAAATATTCGGCTCCTAGCAAAGTTTCGAGATTATAAATCAACTACACAACAAATCAGTTCTTCTTCTTCTTATTTGGCGCTGTAACCGCCTAAGTGATTTTGACCGAGTTCAACCAAGCATGCCAGTCGGGTCTCTTCTGGGCTAACTGACGCCAATTGGAAACGACAAGTAAAGCCAAGTCCTCTCTTTGGCCTTTCCAACGCAGTGAGGGCCTCCCTATTCCTCTGCTACCACCAGCGGGTTCCGAGTTGAATACCCTCAGAGCTGGAGCGTCGAAGTCCATTCGAACGACATTGCCAAGCCAGCGGAGCCGCTGTATTGTAATTCGCTGCACTATGTCGAGATCGTTGTGAAGCTCATACAGCTCATCGTTCCATCGTCTGCGGTACTCACCATCCCCAACGCATAAAGGCCCGTAAATCTTCCGCAAAATCTTTCTCTCGAAGACCCTAAAGAGTCGCCTCATCGGATGTTGTCGTTGTCCATGGTTCGGCGTCATATACCAACACGCGCAGGATAAGTGACTTATATAGTAGGGTTTTCGTACGTCAAGAGAGGACTTTACTTCTGAATTGCCTACTCAGTCCAAAGTAGCACTTGTTGGCAAGAGTGATTCTGCGTAGGATTTCCATGCTGACATTGTTATCGGAGTTAATTCTGGTTCCCAACTAAACGAAATTCTCTACTTTCACAAAAGTATAACTGTCAACAGTGGCGTGGGTGCCAAGGCGCGAATGGGCTGACTGTTTGTTTGATGACAGCCTTGTTCTCGTTGGCCGCCAGACCCATTTGCTTTACTTTCTTATCCAACTTGGAACAGGCAGAACAGACTTCGTGGTTTTTGTTACCGATGATGTCGATGTCATCTGCGTACATCAGCAATTGCACGCTCTTGTAAAAAAAATTTTGTTGGGCGGTTCAGTTCAGATTAAAGAAATCGTATGAAAGGGAGTCGCCCTATCTGAAATACCGTTTGTTAGCAAACGGCTCGTAGTGGTCTTTCCCAATTCTAACGGAGCCGGTGGTATTGCTCAACGTCATTTTACACAGCCGTATCAATTTCGCGGGGAAGACAAATTCAGACATCGGCGTATAGGCAACCCCTTTTAGTGCTATAGAAAGCGGCTTTGAAATCGACAAATAGGTGGTGAGTGTCGATTCCTTTCTTTTTTGTCATTCCAAAGCATCCCTGCGACGCACAAATAGCGTCTACCAAAGCGAATACTTTTAGGGCAGGAGCAGTTTCATTCATTCGTGAATGGCCTAGCCAGCGCAGGCGCTGTTTTATCAATACTGGTACTCGTCACACATGATATAATCGCCCACACTTCTGCGCCATATATCAGGACGTCCATGATGAGGGACTTATAAAGAGTTATTTTGCTTCGTCGAGAAATGACTTTACTATTTAATTGCCTACTGAGTTCAAAGTACTTATCGGCAAGAGC
Source organism: Rhagoletis pomonella (assembly GCF_013731165.1). NCBI lineage: Eukaryota > Metazoa > Arthropoda > Insecta > Diptera > Tephritidae > Rhagoletis > Rhagoletis pomonella. Next base: position 7,956,886 of record NW_023458561.1, on the reverse strand, counting down.
GTTTCTTCGTTGGATTTCGAGGCAGACATTTTGGTTGGTGTTAATACTGGCAACAGTGACGGCGGTGCTAAAATGCTCATGCGCTGACAACTTGACTTCATTCTGACCTTGTTCATTGCCAGACCAACGCGCTTTGTTTCACTGAGCCAAAAGTACATTGGTTTTTTCAACAAAGTTATTGTTTGGTTTTTTCAGGCAAAATACACCGATTGTATGAAATGTGATTCAAGTTAAACATTTAAAAACAAATTCGTATGTCTGGCTTAGTTGAACGTGCAGAGGACCTTTTTGTTATTTGTTGGCTTCCAGCAGGTTCGCGTTCGAATGCCGTCAGCGGCATATAATTTTATTTTATTTTTTCTGTTTTCTCAATTACGAAAAAGCATCTGTGAGGTGCAGAACCAAATCAAACGACGAAGAAAATTGATTTAATTTGAAAAACCTTAAGGCACATTTATTAAGCGGCTGTAGCTGAGTGTGCGGAGACGCTTGCTGCTATTTTCTAACTTTCAGAAGGTCCGGTTCAAATCCCGTCAGAGGCGACGGGTTTAAATGATAATAAAAATTTTTGTTTTGTATCTCCATATGAAAAAATCGGTAACCAAAAATTGGTTTAATGTAAACAAAGATGTGGTTAATATATACATTGTTAATGTGAATAAAAAATAACATTGATTCCTTTCCAAGTTTGAATTTGGTAATATTAACTAATTTTTGGTTGATTTTTTTCCCAGTGTTTTCTCAGAGAGTCAAGAACCGATGATGTGCTTGTTGTTATCAGTGATGTTGATGAAATGGGGTTTCGACATAACTTCCATGGAATCGTAACATAAGTTTCAAGGAAGTTATGTGATTCATGTTATATATGCCAGAAATAAGTTCCACGACAATTTGGTATTAAACGAGCCGGTTAATTATAGATTTACTCCACTTTTTAAAAATCTTATATTTAAGTGTGGTTTCTCTTTATAAAATGTTGAATGAACTGTAGGTTTTTAGTTTAAAAATGAGCACCACATCGGCTCTATTTTTTCCTACTAACGAGAATTTCTTCCGTTTTCTTTGGCTTCGAACCTCTGTAGAGAAATAGTGCTATCCGATTTTCGCGAGTAATGAATGATGGTTATCAGCTACAGGTCAAGAAAAGAAAACCAACTATTCAGCGAGATACTAAAATCAATACGGCTTCTAAGTTATTGTTAGAGGAACAAATAAATATAGACTTTTTTTTCCAAAACGCAACGAACGCAAACACTTCTGATGAACCTCAAGAAGTTCCCAATTCTGAGAGTTTGAAAATCTATATCAATTGTAATACTAATTGTTGCGAAATTGTATTTATTCCCAGTGGTCATGTGATGCGATAATGATTATATACCAATTCTTCAAAGATTGAAAAATGCCGTTAATTT
>NW_023458561.1:7937633-7955374 GCF_013731165.1 Rhagoletis pomonella | reverse complement strand
TGCAGCGGGGGGCAATTGACAGTTCCTAGGACATCGCCATGTTAAATTCGCCAGTTGCTTGCATGCAAAAGAGATTTATCGCGAACAGTACTGGGTCTAAATGTACTAGAAGCGCACCAGTTCAGAACTAGAGATTTTCTCCACAGGGATATATGTGTGTATGTGTGTATGTGTTGTCTCCGCTGTGCATACTTTTTATCCATATGCTTTCTTAATTACACGTGCAAAACGCCATCCGTGCAGTGAAAAATGCTTCATTTTAATACAGGCGTATTTGAATTGAATATTTCCATTATACGTAGTGTATGTATAATGGAAAAATCCATTTCGTTAACACTTTTCACTAGATTTAAATACGAGAATTTTTAAATGGGAATCAAATAAAATTTTTTTATTCTTACAACGCGTTTTTTTCTCAGTGTAAATATTCAAAGTGTTGTTCGAATGAGATTATAATTTATCCTAAATATAGCGTCGCTGCGCCAACAAAAACAGTTATGTGTTTTTTAATAACTTTTCAGGAGAGCAAAAACCGATTCCTAGTGGAAATAGGCAATATTTTGCAAATGTCGTATTGAAAAAAAATTATATTAAAAAGTTGTTATTGATTTACATATGAAAAGAAAATACGTTTTTTTGACCAGTTACGACGTGATCAACATTTGCGCCGCTTTAAAGCACATGGCTGTTATTTATACACGATTTATGCTTGAAATACAATACCGGCGAACGGCAAACTTCGCCGAATTGGGCGATGCTGTCGTTCACCGTTCGCCCAACTATTTCGCCTACTTAAACAGAATTAGAGCGGTAGCGAAAACAGCTGATCCCATTTGGTCGCCTTTATAATTTGGGTGACCATATTTAGAAAAAACTAAACCATATTTAGAAATGAGGAAATGATAACAAATATAAATGTAAAACAAAGAAAGATTATTATAAATAATTTGTTTCAAGCCAGATTTAACGAATCCACAACTATATTTTTCAAACAACAAAAAAAAAATCGTGTTTAGGTTGTTTTCTTTTTAAACTTTGAAAGCACAAAACAAATACGGCCACCTTTGGCACGCACAGCTGTCACCGCCCAGCAGAGCGATAGAAATAAATCTATCGCCATGAAACGCCGCCAAGCGAACTTCGCATTTCGCTTTGGCTGTGTTCAATTTCATATGCTTGCGGGTGTTCTAATTTTGACAGCGCGAATTTCGCTGTGGTGAGTTCGCCGTTCGCCGGCATTGTATTTCAGCTATTAGATTTGCTTTTGGCGGTACGGAATCGTATGCAATTTGTACATAATATTGCTGTTAGGCCTAGATGCAATGTATAGAAGTTCAGGACTCGATTAGTTACCCACTGGGAAAATAGGTAAGCACCTTGCGAGGTAAGCCATGTTTTCTTTCAGTTTTTAGTACCAAAATTGTCATCATGGCCAATGTCATGTACTAGTAAAGGGCAAAATGAACACCTCCGAAGACGCATTACGTTGCCAGTTGCAAAATAACGTGCAGCCGAAGTTATTTCCAAGCACCGAACTACTCCGAGCGACTGCTCTGCATTACACGTAACTTACTTTGTAAAGCGGCTCAGAAGTATGTCTGATACCAAATGTACATTCTAAATTCCAACTTACATAAGGCGGCCATGCCTTTGTAAAAGTAAGGGACGTTCGGCAGGGAAATGGTAATGACTGCCAGGTGAAGAGTAAGTTGCTAATAAGGTATTATTGCGTGCTCCTAATTCCCACTGGGTAACTGCCCGTTGCTCTTGTTATGTAATGAAAAATGGTCAGAAACGTTTTTATTGGATTTTTGTAATAAAAATTAATGCACAGTGGTGAGTGGACACATATTTTGTACAAACCATGAAATTGCCAGAGATGCGAACTGTTTTTGCGGTGAGCGTATTAACTTCACCCAACACACTTTTTCAAAGTTTCGATGGGTGATATCCAATGAAAGCTCGTATATCTATACTAATTATATAATCTATTCTATACTAATTATATAAAGAGAAGTCTCTTTTTTTGTAACAGGTAATCTCGCGAACGGCTGGTCCGATTTTCATGAAATTTTTGTATACAAATAGCTTTCTGTAACCACCATGTTTTAAGCTAAAAAAATTTTACTTCTTACGGTCCGATTTGCATTTATGGTCCGATTTGCTTAAAATTCGGTACGTAAGTAGTTTTTTAGCATATATTAGGATATACGGTCCATTTTTTCCGAGAAGTGGACCAGGGACTGATCTATTCGAAAAAATCGTATTTACGGTCCGATTTGCTTAAAATTCGGTACGCAGGTAGCTTTTTAGCATATATTAGCATATATGATCCATTTTGTCCGAGAAGTGGACCAGGGACCGATCTGTTCGAAGAAATCGTATTTATGGTCCGATTTGCTTAAAATTCGGTACGTAGGTAGCTTTTTGCCTGGATAAGCTTATAGATTCCTGTTTTCCAATTTTCATGCAATTTCGAATATAAATAGCTTTAAGTAACGACCATATCAAGGGGCAAATTCGTCACTAGGCAAGATTTTTTTGCGCCAATCAGAAACAACGGATACTGTCAAAATATAATTATAATATATAATATATCTCAACTAATATATATTTAGAACCGTTTGTTAGTTTTTGCAAGGCTCGAGAGCGGCTGAACCGATTTTTTTGAAACTGCCACCTGCCGCACGTGTCCCAAGGATGGGGCGTGGCACGTGCATGGTAGAGTTTTGGAAATTGGTATGGAGATATACGAAATCAATCGCATACCCTTGGAGAAAAATTTTAGCTATTGTAAAAAGGGGTGTGACATCTCCCATACCAACCGAATTTTTCATACTGCTTATCTCTGGAAATTTTTTGGTAGAGTTCTAGAGTTTTGTATGGAGATGTACGAAATAAATCGCATACTCTTGGAGAAAAATTGGAACTATTGGAAAAGGGGGCGTGGCATCTTCCATACAAACCGAATTTTGCATACTGCCTATTTTGGAAGTGTTCATGGTAGAGTTCTGGAACTTGGTATGGAGATATACGAAATCAATCGCATACTCATGAAGAAAGAGGGCATCTCTTGGAAAGGGGGGCGTGGCACCTCCCATATAAATCAAATTTTTATACTGCATATCTCTGAAAGTATTCATGGTACAGTACTGGAACTTCGTATGGAGATATGCTATTTGAAAAGGGGTGTGAGGCCTACAAACGTACCAACCTTTAGCTATCTTTGTATGAATTTTTTTAATCTTCTGTAGGTGTGTTTGTGAGTGATCTCCTCCTAATTGGTTGTACGGATTTTAACGAAACTTTTTGTGTATTTGAGTGGGTCTCTGGATGGTTTAGTTTCACAATTTAATCCGACAGTTGGCGCTGTAGTAGAGTTATTACTAAAAATCTTATTTATGATCCGATTTGGCTAATGTTTTAAATATGTATGCAATACTATTGCAAAAACGTGCTGCCAAGTGGTGCTGAAGTCGAGCTATTACTAAAAATAGCCAAGTGAGAAAAGGGGCTGTGAAGGTCAGATTAAATCGACCTGTTGCACCATTGAGTATATCGAACGCTCCTGCGTTTCAATTGGCCCAATGGATGTGATTTTCCAATATTATTATGCGTTCAAACTTTTAAGGTATTTCGTCTGAAATAAGTATATGTATATTGCATTTCTGTAAAACAATGATTCGCACCCATTTTGAAATTGCCACCTACTATACTGTAAAGCTTCTAGGACATTCACTATAGAACCGGGTCATTGTTGCCGCCAGGGAGTGAAGAGGAAAAAATTTATTTCGCTTTGCGAATAACCAGGCTATGTAATGCCGCACAACTGGGGAATTTCAAGAACGGATATAACACTTTCCTTGGGTTATTTAAAGCGGCAAATGACCACCAAACCTTAATCTTAGCAGACAAATGTGCCAATGAGAATCGTAAACGTGAATTGTTAATGAAAATGTTGGACCAAAAGGTTTTAATAAAATATATAAAAATTTTGGGCGGGACGAAGTTCGCCGGGTCTGCTATATATATAAACATAATTGAATTTTTATTAATTGCTTTCACATTTGCATTACATTATGCAGATTTGCATAACATAGTAGCTTGCATTAAAATATAAAACTAAGTATTTATTGAGGTATATTATCATAAAACGAATGGAAATTTTTGTGTATATATTGCTTTCTCGTTTGAGGGCTGTCGTTTTTAGATTGATAAATTTTTTTGACCATCGGACAATAGCTCAGTTTCGTATTGCTGTGATAACAGAGCTCGTGTTTGTGGCAATGGTGTCCAGCAGTCAGTAGTTGCGTTCGCGTAGCTGTTAATTGTTCATGTTTGACAAAAACTTACAAGTTTTTGCGTTCGCGTACGCAAAAAACATGCAAAGTAGGGGAAATTGAAAGAGCAAAGTGACATTTCATTTTGAGGGGAAGCTGCTGGTTTCTGCTCGAAAAATTTTTCCCAACAGCAATTTACCAACAGAAAAACAGCTGATCAAAAACAGCTGCTTGGCATTTACGCAAATCACAAAATTGAATTTGATGGTTTGGAAGTTAAAAATTACAAAATGCGACTAATTAAATTTGTAAGAAATAAGTAGTTATTTGTTTAATCAATAAACTGTGTCAGTATAATACTTTGTGATGACTTTTCGAACGTTTTAAATTTTACACTTTTGAATGTAAACAAAAATTATATCAGCTGTTCGTCTAACTTGCAAGTTTCTGCAAATTTTCTGTTCGCGTACTATTTTGGATATTTTTCTCTTGTGAGAGAACAGATGACATTTCGCCGGAATTTGGCAGTTGGATGTTTTTTACTGGAGATTTTAAACGAACACACCTAGTATGACGCAACTTGAATTTGACTTCACCATTTACCTAAAGCAATCCTCTGATACTGCTCGCTGGCGCTTTCCCAGGTTTTTTACCTGGCTTTATAGTGGTCAATTAAAAACAATTTCGATAAAAATTTTAAATAGTAGAATTTATGTAGTGTAAGTGGTATATGCATAGATACGTAAGTATGTATTTAGTTGGTTTATAATTATTTTTTTACATCGAAATCAAAGCACACTCATCAGATTCGCCTGCGATCAAAAACAGTTATGTATAAGCAAGTAAGCGTACATATCAGGGACGTGAACCGGATGAAAAATTTGATCGGTTCAGTTCAGCGGTTCGAACCGTTTTTGCACTTTTAGATTGGTTCGTCAAAGCGGTTTTTTTTGGTCTTTGAATCGGGGTTTCGGTTCGGTTCAACGGTTCGAAAAACAAAAAAATAACGTGCAAGTTTAACTGTCACGTGTCAAGTGCAACAACGCGCAAGATTAAGGGTCAAGTGTCTGTTAAATGAGATGGGTTGCCTTTACATTTTATATTGTCACATGGTAAACAAACATGGTAGGTATTACCATGTTTAACAAAAAGAAAGAAAGTGGGTACATTTATCTATTGACCATGTTTAACAAAAAGAAAGAAAGTGGGTACATTTATCTATTGAAAATTGCTTGAAACGAACCTTTAAACCTTTATAGAAAGTGGTTCGGTTTTCGGTTCGGATCAAACATTTGTGGAAAATTTCGGTTCGGTTAATGGTGCAGTTAATTAATAGAAAAAAGCGGTTTTCCGGTTCAAAACCGGTTCGGTTCAAAACCGGTTCACGTCCCTGGTACATATACCCGTTTTTTCAAAGTATTTCTAGTACTGCGGGCACATAGCTGTTTTTGGTCAGTTCTAAATCAAAAGATATATAAGAGAACGGCAAATGCAGTAATGTGGGCAATAGATAGTGTTAATAAAATATGCAATAAAAAAAATTGACAAAAATCACATAACCGTTTTTGTTGGCACAGCGACGATATCCATATATATAAAAATGTTGTGTTCGTATGTCACGGTCGTCAAAACTCGAGAACGGCTGAACCGATTTGAATAATTTTTTATTTGTATGTATTGTTCGGCATAATACCAGAACCAATGATATATGGTGGAGGGTTGCCACCTATTTGACAATTTATTAACCCAATTATATTGATAAAATAACTGCTAGAAATATTTCTGAAAAGGGTTGTCACCTATTTGAAAAGTTTAACTCAGTCAAATTGATAAAATAAATGAATATTGCCATGTGTGTGTTAAACTAAAGAGTTTTAAGAAGGCTTACAGTCGAAAATATGTTTGAAGAGGGTTGCCACCTGTTTGAAATTTTACTAAAGTACATCGATAAAATAAATTAAATATTACAATATGGGTATCATATTAAAGAGGTTTGAGAAATAAAACTGTTGGAAATATTTTTTAGAAGGGTTGCCACCAATTTTAAAATTTTAACTCAGTTAAATTGATAACGTAAATGAAATGTTGCTTTGTGGGTATCAAAATAAAGAATTTTTAAGAAGGCTTATAGTCGAAAATATTTTAAAGGAGGTTGCCACCTGTTAAAAAATTTAGCGCAATTTAATTGCTAAACTAAATGATATATTACAATATAGATATTAAATTTAAGAGCTTTAAGAAAGACAACTGCTGGAAATATTTTTCTAGTAAAATTGCCACATCTTAAATTTTCAAAGATGTGGCAATTTTACTCAAAAACTCAGTTATTTTGATAAAATAAATGAAATACGGTAATTTGGGTATCAAAGTTTAGATTTTTAAGAAGGCTTACAGCCGAAAATATGTTAGACGAGGGAGGTTGCCACCTGTTTGAAAATTTAACTCAATTTAATTGATATAGGTATCAAATTAAAGAGGTTTACGGAAGAAGGCTTTTGGAATTACTTTTGAAGAAAACTGCCACCTATTTGAAAATTTTAACTCAGTTAAATTGATTTAACAAATGAAATATTCCAATGTGGGTATCAAACTAAAGAATTTTTAAAAGACCTACAGTCGAAAATATGTTTAAGGAGTGTTGCCACCTGTTTGAAAATTTAACTCAATTAAATTGGTAAAAGAAATGAAATAGGTACCAAACTAAAAGCATTTGAGAAATCTTGATTTAGAAATATTTTCAATAGGATTATGTTCTACCTAAAAGTAAAGACTGCAAATATTGGAACTATATGAAATATTACATAATTCCATCCAAACAAAAAGTGTTAGGGAAGGCCTTACTTGAGATTTATTTTATGTTTCCCCTTATCCAATGCCAAACAGTTTAAATGAAGAAAGAATTTACAAAACCTTATCAAGCGAAGTGATCATATTATCAACGAAGAGCTGGTATACAAATTTCGCAATGAAAAGAAATAATAAAAAACTACAGATACAAAAGAAAAAATAATGCAAATCATACCTAACGAAACATAAAAATATCTCATGAAAGCTGTTTAAAAAATCCTTAAAGAAAACTTAAAATTGGTGTCACCATTCCCTAACATTATAAAATCGTTAACTTTTAATCATAAACAATTTCACTTGGGGTCGCCACAGCCTACTACGTACTATATTGCGAGTAAAGAGAATGTGCCTGCTTTAGCGTTGAGTTTTTCCGACTTTCAAATTTCTAAGAATTTTACAAGGGCGTGTAATTTCTGGCGTATGCCAATGACATCGATATCATTGGTAACAAAAACCTCGAAGTCTCCTTTCCAAGTTGGATAACGAAGCAAAGCGATTGGGTTTGGTGATCAAACAAAGACTCAGAGCATCCGCGCCTTGGCACCCACGTCACTGTTGCCAGTTGTAATTTCGAGAGAGTAGACAATTTCGTTTAGTTAGGAACCAGCATAACACCGATAATAATTTCGGCATCGAAATCCAATGCCGAATTACTGTAGCGAACAAGTGCTACTTTGGACTGAGTAGGCGATTCGGGAGTAAAGTTCTCTCTCGACGTATAAAAACCACACTATAAGTCACTCATCATGCCCATGCTGGTATATGGCGCAGAAGAATGGACAATGACAACATCCGATGAGGCGGCTCTTGGACTATTCGAGAGAAAGATCTTACGGGAGATTTACAGGCCCCTACGCGTTGGCGACGATGAGTACCGCAGACGGTGGAACGATCAGCTGTATAAGCTTTACAGCGGCTTCGCCATGTCGTTCGAATGGGAACCGCGTTTCAGGTCTAAAAGTATTCGACTCGCAATCCACTAGTGGTAGCAGAGGAAGAGGGAGGTGCCCACTGCAATGGAAAGACCAAGCTGGCACAGAGAGAAGCGACTGGCGTGCTTTGTCGAACCCAAATGATAATTTATCTTCTTCTTGGATGCGCCAGGGCGAACTAGGACAACATTCCTCATAAGATTGTGGCAACGGTTCCATGAAAAAATTACATAGCCGTAGCTCTCGCTTCGTCTGGAACATCTGCGACATTGTTACCAGGTGGAAACATTATCATTTAGCTCTTATGCTGCCATTGAACATACAAATCATCGAAATTCCCACGTGCAATATTTCCATAACATCCGGTGTGGGAAAATTAACTATTACAAAAATTTAAACTCATTATTTGGGATGAGTGAACGATGGCACATACAAAATCGGTGCGAGATTTGCGTAGAAATGTTCAACTATTCGGGAATGCATTGATATTGCTCGCAGGAGATTTTACGTAAACACTGCCTGTAATTTCTCGATCGATTGACACGAGCGGATGCGATAAATGCTTGCCTGATATAATCAACATTGTGGCAAGACGAATATACATGCATTGCAGTTGACTACGAATATGCGTGTCCACCTAAAGAGCGATTAATCAGCATAGGTATTCTCGCGACAATTACTGAACATAGGGAACGGAGAGCTGTAAGTCAATGAGAGATTAGGACGAATTTTATTGGCTGATAATTTTTGTAACTTAGAAACATCTAAAGGAGAATGTTTCCGGATATTGAAATTAATTATAGGAATCATGATTACCTCAGTGAACGAGCTATTCTTGCCGCGAAGAATAAGGATATCTATCAACTCAATAATGTTTTTCAATCCAGAATTCGAAGTGATGAAATAACATATATGTATATATTGTGGAAACAAATGAGGCAGTTAATTATCCAACGTAATTTTTGAATTCGATTGATCTTCCAGTGAAACCTCGCTTTGGCGGACACTCACCGTCAGTCATTCTTTGTCCGCCCAAGAGAGGTGTCCGCTCAATAGAAGAGAAGCTTATTTTAGAACTTTTTAATGTTTTAATTAATTGAATAGTCACTATTTCTTATTTGAATAAAAGATATTGTTATTACATCGTTCAAACAAAAATGTGCATGTATTTTTTCAAAAGTGCATATTTCATTTATGTGCGTAAGTACATATTAAGTTATAACAAAATAAAAATAAATATTACATTTCAGTCCATAAACTGCTTAAAACCATAGATTCATTACATAAAAAACTTTGAATTTGTCGATTGACGTAAGTTTTATTTTTAATTTTTTTCAGTGTCAGGACCTTTTTCATCAATAGTTTTCATGTTTTTATCAGTAACAAAATCGAACCAGAAATCTAAGTTTTCGGTCCATGTATTTATTATTATCTATTCTTATAAATTCATCAGAATTGGAATTGGATTCTCCAAGGGTTTCTGATAATTCAAATAACGAACCTAAACCACTGCCCAAATCAAACTAAATGTGTGCATAACAATCATATTTTATGCGGGAAGTCCCCTTTTTCCTTTTAGTAGTCCGCCTGTGAGGAGGATAAGAGGCTCGCGTCCGCTCAATAGAGTTTTTTGTGTAAATTTTATGCAAAATAACTGTCCGCGTCCGGCCAATAGTCTGTCCGCTTAAGAGAGAGTAATTTGTTCCGAAATTTATATGTACTTAACACTTGGTATAGGAAAAATGTCCGCCCAAGGGAGACGTCCGTCTAATAGAGGTGTCCATTAGGAGAGGTTTCACTGTATACTGAAATTGAAAATAGGTGTGGCAATTATCATGTTGCGGAATATTAATCAGCCTAAATTCTGCAACGGCAAGCGACTCTCAGTTAAGAAATTGATGAACAACGTAGTGAAAGCAAAGATTTTAACGTGGCCTTTCAAAGGTGAAGAATTGTCATGATTCCGACCGATACACCATTTCAATTTAGAAGCTGGCAAATCCTAATTCGATTGGCATTCGGAATCACAATCAGTAATGCTCAAGGTCAACCTTTGGAAAAGTATGGTTTAGATTTAGATGCCGATTGTATCCCACATGGACAGATATATGCTATGTGTCGGCAAACCAGATAGCCTTGATATCTACCTAGAGAATGTAAAAACGAAACGTATTGTGTACCTACGCACAGGTAGTGCAAAATCAAACTTGTGTGAAACGTATGCTTTGTTTCGTTAATCATTTATCATCCATGTAACAGGAATATGCCACAGCAAATTGTGGCAGGGTACAGCTAGTGTTTGTTATATGTATGTATAAGCAAATCTCACGAGTTGTTTTTTTTTTTTAATTCACTCACTTCTTTCGGCAGAAAAAAAAACGCTAAAGCATTCTTCTTACAGCTATTTCAACCAATAACTAGTACAATAAAAAATTTATCAAGTATTTGAACAATTTTAGCCTTAAAAGGTTTATTTGGTTGAAAAAGTACAGAAATTAAAAATTTTTTCATTGTCACTCGAAAAAATCATAACTGTGTTTTTTTAGTAACTTTGGCTAGTTTTCAAATAGGATGTTCATATTAGAGACAAATGACGTTGGCATCAAATACAACGTATCTGTGAAGTTTAAAGGGCGCAACACGAAGTTAAAAATATCTGTGGCAGCTATTTTATAATTTTTGAAATTTAAATTTTTTTTTGAATTTTCAGTAATTCAAAATGTTAAAATTAGACTATGATAATGTTCTTCTCGGCAAAACGAACGAATCTAGTATAATAACACTTGTGACTCACCAAATTAAAAAAATTGCATTGAATAAAAGATGACAATGATTTGAGAAAAAAAAAATAAATAAATAAATAAAAAAATTTTAGCGGTGCACTCGAAATTCATTCTAAAATTGTTATATATAGTATATGAAGAAACTAATATATATGTGCATAAGGAATACTGTGTAAAAATCTTAAACGCCAATATTTAATTACTTTTAAATAATATTGCTTTTAAGTTAGGGCGTGCGGGTAAACATGTTACATGATTGCGTATGGTGCTACGGGGCGTATACGTTACATACGCAACTACGGGTATATGAGCACGAGTGGTTATTTTAACTTTTTTAATTTATATTTTTTTAAGCTTTCATTAAAATACAAAACTGACGAATAAAGGCGCGAGCTCAAAGGTTGGCGCATCTATATATATAGCATTTTCACTTTAAATGAACCATTTTCAAATTAAGTAAAACCTTTTTCAAATTAAATGAAACCTTTTTCAGGTTATGCGAAGCCATTCTCAAATTAAAAGAAACATTTTTCAGATAAGTCGAAACCTTTTTCAGATTAAATGAAACCTTTTTCAGATTCAGTGAAACTTTAATCAAATTAAATGAAGCTATTTTCAAATTAAATGAAACTAGAGGTGGAGAAAACATCGTGGCACTATATGTTTTTGCATTTTGGGTAAACATCGATGGTTGATGGCGACTATCGATGTTTTTTTGTACCCCTCCGCGCATGTAAAAAGAAATAATATTAGATTCCAGTTTATAACCTTTCAAAACAAAAACCAAAATATTTTATCTCTTTTTAATAATATAATAATAATAATACCCCTGCAGTGAAATCCCAAACTAGTCAGGAAATACTAGTTTACAACTAGAAACACTAGTTTACAACTAGCATTTCCTGTAGTTGTAAACTATTATTTCCTGACAGAAACCGAACTAGTTCAAAAATTACCAGACTTGTACCAAGTACCAAACGAATTATTCATGCCGTGTTTTATTTGACTTCGATAGTTCAATTCAATAAAGTACACAAAATATTATAACTTTTATTTGGGTATATTGTAAACCTTTAAAGTGAGAACATATTCAATTATACCAGACCTGTTAAGTAATGATTAATAATCATAATGATTATTAATTAAAGCATGTCTTTTTGGATAACCGTTTAATGATTAAATACCAATATGAGCACCTTTTTAATGATTTTAATTAATTAAAAATTGTTAATTAATTCATTAGTTTCAATTACATGATTACTTTGTTATTTTTGATCATTTTCAATTATTTTTGACTTTTTTTTTACACGATTTCATTAATTTCAATTATCAATCAACAAGCCAAACTATAGACAAAAATTAAGAAACTTTATTAACACATGAATTATTTATTTATTCTATTCTTAACCAAATTTCAAATTTCATGGGATATTATTATTTTTATAAAATTTTAAAAAGAATGGACTGAAATGTGCAAAGTTAATGGATTTAATTTAATTTAATGAAAACTTTTATTATACCCGAGCGCACTTGTGCACAAGGGTATATTAATTTTGTTCACATAACGGTTGTTTGTAACAGCCAAAACGAATCGAGATAGATATAGACAAATCTATACATAAATACTCAGAATGAATAGAGAAATCGATTAAGCCATGTCTGTCTGTCCGTCCGTCCGTCCGTCTGTCCGTCCGTCCGTGTACACGATAACTCGAGCAAAAATTGAGATATCCCAACGAAATTTGGTACGTAGGCTTCTGTTAATCCAAGGTGCGTTGGTATTGAATGGGCGAAATCGGACTGTAACCCCGCCCACTTCCCATATAACGGTAATTTCCAGAAATACGAAAACTGCGATATTTTAGCAACTACTGAAGATAATTCACTCAAAATTGACATTTACAATAGTTTTCAGACGAAAAATAAGAATATTATAAATTTTTGGAAAATGGGCGTAGCCACGCCCACTTATGATTACATGTGTATATATTGGTAACTGCTGCACCAATTTCTTCCAAACTTGGCACAGTTGTTGACCTTGATACAGCATACTAAACGGCCGAAAATTTAAAAAATCGGACAATAACCACGCCCACACCATATAACGGTAATTTAGAGAAATACATAATCTTCGATAAATCAGTAAATATTAGAGCTAATTTATTCAAAATTGATGCTTGCAACAATTCTTTACCAAGAAATACGTTTATGGTAAAATTTTGGAAAATGGGCGTGGCACCGCCCACTTATGATCACATATATGTATCTCGGTAACCGTTCTACCAATTTGTACCAAACTCGGTATGGTTATTATGCTTGCCACATATGAGCAAAGCATTGAAAATTATTGAAATCGGAATAAAATTACGGCCGCTTTTCATATAACGGTAAATTTCAGAAATGCTTGAAACTGCAATATTTCGAAATTTAAGGACGCTAATTTACTCAAAATTGATACACCCCGGCTTACCATGTAGCGGTAGCTTTCGGAAAGGTGAAAGTCATATATTAAATACTTGCCTGGGGTATTTAATGTTCGACTCCGCCCGAACTTAGACTTTCTTACTTGTTTTTATTTAAGTTCAATCGAAAATGATCTAAGGTATTTTTTTATTTTTAACTAAGACTTTTTCTTTTGCTTATTTCATATTATTAAAAAGATAAAAATGTAGTATTTATTGTACCTGAAAGCTATTACTTTTAATAGCATTTAATGAAAAATGTACTTAAATTTATCTTCGAAAGTTCGAAATATTTATGTTTTTATTTTTCCTTTTAATTAATACTCAAAAAATTTAACACTTATTGTTGGCAAATCTAAGAGTGCTAAACAAAAATGTGTAGCATTTTAAAGTAAACCTTAGCAAAAGTTTTTATTGTTTGTTCATGAATTCATTTTATTTTTTGAGTCCCAAAGTAGTGTTTTCGGTCCAGTATTTTTCTGTCTATTTTGAACTAGTATGACACTGAACGAAATCTGACAATTGCCATCTCGTAGGAAATCCCCATGTTAAAAATACCAGTTGATTGCATGGAAAAAAGATAGTTGGTTGACTAGTTGGGCATGCGGTTCATACTAGTTGTGAGGTAGTTTGCATCTGGTACCTTTGACTACACGGACTAGATCGGCGCTTACACATATGTTAGTATTTTGCCGAGCTTCTCCTCCGATTTGTGGCGTGCGTCTTGATGTTGTTACGCAAAGGGAAGAGATCTACAGTTTTACACCGACTCCGAACGGCGATTGTATTTTAATGAGAAGCTGTTTTTCATGGCAGAAATACACTCGGGGCTGGCGAGGGGCCACTGCTGTTAAGAAAAACCTTCTTTCTACATTTTTTTTGCAATGTTGCTATGACTATGGTTGTATGTTAATCCCAGTGAATAAAAATGTTACGTTTTTAAAAGCTTTTATTTAACTTCACTTACATATATCTCCTGGAATTTGTCCAACAATTCTAATCAACTTCCCGATGAGCTAGAGACTTGAAACTTTAAACTTAGGGCAATACCGGATGACAATGTAATATGAAAGACGAACTAACTTTATGTACCGATTTAATTTTGCCTTTAAACGCCCTATTTTTTCACAACAATCGATGTTTTGCTTTAAAACATCGAAAACATCGATGGTAGCAAACATCGATGTTTCTCCACCTCTAAATGAAATATTCTTAAAAGGAACTTTCACTGAATCTGAAAAAGGTTTCATTTAATTTGAAAAAGGTTTCGCTTAATCTGAAAAAGCCTGAATTTAATTTGAAACAAGTATGAGCAGCGCTGTCTTCGGCTATGCCGAAGGCTTCAAACCTTTCATGAACATCTGAAAACTTTACTATAACAGATTACTGCATTTGAAAAAATTTATATATTCACAGCACACATAGATAGAGGAGTTATATATATATATAAACTGGTATAGGAACAATCAGTGGTATACGAGATAAGGCTTATACAGCATCGATTTTGACAATTTTCTCAGTAGACTTTGTATTATTATTTATACAATAGCTTACGAAATTTATCGGTTTTAGCAGTCCAAATAAATTAGTTTTGCATTGAAACCCCGTATCTGAACAATCAGTTATATGGAGGCAATATATAAGTTACAGTGACCCGATCTTTGTTAATTTTACTGTAGACTATCTGTCGCTAATGAGTGAAAATAGTGCCAAATATCATGTTTCTAGCTGCACATATTTAGAAATTATAACAAAGACTCTCATATCTGAACATTCAGTTGTATGGGAGCTATATGTAAAAGTGACCCGATCTTTGTTATTTTCACTGTAAGAATTCTGTTGATAATAGTTGGAAGTATTGCAAAATTTCATGTTCCTAGCTGCATAAATCGAGGAGTTATAACGAAAATTCTCAGAACTGAACAATCAGTGGAATGGGAGATATATGTTATAGTGGCCCGATCTTTGTTATTTTCACTGTAAATATTCTGTTAATAATGAGTGAAAACGGTGAGAATTTTCATGTTCCTGCTGCATAAATGGAGAAGTTATGGCAAAAAATATCATATCTGAACAATCAGTTGTATGGAGGCTATAGGTTATAGTGACCCGATCTTCGCCATTTTCTCTGAAAGTATTCTTCTGATAATGAGTGACAACAGTTCAAAATTTCATCTTACTAGCTACTTAAATGGAGGAGTTATAACGAAAAATCTTATATCTGAACAATCAGTAGTACGGGAGCTATAGGTTATAGTGACCCGATCTTTGTAATTTTCACTCTAAGTTCTCTGTTGATAATGGGTGGAAGTATTGCAAAATTGCATGTTCTTAGCTGCATAAATGGAGAAGTTATAACGAAAAATCTCATATCTGAACAATCAGTTGTATGGGAGCTATATGTTATGGTGGTCCGATTCTTCCGGTTCCGACAAATAATTAATACATTATAAAAATACACCCACCTAAATCGACTTAGCTCGACGTTCTGATCATTTAAGTATACATTTTAATGGGTCTATCTCTTCTTGTTCTGGTACTTACAAACATCGGACCAAAGTTATAATACCATTTCATGCTCATGAAAGGTATAAAAAGTCAAATCCGAAAATAGTTTAGAGGGATTTTTTTTACGTAGGTTTTTAAGGCGTTACCAACTTGACTAAACCCTTTTTGGCAGGGACAGAAATTGAGTTCTCAGAAGAGGCGAAGTATCTAGGGGTAACTCTGGACAAAAGGCTCAATTGGAACTCACATCTCCTTAACATTACCAACAAGGCTACAAGGGCGTTTTATGCCTGCCAGAGACTCCATGGTAAAACTTGGGGAATATCACCCAAACTAACGTATTGGTCTTTCAATACGGTCGTGAAACCTGTTGTCACATATGCGGCACTGGCCTGGTGGCCAAAAGCAAAGAAAGCAAGTGCGTGTGCCACCTTGAGCAAGCTACACCGCTTGATCTGTGTGGCCATCACAGGAGCTATGCGCACCTGTCCAACGGATGCCCTCGGTATAATTACAGGCATTCCTCCTCTATCTATTCTGATAGAAAAGGAGGCCTGCTGGAGCTCCATACGGCTGCCCAATGTAATCAGCATGAAGAGTGGAGATCTTTGGGGTCACTTGGAGGTTCTCAAGCCTTTTCTGGATGATCCCGCTATCAAGCTCACAGATATCATGCTACCGAAATTATCCTTTGATAAGCCCTACAAGGTCAGAATTCCTGAAAGGGACTGCTGTAAAGCGATAATATCTATGATTGACAAAGGGTCCTAAGTATGGTATACCGATGGATCAAAGATGGAAGACGGGAGTACTGGGGCAGGCGTGCTTGGACCAAGGTTCCAGAAAAGTCTGCCAATGGGCTCATACCCAACCATATTCCATCGGACCAAAGTTATAATACCATTTCATGCTTATGAAAGGTATAATGACGCCAATGGGCGCGTTTCTAAGACGCAACTGTTTACCTCAACTGTTGCTGAAACGCTGTCAACTGTTGAGTTCAACAGTTACGTCTTAGAAACGGTATGATACATTAACTGCCAAAATATTTGTAAACAAGCAAAATTAAATAAAACAGCGCAGAAATTAATTAATTTTTTGTTTGAATAAATTGTTGACTTCATGTAGCGAAATAATTTTATGATGGAAAAAATGGCGTAAAGTTGCCAACCGTTGAGCTGAGCGGAACTACTCAACTGTGCGTTTCTGAAGCAAACACTCAACAGTTTAGCAACAGCTCGTCTTAGAAACGCGCCCAATGCAAATGCCATACATGTAAATCAGTGACCGCCAAACACTTTCCTGGGAAACGAACTATATTCGGCCTTTCACATGTATACAATCGGCATCTTACACGTACACAATCCGAACGTCTACAGAAAGAGTAGCAGAGCAACAAATTTTATTTAGTTGCATGCAAACAATAGGCGAAGCAGGTTGATGACGCATTTCCGTACATTACCACCAACACATCCTCATTTTTTATTTCATAACTAATACATTCTCATTTTAAGACTTCTCTTTTTGGCGGACACTGATGTAAATACATGGTTGGGGCGGAAATACCCCATAAATGTATGCTTCAAAATTTTTACTGAATTAAAGAAACGTGCAAAGCAGGTGTGAGGAATAATAGTCCAGTTATTCATACTTAGCTTTGCATGAGAGTTGTCACATAAGAATCTGTTAAACAGGCTTTGCGTGTAAGCGGTTAATGCTCTGTTATGCTTACTTGGCATTGCTTGAGAGTTGTCACATAAGGAAATTTTTAAATGAGCTTCGCGTGTAAGCGGCTACTCAACGCACAGCGTTACATACGTAGAAGACTGTTGGTTTTTGATTTCTACGTAAAAATGGTATAGCAGTGCAGAGCCTTTACTCAACGCATAGCACTTAACATGTAGAATTCTATTGGGCTTTGATTTTTAC
>NW_023458561.1:7935471-7937533 GCF_013731165.1 Rhagoletis pomonella | reverse complement strand
TCGACAGTTTCCATGTTTCAGAAAAAAACTATCATTACTCGTTGATAGTTTCCAGCAATACTATCGATAGCGTCAAACGCTACCATCGATAGTACTATCGATAGTCAATGTAATGTTAAAAACTGTTCCAAATTAACAGGGACGGCATCGAGAAACAATAAAACAATATATTGAAAATATAAACACCGTAGGTCCGTTTTCTTAAGTAACTTTTAAATTCAAAATTCATTTTATGTTTAAATATTGCTTTAACATGTATAGTTCTGTCTAAGTAAAGTATTTTATTATCGAATTTTATTTATTTATTTACATATCTATTACTGAAGCTTACAATTAAAAATAAAATTATGAGACTAGTAAAGAAAGCTTCTTCTTATGATCTATAACACATGGCAACAAAAATGGGAAAAAATTTGTTACGGCAAATGTTACATCTGTTTTTGATTGACTTGTCAGTGCTGATTACGAATCCATGAGCATAAGGTTTCCATCAGCTCCAGATTTTGGTGAAAACGAGGTCAAAATGTCAAAAATCGGTCTTTTTTTCGCAATATCTTAGAAGTTCTAACAAAGAAACAAAAGGCGGTATTAGGCTTAAATTAAAGCTAGAAGTCTCGACTACTTATCCCTGAAAATACCATCCACCTTGACCTGATGGTCACTTATAGTCATTTATTGAACAGCAAAACCTGATTTTGTGCGAAGTTTGAGTACCCACCGCAATTAAACAAAAGGGTATAGAGCCTTCCACTTGGGCTGAAATTAAGGCTTGAACTTTCGACTACAATCGCTTAAAATACCATGCCTGAACCTTAACCCTAAGGTCGCTTACAGTTATTTATTTAACAGCAAAAACTGACAAAACTTATTTATTTTTTTAAATAGCACAGTATTTATTCCAGTATTTTTATATTGTGCAATAAATGACTTTTAGTGACCATCAGGTCAAGGTGCAGGGATAGTAGCTGAGAGTTATAGCTTTAATTTAAGCCCCAGTTAAAAGTTCTATCACCTTTTGTTTTTTGTGCTAGACCTTCTAAAATATTGCAAAAAACGACCTCGTTTTTCTCAAAATCTGGAGCTGATGGAATCTTTATGCTTACGGACTCGTAATCAGCTTTATCATTTGCCGCCACAAAATCACTGTTGCCTTGTTAAATTGTTGCTTATTATAAATTTTCAAATATGATATATTTTGTTTAAATTTCGTAATATAATTTTTGATTTTTTTACAGCCAAGAAACATACAAACGTCAAACACCGATAATAGAAATGCTTTTCTTCAGACATAGTCTTATGGTTTGAAGCAACGTTTAAATATAAAGGGAGCTTTTCAATTAAAGGTTGCTTGAGAAAACACAATGAAAGTATCATTTATAATAAAAAATTGACACACTTAAAAGACTGACGCGCAGCTACATGGAGATATTATAAATAAAATCGGCTGTACTAGAGGTTTTATACTATCAAAAGTCAACTAGTACTATCGATAGTTTAACCTTTTTTATGAAAAACTATCACTACTCATCGATAGGGGCAAAAAAATAAAACTATCGATGCTATCGATAGTACCATCGATAGTTTGACACCTCTAAAAGGGAGTATCTAGAAGAAGAAAGGGACACAGAAGAAGATTAAAATTAAAGTAAAGAAACCTAAACATAAAGGCAAAGAGGAAGGAGTTTAAAAACTTAATACAATAGCAAAGGTTGGTGAATATATACATAAAGAAAATTTTGAATATAAAGATCTGAATAAAGTTCAAGGAAGTAAGAGATATAAAAATGAGAAGATGAAAAGGCGGTAGAGCCAGAAATAGAGATAAAGAAAGTAATAGAGATAAAAGAAGAGTCAAACAAAAAGAAAAAGATAGAATTGAAAATTACATGTTATGTTGCATTGCGTTGAATTGCGCGTGTTGTACTATTTTGTGTTGTGTTGTTCTGAGTTGTGTTGTTTTATTTTGAGTTGTGTTGTGTTGTGTTGTGTTGTGTTGTGTTGTGTTGTGTTGTGTGGTGTTGTGTTGTGTTGTGTTGTGTTGTGTTGTGTTGTGTTGTGTTGT
>NW_023458561.1:7923412-7935371 GCF_013731165.1 Rhagoletis pomonella | reverse complement strand
TTGTGTTGTGTTGTGTTGTGTTGTGTTGTGTTGTGTTGTGTTGTGTTGTGTTGTGTTGTAACATGCATTTGAAATCCGTTTCACTTTCACTATATCCAATTGTCCAATATATACATATATACACATATGCAGACCACACACGTAGCAAATTATTAATAACCCATATATTCATTTGAACTCAGCTTGAGTTCATGCATTGCTGCACTCATGTTACATATTGGTTTATATTAGTCAATCAGTCATATGTAGTTCACTGACATATGCTGACTTGATATGGGCATTCCCATGGTGGCGCACGTGACAGTCGTACGATTTCAATGTGATACAAAAAAGTAATACCATTTGTTTTCTTTAACTTTTTTGGGCCATTGTATAGCACATAATTAGCTCTATATTTATCTGAAAAATGAAATCAATCGAACTGCTTGGTCCTGAAATATAAGCATTTAAAGAGAGTGTCGTTACGTGACAAAAAATGGAAGTTGATTTTTTCTTTTCTTACAAAATCGCAAAACTCTGCGAATTGTGGATGGCTATTTTTATGAAACTTATTTTAATATGATTTGGAGCAATTCTAGTTGTTCTTAGAGTTTTTTGAATTAATGCAAATTGTTTCAGTTCTCTTTTACAACCCCAAGTGTGAAACGTGACGTGACGTAGCGTCACGTGACATAAATTTCCATCGTTATATTTTTGTTAATATTGCTTTTAAATGAATTTTCAACGCAAATAAAACATGTATTTTATGTAGAATATACTTTATATTTTGACTTTAGCGCAAATTAATTCAGGGTCAATTTATTAGAAATTTATGATTTATTATGTTTCAACCACATACGCCAAATTCGAACCAAATCGGACCATAAATACGGTTTTTCGAAATATCTCGACATTGGCACCACCTAGGAAGACCATTTTATGCAAACATGATTCTACTTAAATAGCCAGTAGCTTTTTAAAATAGCAGAC
Source organism: Rhagoletis pomonella (assembly GCF_013731165.1). NCBI lineage: Eukaryota > Metazoa > Arthropoda > Insecta > Diptera > Tephritidae > Rhagoletis > Rhagoletis pomonella. The sequence continues at coordinate 7,934,402 of NW_023458561.1, read as the reverse complement.
AAATCGGCCCGTAAATACGTTAGATATAAAACTTTTATTTTTTTTGTCGTGGTGGACATTCCGCTGGAAACACCCATATATGAAATTATGTGTACATTTAGTTTGTAAGTATTAGTGTAATTAGGTATCAATAACATTTGTATAAAAGAAAATACTTTTCAAATAAACAATTCAATTCTGTCTGACCTCGCAAACGAATTATTAATTATTAACCATTTACATGGCGATCCTGCCAGTTCTGTTCAAAATAAGTAGACTGCTCTTTTAAAGCAGACTGCTAAAGAACATAAAATGGCATAAATAGATATTACACGATCCTGCCAATTCAACTATAAATTTTTTAACGTAAGGATAAATTTTCGATCCTGCCAAGCAGAATTTAAGAAACAATTTGCCACAAACGGCTGACAAAATATCCCGGCAGACAAAATATCCTGCTAGTTCCCAAAACAGCAGAAAGCCTAGTACCCAACTCCACAGGGATCCCGGTGCGACATCAAAACAGGGTGGAATACAAAAGGATACAAACCGTTTAACCATGACTGGCAGCAATAAATGACTGGCAGCACGAAACAGGGTAGAATACTAATCTAGTATAAGTAGAATGAAATTTGGCGAACCTCACGGTAGCTAAACAAGCAGCAGAAATCCTTTGGTTTCTGCTTAGAAATTTTTTTTCCCGTAAATTAAGAAAATTTGAAAAAGAAATATTTAAGTTTCAGCTATTTTTCAGTTATGTCAGACATAACTGAAATACAATTTCATGAAATCTTCGAAAAGTATAAAGAAAAATTAAAAGCCTTAATAAAAGACACTGAAGAGGTCCTCAGCACCTCCACAGTGGTGAAACAAGTTCCGACACCGATAACCATAGAAGAATATCGGCGTAGGAATAAGCTTAACAAAAAAGAAATATTAAAAATACCTACCCCGGTAAAAAGACAGAAACAAAAGCGGGGAGGCAAACAGTTCAAAAAAAAGAAACAAATAGCCGAAACTTATAGATTGTTAAATCTTTCAACAGATACCGAAGAAAGACTTAATCTAAGAAAATTAATTAGAAATTTAAGAGAAGAGAAATAAAAATTAAGAGCAAATTGGAATGCCAAAAGATTTTACAAAAAATCCCATCAAGTGGGATGAAAATGCAACATTAGAACTAGAAACTAGAGATTACGAAAGGGAATTAATTTGGTTAAGGGAATTTTGGAATTCCATTGGTATGGACAGAGAACCTACCATGGAAGACGTAAAAAATTCATCAACCCAAGAAAAAGAAATAATGTAATAATGAAAAATATTTTCCAAATAGGCATTAATTGAGCAATAAATAAATAAATAAAATTTAAAAAAAAATTTTAATTTCCGAAAACTTTTCTTATTCTATGCAAAATGTCGTGGTGGAAAAAGATAGCAAATAGCATTCTGATAGCCATTGCGGGATATGAAATAGGAAAGGAAACATCAGAAAACACTGACAATAGGATAGTTAGATACGAACCACCGGCGGAGGTAGAAACAACAAAGTTTCAACTAATCCAGATATTTAGTTAAGTGGTTTCGCTTGCATACTCATGCTATTGATCATCGCAGTAGCCCTAAAATTGAAGAGTTATATTAAAAACAAATTAAGAAGACTAAATAACGTCCAAGAGCGTATCTAAAACTTCAATTTTACGCTCGCTTCCCTGTCAGCATTGCAATAAATGGGCAAATGGGAACAACTTTATCCGACACTTATAGAAGAAAAAGCTTCCGCAGAAAAATCCTACAAGTGTATAAATAAAAACATAAAAATAAAAAATGAAACTGTGTTGAAGCACCTCACGACAATATTAGATTCACTGAATAAATTAGGAAAGGCCATACGTAATAACCAATTAACTAGCAGTCACCAAATAGAAGCAAACCAAATATTTTCAACTGTTAGAGACATATTAGTATCCTCACTAGCAAGATATAATATTGAGGTAACCATCCCAACCTCATTCGAACAAGAAATACAAATAGACTTCAATATCTTCCTATTGGAGAATTCATCCGATTTAGAAGAAGACAAGAAAATTGAAAATCAAACAAAAACTTTGCAAATAGGAAACGTCAAAATGGCACAATCAACAGTAGAATTCATTAAGACAGCCTCATCAGTGCTACCAGAGTTTGATGGTAAGCCAGAAAATCTGCACAGCTTTCTAGACGCTCTTGATATCTTGGAACAAATCAAAGAAAATCATGAAGCCCTGGCGATAACTATGATAAAAACCAAGCTAAAAGGTACAGCAAGAAATTATATAAGTAATGAAAATTCAATTCAAGAAATTAAGTAAAAATTTGAATCTACTATTAAAGGCGAATCAGTAGAAGTTTTGACAGCAAAACTCCTGAACGTACAACAACGTAGTAAAACCGCAAATCAGTATACTACAGAAATAGAAAAAATTACCAGGTCACTAGAAGGAGCATATATCTCGGATGGACTAAACCCAGACTTAGCCACCAGATATTCAACACAGGCGGCGGTCAAAGCTATGTGCAAGAATTGCTCCAACGAAAAAGTAAAAATGATAATGCAAGCTGGCACATTTACATCAATGAATGATGCCATCTCTAAATTCACCAATAGCTGCACAGAGATAACGGGTAGTTCAAATACAATCCTGAGAATACGACAACAAAATCAATACCGTGGTAATTTTCGTGGTGGTTACCGAAATAACAGCTACGGAAGTTATCAAAGTAGAAGATTTAGACCACAGCCCCGATACAACATCAATTTTAGGCAAAATAACAACTCGCAAAGAGGATCATCAACTCAAAACAGAAACAGAAATTTTATACAGATTCGCAATGTACGTAATTGCACCCAGCAGGAAAACCAGCAAACTCCACTTCAACAGTAAATAACAAAAGAGTACGTGTACTTAATTTACACCTATACAGCTACATATCTTCCAAAACTTCTCTAAATAACACTATTTCAACTCTCTTGATAGGCACAGGAGCAGATATATCTATTATAAAAAAGGGACAAATTGAGAGCAATATCACCATTAATACTTCACAGATTACTGATTTGAAAGGCATTGGTCAAGGAATAACAAGCACACTAGGTACGGTCACAACAGACTTGAAAGGAGACGATCTATTAATTAAACACAAATTTCACATAGTAGAAGACAATTTCCCAATCCCGTGTGATGGAATTATAGGTTTAGATTTTATAAAGAAATATAATTGCATTCTAGATTATGGCAAAAATGAAGACAGATTAATTTTGAGACCTTATGATTTTCCAGAAAATATAATAATCCATATGACAAATAGACCAGCTATTAATACAATTACAATCCCCGCTAGGTCTGAAGTAATTCGGCAAATCAACGTAAAAACTAATAATTCGGCACTTTTTATTCCCCATCAAAAATTGGCTGAAGGTATTTTCATAGCAAATACAATTACAAATAAAGACCAAACTTTTGTTAGAATCATTAATACCACTGAAATAGATGGCCTTACTTTGCCATCAAGTGCTTAGCCTTAAATAGATTGTGCTGTGGACAGAGCTCTCAAGAAAGCCGCCTATCCAATCTAATCTTGTCTTGTCACTATGGGTGAGTGCCAAAGAGCAAGCTAGATTTATTAAAATGAAAAGTGTTTATGTTTTATTAGGTTTTAAAATCAACAGTGTTTATTGAATGATTTTCAGTAACTGAACTACTTATGAACTTACCTCTACTTATATAGCGTTGAAAACAATATCCAATCGATGACTAACACATTTGGTAAATGTGTCAAACTATTTTGGTTTCAATTGCTTTTGGACCTTCCACTTGGGTTTGTCTTGTGATCATATGTCATCGCATACGCTGCAATGAAATGCAATAAAAGAATGAACGTTAAAGGGTTTATGCTGCGAATAGTTTATTTGGTGACCGTACAGTGCTCCGTAGATTTGGAGCCGAGAACGTTGTAAATATGTCTTGCGAAATACCGTTGCCGCCTACTTGCGGGGCCTGGCCGAGCGCTGCCGCAGTTTGCCTCGACGTCTGGCGCGGTGACTGCATAACTGTAGGCACCGGTACTTCACTGCTGCAAGCTTGACGAATATTGTATACGTGATTTTGCTCAAATTGTGGAGCAGTAGGATATAAAACTGTGTTACCAAGAACACACGAACTGCCGTCGACGACCTCTATAAGTTCTTCTGCGTTTAAAATTCGATATTTTTCACGCAAATACTCTTCCCTTAAGCGCATAGTCTCTTCGAGATGCTGTAAACGGAGCTGCCTTTCCCTGCTGAGGATTGGCGGTTCTTGTGATGCGGTGAGACTGCCACCGTCGACATCTGCACTTACGTGTACATTTTGGTCTGCAGACGGTGCAGGAATAGTGAGGTTATGATCACTATCATTTTGTACCACGGCCTCTTCAGTTATTGGGCTCAGCATTTCTGGGACACCATCTGCCTGCGCCATTGTAGAATATATTTGCGATATATTTTCGCAGATTCCAGTAAGGTTTTTTAAAGAAATTGTTGCAAACTTTAAAGAATTAGGCGACACTAAGTTTTAATAGCAATGCTTTATTTAATGTACGGTTGCATTAAAGCGTGATGCTTTAAAAAACCTGCAAATATATTAGTTCAATTGGGTTTTTACATTTTAACAATTCATATTTTCAGTTAATTAATAATTCAAAATAATTAATCAATTTACCTTAGTTTTCTTTATAGTTTCTTGATATCAATTTTACAATAAAAAACAGGTCTGGTCTCTATCGCGAAATAACTTAAACGACCGAAATAAGGAGACGAATTGGCAGAATTAATAATAAATAAGAGATCGAAACTCCGCGCAGAGTTGCAAATTTAGTACTCGTTTTAAAGCGTTGCTCAAATCGGTAACATAGTTATAATTACCAACCCAGGGTAATAGTTCCCAATCCTTGGTAACAGTTCCCAAGTATTGTCAAAATTTCCTTTTTCCCAGTGAGTGTAATGGGGTTTGTTTACATGTGTTTATATGTACATGTTTTTATTGATCAGAAGTAATACTTTTACTACAGACCCTGCGGCATTTTTGTTGGCTTGGAATACGTTCCTCACATCAAATTGTTTTCTCTGCTTATTCGCAAATCATGTCCATGTTTGTGCATTAGGGTGGTATAAAAACAGTAAAGTCGGAATTATAATGCTCTCACCCCCTAGAATTGTTCTATATAGAAACAAGTAAGAGCAGCGCTGTCTTCGGCTATGCCGAAGGCTTCATACCCTTCATGAGCATCTGAAAATTTTACTTTAACAGATTACTGCATTTGAATAAATTTATATATTCACAGCAGGCATAGATAGAGCAGATACATATATAAAAAATCATATCTAACCAATCAGAGGTATGGAAGATATCCCTTATAAAGCACCAATCTAAGTGATTTTCACTGATGTGTGATCGGTACGTAAACCGGTAACACAATTCAATGGGTTTAGCTTCCTACATAAAGGAGATACATATACCGCAAAAACTGGTATCTGAACAATCAGTGGTACAAGGGATTAAGATTATACATCATAGATTTTGACGATTTTCTCAGTAGACTTTGTATTATTATTTAAAAATTAGCTTACGACATGTATCGGTTTTAGCTGTCCAAATAAAGGAGTTTTACAGTAAAACCCCATATCTGAACAATCAGTTGTATGGGACAATAAACAGGTTATAGTGACCCGATCTTTGTTAATTTTACTGTAAACTTTCTGTTGACAATGAGTGAAAATAGTGCGAAATTTCATGTTTCTAGCTGCATAGATGGAGTAGTTATAACAAAAAATCGCATATCTGAACAATCAGTTGTATGGGAGCTATATGTAAAAGTGACCCGATCTTTGTTATTTTCACTGTAAGAATTCTGTTGATAATAGTTGGAAGTATTGCAAAATTTCATGTTCCTAGCTGCATAAATCGAGGAGTCTTAACGAAAACTCTCATAACTGAACAATCAGTTGAATGGGAGATATATGTTATAGTGACCCGACCTTTGTTATTTTCACTGTAAATATTCTGTTAATAATGAGTGAAAACGGTGCGAATTTTGATGTTCCTAGCTGCATAAATGAAGAAGTTATGGCAAAACATCTCATATCTGAACAATCAGTTGTATGGTGGATATAGGTTGTAGCGACCCGATCTTCGCCATTTTCACTGAAAGTATTCTTTTGATAATAAGTGACAACAGTGCATAATTTCATGTGTCTAGCTACTTAAATGGAGGAGTTATAACGAAAAATCAGTACAATCTGAACAATCAGTTGTATGAGAGCTATAGGTTATAGTAACCCGATCTTTGTAATTTCCACACTAAATTTTATGTTGATAATGGGTGGAAGTATTGCAAAATTTTATGTTCCTAGCTGCATAAATGGAGAAGTTATAACGAAAAATCTCATATCTGAACAATCAGTTCCGACAATTGATTAATACATTATAAAAATACACCCACCTACCAAATTTGATCCAGACAAACAGACAGACAGACAGACAGGCAGACAGACAGACAGACAGACAGACAGACAGACCGACAGACCGACAGACAGACAGACAGACGGACAGACGGACAGACGGACATGGCTAAATCGACTCAGCTCGCCGTTCTGATAATTTAAGTATACATTTTAATGAGTCTATCTCTTCTTATTCTGGTACTTACAAACATCGGACCAAAGTTATAATACCATTTCATGCTCATGAAAGGTATAAAAAGTATACCCCAATTTTTTTTATTTTGCAATCATAAAATATTTAGAGGTCGCTCAAAGCTTTCCATGTATTTTTATATGGAAAATATAAAATTTTTCGTAGAAATTGTATAGAATTCTTGAAAATTTATATTTTTCGATCGGAAAACTCTGGTTCTCTTCAGGAGACTTACAATAATAATACCCAATTGTTTATTTAACCATTTATTAGTACTAAAGATTTTTTGTTGGTCACCCCATTGCATTTTTCGGGGTTTTTGGCGGACCTATAAATTATAGTTGCGATGAAGAAATGGTTAAATAAACAATTGGGTATTATTATTGAGAACCTCCTGCAGATAAGCAGAGTTTTCTGATAGAAAAATATTGATTTTTAAATATTCTATACCATTTCTACGAAAAGTTGTTTTTTTTCCATATAAAATACATGGAAAACTGTATGCGCTTTGAGCGACCTATAAATATTTTTTGATTTCAAAATAAAAAATAATTGAATATTTTTTCGGTATAGGGGGCTGAGAGCATCAAAATTCCGAATTTACTTTTTCACATGCATTTTTGGACCACCCTTATGTGCATAGATGTGTTTGTTCGTAGCAGAAATTTATAAAGAAAATTTTTGTGATAGTACGTATGAGGAGGCTTGATTCAAAGTAAATGAATAATGAATGCACATGGTCAATTCGTTGAAGTGAATATTTTATTACATACAATTTGTCAAAAATTCCAAAGGGGATCCATAAAGTGCTTGTAAAACACAAATTCTATTTCTAATTCTGTTTATATTTCGATTCAAATGGAGTGTACAAATCAATTTTACAAAAGCCTAAATGGTGTGTTCATTTATGGCTTTAACAAATTGACTAAGATTGAGCATGGATAAAAGTTAACCACTTACGCAAAGAATATATCATCGATAATACACTCAAGCGCAAAAATATGACTTTTTCTAATTGTTAAGCAGACTAAGCGCCCTTGTTTTTTTCTTACGACGAGACCTTTCGATGCCCACCTTCCGGGAGGCGCGTCTGAAAAATAGCGGCTTACTGGTGCCCGAAAGTAGCAACCAGAGATGCGCGTGTACGCGTGTGAGGAAATTCGAAATCACGCAAATAATAATAAAAATGTGTCACGCTCACGCACGCACAAAAAATATCGAACTCACGTCACTCACGCATAAAACAAAATTTTTTTACTTTTGCAGTATAACGTATGTATTTGTTTACTAAGTGTGCCAAACTATTCGTACATCAAGACCGTAGTGCGCGTTATCGCATCCCTCAACAGATTACCCTGTTTCCACAAAAAACTACGGATTTAGACCAGGAGGGGGTCCCTCCGCCTAATCCAGGGTGTTATGGCTCAACGTGCTTATTGGGTGCTATGCAGTCAGGGGGCTTTCCGACTGTATCCTAACCGCGCCTGTCGGATACCCAAACGCCTCTGGGAGTAACGATGGGCTTTCTGCGGCATGGGGCTCGGTTGTGGTTGACCGTTTTCCCCTTCCTTTTCCATTCAAAAGTATTCTCTCCGCAAGACTTTAGAAACCATATTGTTTAAACACGATAATATATATGTGCTGGTTCCTTACAGATATTCAAATTTCTCTATTGGAGACTTGGAAGCAGAATTACGTGACATTATCTGCAATGACTTTGAGAATAGGGAAATTATTATTCTGGGGGATTTCAATCTACATATGCCTTAAGACTACTACGAATAGAATTTCACATCCTTTAAGAGAAAACAATTTTATTTCGTTATTAGATTTAGAATGTTCGAATACAGCTACAGGGTATCAAATTGATTGGTCGTTCTCGAATACGGATAGAACCTTCATTAGCGCAACAACTTATGAAACGATTCACAGTTACCATGATGGTATTTGCATTTCTGTAGCTCATACAAATATTTCATCCTAGTTTTTATGACTGTCCTGGTAAAATTAAGTAATTTTTAATGCATATGTACTTTTAGTAAATTAATTAATTAATAAACTATGTGTTATTTCACTGAGAACGCATAACAACATTAGTTCGGAAAAAAATTTGGATAGGCTTACCACCATTCGAAAAAAAGTTTATATTTATATATTTTCCATTTTGGATTGCTTTTATGTGTTATCGCATAACTCAAGAACGGCTCAACGGATTTGCTTCGTTTTTATTTCATTTTGTGTGTTTCTGTCTGTAGAAGGTTTGTAAGGAGAAAATTGGGAAAACGATGTAGCCAGATATCTACAATATCAGAAAAAAAAATTATTATAAATGAGTTGCAATAATGCTATTTCACTGAGAATGTATAAAAAAAATTAATTCAGAAAAAAAATTCCGTAGGATTGCCAGCATTCGAAAAAAAATTTTAATGTAAAACTGGATTGCTTTCGTGTGTTATCGCATAACTCAAGAAAGGCTCAAGGGGTTTGCTCCGCTTTTATTTCATTTTGTGTCTTTCTCTCTGTAAAATGAATTTAAAGAAACAATTGGAAAACCAGTGTTGCCACATATTTCAAAAATCAAAAAAAAAACTTATTTACATAAGCCGCAATAATGTACATTACTGAGAATGCATTAACAAATTTAATTTAAAAAATTTTAAGAGGTTTGCCACCACTCGACAAAAATCTTTACATATAAAAATAAATTGCTGTTCGTTTGTTATCGCATAACTCAAGAACGGCTCAACGGATTTGTTTCGTTTTTTATTTCATGTTGTTTCTATTTGTATGTAGAAGGTTTGTAAAGAAAAAATTTAAAAACCAGTGTTGCCATATATCTGAATTATCAAAAAAAAAAAATATATAAAAAGTAATAATGCTATTCCACTGCGAATGTGTGGAAACACTTAAAACAGAAAAAAATTTGCATAGGGTTCCCACCATTCGAATAAAATCTTATGTCACGGTGTTTGTGGTCAACTCCACCGAAACGGCTTGACCGATTTGTATGAAATTTTTATGTATGTGTATATTTGGAAATATATGAAATCAATCGCATACTCATGGAAAAAATGGATGTTATTGGAAAACCGAATTTTTCATGCCGCATATGTCTGAAAGCGTTCATGGTAGGGTACTGAAACTTGGTATGGAGATATATAAAATCAATTTAGAAAATGAGCGCGGGGAATAGGTCGTAAAGTGAATTTCGTGGCGCTAAGTGAAGAAGGCGTGGCACCTACTATAAAAACCAAATTTTTCATACTGCATATCTCTAGAAGTGTTCAAGGTAGAGTACTGGATCTTGGTAGAGATATATATGAAATCAATCGCGGAGAAAAACTGGAGCTATTGGGAAAGGGGGCGTGGCACCTTCCATACGAAATTAAACGCATACTCAAGAAAAAAATTTATGTTATTGGAAAACTGGCGTGGCACCTCTCATATAAATCGAGTTTTTCATACTGCATATGGGGTTGTTCGAGTCGCAATCACAACCGCAGTGTTACGCGCGTTATTAAAGTATCACGTTCGGTGTGAAATTCCAACGTTTTATCAGTTGGGAACTTGCAACAGTTTTGCAAACTTTCATCAGTGGTGCAGTATTGCCGCTGTTATTACGTGCCTCGAACGTGGCCTATTTCTGGATGTGTTAATTGTAGTCAAGTACTCTACTCTACTCAAATAAACCGAATTTTTCTTACTGCACATTCCTGGAAGTGTTCATGGTTGAGTATTCGAACATATAGTAGTATAGAGATATACGAAATCAATCGCATACTCTTAGATAAAATTGGGGATATTTAAGAAGGTGGCATAACAAAAATGAAAATAGTCGAAAAAAGCAAACAAGGCGTACTTAGCACAGTGCATAGGCAACTGGCTGAGTCAGTGGGATCGTCGGTTCGAATCCTACAGAAAGAAGTCTGATGAGGAAATGTGGTGATTTCCGAAATAGCTATCACTTCTACCATTTTTTCAAATTATTGTTGCTTTTCCACAATAAATTTTCATTTAAAAAAGGCCTCGAGCTCAATATAAATGGTTGAATATAATTGTTATAAGGTCAAAAAAAAAATAACAAAAACAAATAATTTAAGGACGAGCACACCTAAAAGTTAAACATTCTAAAATATAATTATTAGCAAAAACCAACAATACCAACAACCACATGATCAAGTGAAATGCAGCGGAATAGCTGCGCTTGATTGTGTTGGCATAACAAAAATGAAAATAGTGGAAAACAGCAAACGATAATTTACAAGGCGTACTTAGCACGGTGCATAGGCAACTGGCTGAGT
>NW_023458561.1:7921809-7923312 GCF_013731165.1 Rhagoletis pomonella | reverse complement strand
CCACTGACTCAGCCAGTTGCCTATGCACTGTGCTAAGTACGCCTTGTAAATTATCGTTTGCTTTTTTCGACTATTTTCATTTTTGTTATGCCACCTTCTTAAATATCCCCAATTTTATCTAAGAGTATGCGATTGATTTCGTATATCTCTATACTACTATATGTTCGAATACTCAACAATGAACACTTCCAGGAATGTGCAGTATGAAAAATTCGGTTTATTTGAGTAGAGTAGAGTACTTGACTACAATGAACACATCCAGAAATAGGCCACGTTCGAGGCACGTAATAACAGCGGCAATACTGCACCACTGATGAAAGTTTGCAAAACTGTTGCAAGTTCCCAACTGATAAACAGTGTTGCCGCGAAACATTTTTAGTGGTAGCTAAATTTCAGCTAAAAAAGGGCTAAAAAAGAGCTAAAAATCGTCGTTGTGGCTAAAAATGTTAGCTAAATTTTTTTACCTACATCTTATATATAAAAATAAGTGTACGTTTTTGGTGTGACCTCATAACTTGAAAACAGCTTCACCGAATTCAACCAAATTTATGTGGCATATTCGATTTATCATGCAGATGGTTTATGCGAGGTTTTACCGAATTCGGAAGAGGGGGCGTGGCACCACCCATACTAACTAAAATATAAAAATAAGTGAACGTTTTTGGTGTGACAATATAACTTAAGAACGGCTTCACCGAATTCAACCAAATTTATACGGCATTTTCAGGCTATCATGCAGATGGTTTATGTGAAGTTTGCCCGAATTCGTAAAAGGGGGTGTGGCACCTTCCATACTAACAAAAATTTTTTTGTTGTATATCTCTTGAAATATTTGTGGTAGAGTATTGGAAGTTGGTATAGAGGTATAACAAATAATTCCATACTCATGGATAAAAATGGGCAGTATTGGAAAAGAGGGCGTGGCACCTCACATCTTATATATAAAGAATAAGTGCAAGATTTCAACCAAATTTATACGGCATAGTCGGGCTATTATGCAGATGGTTTGTGTTAAGTTTCCCCGAATTCGGGCACCACCCATACTAACAAAAATTTTCATCTGGTATATCTCTTGAAATATTTGTGGTAGATTACTGGAATTGGTAGCTATACGTGGCCTGTTCAAGAGTTGGCATTCCAAATTGTTTATTTATTCATACCCAAGATGGAAAAACAAAAAATGTTGTATATCCAAATCTGTTGGATTAAGATTTAAAATAAAGAATCAAAAATTTTGAAATAAAACAAATGATAAATTTTCATATAGAAAAATTCCAGGACTTTTCATTCGTTTTTCAATATTTGGTGTAGAGAAGCACACCGGGGTACTGCTAGTATAAGTATGTAAGTATACACGCAAACATTTTCTATAATTACTGGTATAGAAAAACAATGAACTCTGAAAAGAATTACTATTTTATTCAACAAGAAAACTTTTTGTGTAACACATAAAGCGTATTAAGGGCCACCAACTTACCTATTTTAAAGTATAGTAAAATCGTT
>NW_023458561.1:7917275-7921709 GCF_013731165.1 Rhagoletis pomonella | reverse complement strand
GTTTATGGACTGAAATGTAATATTTATTTTTATTTTGTTATTACTTAGTATGTACTTACGCACATAAATGAAATATGCGCTTTTGAAAAATTACATGCACATTTTTGTTTAAGCTACATGGTAAGACGGGGTGTATCAATTTTGAGTAAATTAGCGTCCTTAAATTTCGAAATATTGCAGTTTCAAGCATTTCTGAAATTTACCGTTATATGAAAAGCGGCCGTAATTTTATTCCGATTTCAATAATTTTCAATGCTTATATGTGGCAAGCATAATAACCATACCGAGTTTGGTACAAATTGGTAGAACGGTTACCGAGATACATATATGTGATCATAAGTGGGCGGTGCCACGCCCATTTTCCAAAATTTTACCATAAACGTATTTCTTGGTAAAGAATTGTTGCAAGCATCAATTTTGAATAAATTAGCTCTCATATTTACTGATTTATCGAAGATTATGTATTTCTCTAAATTACCGTTATATGGGATGTGGGCGTGGTTATTGTCCGATTTTTTAAATTTTCGGCCGTTTAGTATGCTGTATCAAGGTCAACAACTGTGCCAAGTTTGGAAGAAATTGGTGCAGCAGTTACCAATATATACACATGTAATCATAAGTGGGCGTGGCTACGCATTTATTTTTCGTCTGAAAATTATTGTAAATATCAATTTTGAGTGAATTATCTTCAGTAGTTGCTAAAATATCGCAGTTTTCGTATTTCTGGAAATTACCGTTATATGGGAAGTGGGCGGGGTTACAGTCCGATTTCGCCCATTCAATACCAACGCACCTTGGATTAACAGAAGCCTACGTACCAAATTTCGTTGAGATATCTCAATTTTTGCTCGAGTTATCGTGTACACGGACGGACGGACAGACGGACGGACGGACGGACAGACAGACATGGCTTAATCGATTTCTCTATTCATTCTGAGTATTTATGTATACATTTGTCTATATCTATCTCGATTCGTTTTGGCTGTTACAAACAACCGTTATGTGAACAAAATTAATATACCCTTGTGCACAAGTGCGCTCGGGTATAATAAAAGTTTTCATTAAATTAAATTAAATCCATTAACTTTGCACATTTCAGTCCATTCTTTTTAAAATTTTATAAAAATAATAATATCCCATGAAATTTGAAACTTGGTTAAGAATAGAATAAATAAATAATTCATGAGTTAATAAAGTTTCTTAATTTTTGTCTATAGTTTGGCTTGTTGATTGATAATTGAAATTAATGAAATCGTGTAAAAAAAAGTCAAAAATAATTGAAAATGATCAAAAATAACAAAGTAATCATGTAATTGAAATTAATGAATTAATTAACACTTTTTAGTTAATTAAAATCATTAAAAAGGTGCTCATATTGGTATTTAATCATTAAACGGTTATCCAAAAAGACATGCTTTAATTATTAATCATTATGATTATTAATCATTATTTAACAGGTCTGGTATAATTGAATATGTTCTCGCTTTAAAGGTTTACAATATACCCAAATAAAAGTTATAATATTTTGTGTACTTTATTGAATTGAACTATCGAAGTCAAATAAAACACGGCATGAATAATTCGTTTGGTACTTGGTACAAGTCTGGTAATTTTTGAACTAGTTCGGTTTCTGTCAGGAAATAATAGTTTACAACTACAGGAAATGCTAGTTGTAAACCAGTGTTTCTAGTTGTAAACTAGTATTTCCTGACTAGTTTGGGATTTCACTGCAGGGGTATTATTATTATTATATTATTAAAAAGAGATAAAATATTTTGGTTTTTGTTTTGAAAGGTTATAAACTGGAATCTAATATTATTTCTTTTTACATGCGCGGAGGGGTACAAAAAAACATCGATAGTCGCCATCAACCATCGATGTTTACCCAAAATGCAAAAACATATAGTGCCACGATGTTTTCTCCACCTCTAGTTTCATTTAATTTGAAAATAGCTTCATTTAATTTGATTAAAGTTTCACTGAATCTGAAAAAGGTTTCATTTAATCTGAAAAAGGTTTCGACTTATCTGAAAAATGTTTCTTTTAATTTGAGAATGGCTTCGCATAACCTGAAAAAGGTTTCATTTAATTTGAAAAAGGTTTTACTTAATTTGAAAATGGTTCATTTAAAGTGAAAATGCTATATATATAGATGCGCCAACCTTTGAGCTCGCGCCTTTATTCGTCAGTTTTGTATTTTAATGAAAGCTTAAAAAATATAAATTAAAAAAGTTAAAATAACCACTAGTGCTCATATACCCGTAGTTGCGTATGTAACGTATACGCCCCGTAGCACCATACGCAATCATGTAACATGTTTACCCGCACGCCTTAACTTAAAAGCAATATTATTTAAAAGTAATTAAATATTGGCGTTTAAGATTTTTACACAGTATTCCTTATGCACATATATATTAGTTTCTTCATATATATAACAATTTTAGAATGAATTTCGAGTGCGCCGCTAAAATTTTTTTATTTATTTATTTTATTTTATTTTTTCTCAAATCATAGTCATCTTTTATTCAATGCAATTTTTTTAATTTGGTGAGTCACAAGTGTTATTATACTAGATTCGTTCGTTTTGCCGAGAAGAACATTATCGTAGTGTAATTTTAACATTTTGAATTACTGAAAATTCAAAAAAAAAATTAAATTTCAAAAATTATAAAATAGCTTCCACAGATATTTTTAACTTCGTGTTGCGCCCTTTAAACTTCACAGATACGTTGTATTTGATGCCAACGTCATTTGTTTCTAATATGAACATCCTAATTGAAAACTAGCCAAAGTTACTAAAAAATGACAGTTATGATTTTTTCGAGTGACAATGAAAAAATTTGTAATTTCGATACTTTTTCAACCAAATAAACCTTTTAAGGCTAAAATTGTTCAAATACTTGATAAATTTTTTATTGTACTAGTTATTGGTTGAAATAGCTGTAAGAAGAATGCTTTAGCGTTTTTTTCTACCGAAAGAAGTGAGTGAATTAAAAAAAAAAACAACTCGTGAGATTTGCTTATACATACATATAACAAACACTAGCTGTACCCTGCCACAATTTGCTGTGGCATATTCCTGTTACATGGATGATAAATGATTAACGAAACAAAGCATACGTTTCACACAAGTTTGGTTTTGCAATACCTGGGCGTAGGTACACAATACGTTTCGTTTTTACATTCTCTAGGTAGATATCAAGGCTATCTGGTTTGCCGACACATAACATATATTTGTCCATGTGGGATACAATCGGCATCTAAATCTAAACCATACTTTTCCAAGGGTTGACCTTGAGCATTACTGATTCTGATTCCGAATGCCAATCGAATTAGGATTTGCCAGCTTCTAAATTGAAATGGTGTATCGGTCGGAATCATGACAATTCTTCACCTTTGAAAGGCCACGTTAAAATATTTCCTTTCACTACGTTGTTCATCAATTTCTTAACTGAGAGTCGCTTGCCGTTGCAGAATTTTGGCTGATTAATATTCCGCAACATGATAATTGCCACACCTATTTTCAATTTCAGTATACAGTGAAACCTCTCCTAACGGACACCTCTATTAGACGGACGTCTCCCTTGGGCGGACATTTTTCCTATACCAAGTGTTAAGTACATATAAATTTCGAAACAAATTACTCTCTCTTAAGCGGACAGACTATTGGCCGGACGCGGACAGTTATTTTGCATAAAATTTACACAAAAAACTCTATTGAGCGGACGCGAGCCTCTTATCAACGGACATTAAGATTTCTTTTCATAACAAATCAATCAAAAACCTCCGTTGAGCGGACGCGAGCTCTTCACAGGCGGACTACTAAAAGGAAAAAGGGGACTTCCCGCATAAAATATGATTGTCATGCACACATTTAGTTTGGTTTGGGCAGTGGTTTAGGTTCGTTATTTGAATTATCAGAAACCCTTGGAGAATCCAATTCCAATTCTGATGAATTTATAAGAATAGATAATAATAAATACATGGACCGAAAATTTAGATTTCTGGTTCGATTTTGTTACTGATAAAAACATGAAAACTATTGATGAAAAAGGTCCTGACACTGAAAAAAATTAAAAATAAAACTTACGTCAATCGACAAATTCCCAGTTTTTTATGTAATGAATCTATGGTTTTATGCAGTTTATGGACTGAAATGTAATATTTATTTTTATTTTGTTATAACTTAATATGTACTTACGCACATAAATGAAATATGCACTTTTGAAAAAATACATGTTTGAACGATGTAATAACAATATCTTTTATTCAAATAAGAAATCGTGACTATTCAATTAATTAAAACATTAAAAAGTTCTAAAATAAGCTTCCCTTCCATTGAGCGGCCACCTCTCTTGGGCGGACAAAAAATGACTGACGCTGAGTGTCCACCCAAGGGAGGTTTCACTGTAATAGCATTTTATTTCTTCACCG
>NW_023458561.1:7914587-7917175 GCF_013731165.1 Rhagoletis pomonella | reverse complement strand
GGTCTTGTAGGAATACAAAAATTTATCTCACTCAGTAAAAAGGGACTACTGACCATCCCGTTGATTAATTTAATTAAAAAAAGAACACCAAGCATCTCTCTACGACTCTGAAGCGTCGGAAAATCTATAAGCTTCAGGCGATCCTTGTAGGGTGGGAGATTTTTAGACGAGTCCCAACATAAATTTTTGAGGGCAAATAACAGGAACGGTTTCTGCACTAATTCGAGCCTGTCACTATGAATTTGATAACTAGGATTCCATACTATAGATGCATACTCCAAAATCGGTCTAACTAGAGAGGTAAAGAGAACTTTAGTGAAACAAGGATCGTTGAACTCCTTGGCCCAGCGCTTAAGAAAAGCCAACAATCCTCTAGCCCTAATCACGCAGGAGTTTATGTGAGACTTGAATTCTAGTTTCGGATCCATAGTTACACCTAGGTCAATGAAATTGGTCACTTGCTCAACATTGTGGTCAGATATCATATGAAAATTTGGGTAGAACGATTTTCAAGAGAAGGTCACAGGAATTTACACTTTTTCAAATTGAGTGACATGGAACTTGCTTCACACCACTCGAAAATGCAGGTTAGGTCAGCTTGCAAATGCTCCCTATCTTCTGCAGTACTAATGTACTAAAAGAGCTTAACATCATCAGCGTACATTAAGCACTTCGAGTAATTCAACACCTTAGGAAGGTCATTTATAAATGAAATAAACAAGACGAGACCAAGATGGCTGCCCTGAGGTACGCCGGACGTGACATGTATTGGCCGGGAGGTACAATTTTAAAAAGTTACTCTTTGTTTCCTATCCACTAAGTAGCCGGAACTTAATATATAAGGTATCGTTTGAAAGGTATTGGCCTATAGAATAACACTAAGTATCTTGGGTGTACCCACATGTCTCCTTAAACCGGCAAAAGCAAAAACACGTTTTTTGTTTCGCATCACTTTAGCCTAATTTTAGAGAATCCGGTTAATCGTTTATGAAGCTTGAATACATTTTCTGGACACACTCTGCAAGACCTTTCCAACGATATCTCAAACATGTCGATTGGACGTCGGGGTAAAAACTTCCAAATCTCGGGTATATATGGGCAAATCTAAAAAACAGGTACACTTAAAAAAAAAAAATTTAATTTTTAAATTTGTGAGCACACCTATGTTTTATATATCATTTTATTCGTAATCTCTTAATAAATCGATTAATATAAGTGTAATTCATTTTCATCAAGTGCTTCAAGTCAGACGAGGAATAAGCATGAAATAGAAAACAAAAGAATAAACTGGGTTGAAATTACGCTGTTTAAGCTGTAAACTTTGAGGAAAGATTTTGAAAGTTGAACTCACTTAATTGGGATGTTCTAAATTCAATGGCATGCCTTGTTTTACCAGATTGGCTCCGGTTTTCGAGATAACGGTACTTGAAAATTTGATTAAATTTTTACTATTTTATAAATAACTCCCTCAGTTTTGAAGTTATTTTACTAAAATTTTGCACATAACACTTTTTTAATATTCCCTTAATTATTCCTTAAAATTATCGAAATAGGTTAACATTAACATATAGCTCCAATACAACTGATTACTCAGATATGTGTTTGTGCGCAATAACTCTATCTTCGTATCTGAATAATAAATTTTATACGTGCTATATGTTAAATTGAACCTATACTAAATTTTAACCTTTTTAATTGAAGGAGTTATAACGCAAAACAACGTCTCTGATCAATCAGTTGTATGGGAGCTATATGTTTTAGTGAACCGATTTTGATGATTTTATGGAATAGTTAAGGTAATATAAAAAAACGGTCATGTGCAAAATTTTAGTAAAATATCTTCAAAACCCAGGGACTTTTTTTATAAAATAGTTAAAATTTAAGCAAAGTTTCAAGTCCCGCTATCTCGAAAAGTGGAGCCAATAGGGTAAAACTTAGGACGCCATTGAATTCAGAAGGCTCCAATTAAGTAAGAGCAACTATCAGAACCTTTGTCGAAAAAAAGTTGCTTTGATATCACTCTCGAAATATTCTGACTAAAAGAAGGAGCATCATTAAAAGTTGTAAATCAGGGTTTTTACACACTTCTAGAGACAAATTTTTTGAAGCATTTTACAGGTATATGTAATTTTATAAGGACTAGTAGTTATAGAAAGATTTAGATCGTTTCGACGTATTTTCCAAATGTGCCTTTAATTAAAGTGTTTTTGGAATAAAAATTACGCTCAAGATCGCAAAATATTTTATCTTTAAAAGTTGGTTTATTCTGAAAGCACAGCTCTTGCTCAGGTATCAAATTATTCGTAATTGTTTGTAGTATACAATACATACTTAAAAAGTTCTTAAACTTAAATGCTTCAAAAACTATACGCGATAAACCGAAAATTTTGAAATGTGGAATTACAGACTTTGAGCTACTTGCCATTTCGTTATTTTTTAATGCACACTTTTCTTACCTACTAGATATGAAGTGTACACATAAGTACTAATTGCACATAAAATTTCAAATCAGTATATGGTGTGCTTCAAAAGTTATGACATAATTAATTTTTCACCTCTTAAAAATTACAAAAAAAATTTACTTGTAT
>NW_023458561.1:7913694-7914577 GCF_013731165.1 Rhagoletis pomonella | reverse complement strand
TTTAAACACCTATAATTCAAAAGTTATGCAGCAAATTGATCCAAATTTTGTTTAAGGCTTCAAGTATACGTCAATGAATTATATCCAAAAGCAACCAGCTTGATATAGTTTCCAACAGTGAAAATAAAGCTAAATAACACCAAGGTTACCTGTTTTCTAGATTTGCCCATATAAGCGAGTCATTTCAGCATGCTACTGTGGCTGCTTTCGTCACTCGCGCGCACTGCCGTGCGCTGTTACTCGTTTATACACACAGAATAATCGACTTAATTGGAAGCGCATTGACACCGTACACATTTCGCTCTAGTGTTTATACTTACGGCCTTATATCGGCATCAAAGTAACCGTCTTCAAAAGCAAACAAAATAAGCTGTTTTCATTTGACATTTTATAAGTTAACATAATGGAAAGTGATAAAAATCTAGTTTTATTCGGCATTATAAAATCGTGGCAAAGAAAAAGAACGATTATTATTAATCAGCTTTTAAATACTGATGCGATTATGTGGAATTTGAGCGGAACAGCTGATCTCCAATTCGCTTTGAGTGAGAGCGGTGTTTATACACTCTTTCTAACTGTCTGGAGAAATAAACTACCGATTTGAAATGGAGTGTGAGCCAAAACACTTCGCTCTTTCAAAGCGAATTGAAATTCAGTTTATACATATGTTTTGAATCGCGGCGGAATGAATTAAAGCGACTTATGCATGCGTATAAACGTAGTATGTTGTGATACTTTGTTCACACCGACACATACAGCGCTTTGACCTAGGTCGCTGTAATTTAAAACGGAGGCATTAACCAACTTTCAATGCGCTCAGAAATCCAAAAGTGTACTGACTAGAATTTGTTTTCAAATCGCTTTTTTATTTCTCACATCGGTT
>NW_023458561.1:7886205-7913594 GCF_013731165.1 Rhagoletis pomonella | reverse complement strand
ATGTACTTGACTATTGCCTCTGGAGTGACATTGTTGAAGGCTCCCTCGATATCGAAGAAGGCCCCTACTGCATAATCTTTATGCGAGAAGGCTTTCTCTGACCACTTTGCCCATGTGTGCAGGCGATATTCAACGACCTTTTCTTGCAATAAGCATACAGTGAAACCCGCTGTACAGCTGTACCGCAACCCCCTACCACATCTGAAACCGTTTCCGATTAGGTTAACCCCGTCCCGAGGGGTTTAATCGTTGTCCCTTCCAAAAAATCGGTCTTTGTATCTAGGTTTTCAAAAGATACCACTGTCGATGATGTGAGGGGGTATTTAACTTCCAGGCTGATAGCAAATGAGTTGCATGTACGCAAGTTCAGATTCTCGTATGAAAGAAGCATTTCTTCTTTTAAACTAGACATATCCGAAGACTGCTTTGATAGAGTAATGAGCCCATCTTTTTGGCCAAACGGTGCCTTCATTCGCGAATTTTAATTTAGATCTAGACCGCAACGGCAAAATTTGGCTCAACTTCCGCCTTCCACCTCGGCATCAAAAAACTAATAATTAACCTCACCATTAGCATTTACTACCAAAATGTGAGAGGTTTGAACACAAAGCTATCAAGGTTACATTTGCAGTCCCGTGATTTAGACTTCAAAGTACTGGTGTTTACTGAAACCTGGCTCAAGCCGAATGTGTTCAACTCCGAAATTTCGTGTCCTAAGTATGAAGTGTTTCGAAACGACCGTTTAAATAAAAAAGGTGGAGGCGTCTTAATAGCTGTCCAGACTGACCTTTCTTCTGAAGAAATTGAGTTCACTGACATCGATGAAGTTGAATTTCTCTGCGTTCGAATAAGATATCATTCTAATAGCGTTTATCTTGGTGCTGCTTTTATACCACCTAACTCGAGCCTTTCTGTTTATTTAAAACACTCCTCCTTACTGCTCTCTCTACATGCCATGGCCCTACGATACTGTTATTGTCCTGGGTGACTTCAATCTTGCGGGTATTTCTTGGGATCTAATAGATGGTATTCTAGCACCAAATTCCTTTCGTGATCTCTTCAATCAGTTTTTGAACGATCTTTCAGACCTTAGTCTTTACCAGATCAACTCTATTAGTAATAACTTAGGTAAATGTTTGGATTTAGTTTTGGTGGACAACGTTTCCAACGTCACAATAGCCCCTAGTTATGCTTTGATTACCCCTGTTGATTCTCACCACCCACCACTAGAATTGTCCTCGATAAATTCACGCAACTCATGTTGCTTTACCAGTAAAAAATCAAGAGCGGGGCGTTACTCATTTAAAACAGCAGATTATAGTAAACTTAGGTTAGAGATATCGAAGATAACTTGGCCCCGGTATGATGGGAATGCTGAAGATAGTGCCTTACATTTTAGCAATTCCTTACGCCGTATTTTCAGTAAAATCATTCCTCTTGTTAAGGAAGCTAACGTAACGTCTAACGCTCAGTGGTTTACTGGCGAATTAAAACGCTTAAAAAATCAAAAATCCAAAGCATTTAAGCTTTTTAAAAAATCTGGCTTGTCTTCTCACTACTCCGCGTACTCCATTCTTAGGCATAAATACAATGTATTGAACAAAAAGTGTTACAATAATTATATTAACAGGGTTCGACTCAATATAGTTTCCAATCCCAAATCGTTTTACGCCTTTGTGAACACAAAGCGTAAGTCTAACGGTTATCCCTCAACATTGAAGTTAAATGACTTAGTCTCCAGTGACGAAAATATTATTGCCGATATGTTTGCTGGTTTCTTCGAGTCAAACTACTCTGCCTGTTCTACATCTTCCCAACTAAACTGGCCCAGACGGTATACCCACAAGTGTTCTTAAAAGTTGTGCAGAGTATTTGTATAAGCCTCTGACAAATATTTTTAATGCTTCCCTAAAACAGGGTGTCTTCCCATCTTCCTGGAAGGATTCGTTTATCTCGCCACTTTATAAAAATGGAAGTAGGACTAACATCGTAAACTATAGAGGAATTGCGAAGCTTTGTGCTATTCCTAAAGTTTTTGAGGCAATCGTTACGGAAGAACTATCTCACTCTATTACTTCTGCTAATGATCTATCGCATCACGGGTTTTGCAAAGGTAAATCAACTGTATCCAATCTTCTTGAATTCACTACTTATGTGTCTAATGGGTTTAAAAACAATCTTCGAACGGACGTGATTTACACTGATTTCAGCAAGGCATTTGATAAAGGATCTCATTCAACCCTTATATATAAACTTGATCGAATTGGTTTCCCTCCTATTCTTCTCAGCTGGCTTTCTTCTTACTTAGTGGATAGGAAACAAAGAGTAACTTTTTAAAATTGTACCTCCCGGCCAATACATGTCACGTCCGGAGTACCTCAGGGCAGCCATCTTGGTCCCGTCTTGTTTATTTTATTTATAAATGACCTTCCTAAGGTGTTGAATTACTCGAAATGCTTAATGTACGCTGATGATGTTAAGCTCTTTAAGTACATTAGTACTGCAGAAGATAGGGAGCATTTGCAAGCTGACCTAACCTGCATTTTCGAGTGGTGTGAAGCAAATTCCATGTCACTCAATTTGAAAAAGTGTAAATTCATGACCTTCTCTAGAAAATCGTTCTACCCAAATTCGTATATGATATCTGACCACAATGTTGAGCAAGTGACCAATTTCATTGACCTAGATGTAACTATGGATCCGAAACTAGAATTCAAGTCTCACATAAACTCCTGCGTGATTAGGGCTAGAGTATTGTTGGCTTTTCTTAAGCGCTGGGCCAAGGAGTTCAACGATCCTTATTTCACTAAAGTTCTCCTTACCTCTCTAGTTAGACCGATTTTGGAGTATGCATCTATAGTATGGAATCCTAGTTATCAAATTCATAGTGACAGGCTCGAATTAGTGCAGAAACCGTTCCTGTTATTTGCCCTCAAAAATTTATGTTGGGACTCGTCTAAAAATCTCCCACCCTACAAGGATCGCCTGAAGCTTATAGATTTTCCGACGCTTCAGAGTCGTAGAGAGATGCTTGGTGTTCTGTTTTTAATTAAATTAATCAACGGGATGGTCAGTAGTCCCTTTTTACTGAGTGAGATAAATTTTTGTATTCCTACAAGACCCACGAGACATTTTAAACCTATTGTGTTGAGCATTTGTAAATCAAACTTTGAAATGCTTGATGCTTTTCGATGTTTATGCCAAGATTTTAACAAGCATTATGATTGCTTCGACACATCTGAATCGCTTTTTGTAATAAAGAAAACTTTGCTCAACAAGTTAACTAAATAAACTAATATCTGTAACCGTGAACGAAAAAATTACACAATATCTATGACTGCTTAGTACAATTGTACCGGCTTCGTATATTTTCGCGACCGCGTAGGACAATACGAGCAGGGATCGGAAACTCGGCCTTTCCGACCTCGCCCAACAGTTCGTCTATAGCGCGGAGCGGAAACTAGGACTTTCCGCCTGCCTCACATACAAAGTAATGACTACGGGAACATGGATCGGCCATGATCAACGGCCTGTAAACAGCGCGGAGGGAGCGGAAACTACGTCTTTCCGCCCGCCGCACACAAAAGTAGACTGGAGACTAGGCCTCGCCAGCTACCCAAATTGATATTGTATATCATTATTATCTTTACAAGTTAATATATATAATTAGTTCACTCTAAAATGTATCATACATACTTAAATATCTAAATTTTTTATCTCAATTGTCTGTAAGAAAACATTTTTCTGTAGACTAAATAAAAAATTTACATATTTATGTAAGTTAACAAAAAGATGTAGCTACATCAATAATTATGTTCGCTTAAGTACCCGCATCGAGGTACTTAAGCGGGTTCTTTTAAGTACCCAACCCGCATAAGTACCTCAAAAAGCTGACATTTTTCGTGAGGTACTTAAGCGGGATTTACTGTATCTAGTTTCTTATGTACAAGTCTATCAGTCTCTCTAGCGTTTGTAGCAAAAACGAAGAGAGACGGATAGGCCTGAAATCCCTAGGGGAAACATGAGAGCCTTTTCCTGCCTTCGGGATGAACGCAACACTGACTACGCTCGAAGCCTTTGGGATGTACCGGGTCCTCACGCAGTTCGCATAAATAGGATTTAGCCAATTGCACGACACCTTCAGAGCCCTTTGCAGCTACGCAGGTGTGATGCTATCGTTTCCCGTAGACCTTTAATAGTTGCATCGAATTTATCGCCCAGGCCATGTGTTCGGAGAAGCACAGGACCTAAAGTACAAAATATCGCAAATAAGTACATTTGACTGTACTTCGAAGTACAAAGTGCAAGAGCAGAAAAATAAGTACTGTACTTCCGAAAGAAGTACGGTTGGTCACATTAAATATAGCATACCCGAATTTGAAAACTTATATCATAATTACTTTAAATACACTACGCAACAAAATTGAAAAAAGTCAAAAAACTTGGAATGCCATATAGCACATATTGTGGGCCTGGTCGACTTATGAAAAATTGCATAGTTGAAATTTCAAGTATACCCGAGAAATCTTGACCAATGGTCAAGAAACAGTTTTTTGAAGGTTACATTTGCTTTTTGTTTATAATTTCAACATTTCCGAACCAAGTTTAAATGTTGATGGATCGTTAGAAATATAATAAAAATGTGCTTATAAAGGTGTTTAGCTTACCGGATTTCGGATGGCGCACTTACCTTAATTATTCAAAAAAATAAAAAAATATTCCGATTTTTTTTCGATTTGATCCCAATTTAAAATGCTTTTCGATATGAAACCGTCAATAACTGCAAACAAGCTATTACCTTATTTACCTTACTTACGAGAGAACCGCATAAACAAAAACCCGATTTGACTCAACACATACTTCCTTCAAGATGTCCGGTGCCATTTCAGCGCACTCGCTGAAACCGTATTCAAAAGTAAACAAAAGTTGTTATTTTTATTCGATATTTCTTGAATAAATAATTTGCGCGGCGGACCGAAATGAAAGCGAACAAGAATTCAAATTTGTTATAATAATGATTTAATTTTAAAATGGGCTGTATAAGGAAAACCAGCCTTTTTTCCAACCGATGTGAGAAATAACAAAGCGATTTGAAAACAAATTCTAGTCAGTACACTTTTGAATTTCTGAGCGCATTGAAAGTTGGTTAATGCCTCTGTTTTGAATTACAGCGACCTAGGTAAAAGCGCTGTATGTGTCGGTGTGAACAAAGTATCACAGCGCACGGCAGTCCGCGCGAGTGACGAAAGCAGCCACAGTAGCATGCTGAAATGACTCGCTTATATATACACGAGATTTGGAAGTTTTTACCCAGACGTCCAATCGACATGTTTGAGATATCGTTGGAAAGGTCATGCAGAGTGTGTCCAGAAAATGTATTCAAGCTTCATAAACGATTAACCGGATTCTCTAAAATTAGGCTAAAGTGATGCGAAACAAAAACGTGTTTTGCTTTTGCCGGTTTAAGGAGACATGTGGGTACACCCAAGATACTTAGTGTTATTCTATAGGCCAATACCTTTCAAACGATACCTTATATATTAAGTTCCGGCTACTAGTAAATGTGTTTTGGTTCGTGTCTTCACTACGATATGCTTTGGCATGTACATATGTGGCGTCTGTACGTACCTTCATTTAATTTTTTTCAAACTTTCAGGAATTAAACTACAAAAAAAAATTAAGAAGGTATTGTTCCAGGATATTTTGATTCGTATGCCTTTGTGGGCATGGCTGCTGCCTGAAATTCGAAAAAAGGCAATTTTTAAACTACCACTGAGGCCGCACTACTCAGTCCATGTCATTGGTGTGAATATCAGTAGAAGGGTCTTAGAACAAGCTATCTAACGCTGTCTTCTGTGTATGAAATATAAATATGTCATAACGTTATCGCCTGAAAACTAAAAATACGCTTAAGAATGAGCTGATTTTTATGACTTTGTACTGATTTTTGATCCCAACTGTACTGATTATGTCACTATAATATCTGGCCACCCTATGTGCACCCCACACCCGGTAGAAATCTTAATAAAATAAAACTATCCAAAGTTGGTAACAAGTTGAAAAATTTTATCATTTTTCGAATACAAAGGATATGATCATTCTTTTTCGCTTTATTCCGTATTCGAAAAATTATATGCTTCAATGGACACATTGATTTGAACACATCATTTAGATTTAGATAACATTTTTAGCACTTTATTTGAGAAAAATAAGACATTTAGATTATTGTTTGTGTTGTCGTCGAGTTTAAATTTGCTACCCCAAAATAATTGATATCAAATAAAATACCTCTTTGAGGTAAAATTTTCGAGTGACGAAAGCTTAACTAGAAACACAAAATTTATTATATCAATTTCGTGACGAAAATAATACGCATTTTTTTAACTGCTTTGGAAACGTACGGAAAATCTTTTTTATTTATTCGGAACGTTGCGAAATTCCGCCTACTGCTAGAAACACAAAATAACAAACAGAACTTTTGCAACGATTCGTATGAATAAAAAAGATTTTCCGTTTCCAAGGCAGTTAAAAAATGCGTATAATTTTCGTCACGAAATTGATATAATAAATTTTGTGTTTCTAGTTCAGCTTTCGTCACTCGAAAATTTTACCTCAAAGAGGTGTTTTATTTGATATGAAACTACATTTAAATTCGGTCGATAATCCACCACACATACATTTTACATTGGCTTTAAAAATCCACATTGAAAGTTGATAGCTTTTATAAATATTTATTAAGAACGGCAAACCAAAATTTGATGTCGTTTTTTTGTGCACATCGTCGCATGTGTCCGCTATCATGCTCAATTTATTTTTACCCTCAAGTCTTTTCTCTCTCGCTTCCATTTCCTAATGCATCCTCTCCCGTTTTTCGTCACTTAACTGACCCAAGTTCTCAGGAAAATGACTTAATGTGAATGTAGAAATTTAATTTTAATTTTGAACTGGTCAACGACGTTGGCGTAATTTGCACTTCTTTTATTGCCAAGGAAATTTTTGTTTAGGCAAATGAAGCTATCCCATGCTCTTTTCCCAACTGGACCTAATTTAGATGAAAAATGTTGACATTTCATAACCTTGCGTTTTTGTGGCTCATAGGCAAATCATGTGAACGCTAAATCTCATCTGTCATTTATCAGAAAAGCCAAGCTTCTAGTGCCAAATCAAAAACAACCCTGGTGGCCAAATCGTGTGAACGCAATGCTGCTACATAAGCCAAATAAAAATTACGCAAATGACCAAATATCCGGTTTTCCCTCTTGATGACAAATACTAGTTACAAATATACAAATATTGTTGAGCGGTATTGCCATTTTGTTAAATTGTTCGTGCTGGTGAAGCTTTGTATATTCCAATTTTGGTAAAATTTTAAAAATAATTTCAAAATATTTGTTCAAACTGAACATTTGAAAACATGTACATATATGTACGTATTCAGCAGTAGCTGAGTGTGCAGAGAAGCGTGCTACTATTTGTAAGCTTTCATGAGGTCCCAAGTTCGTATGGCGGCAGATATTAAAAAGTAATAATAAAACTACTAGTAAGCCCGGGAAACCGTTGTCCTGCTACATACCGATACTTAGGTAGGTTACATGCATCGTAGATGGTGACAGGTAATAAGATCAATGGAACCCTGGTGCGAAATAAAGTCAATCGACATTATTACCTTTTCAAAAGCGAACTAAAATCTTACACCCCTATGCTGTAATCCGAATGTTCGTAACTACGAATTCGTAGCTCCGTTCCGAAAATTCGAAAATTGATATGCTGTAATCCGATCGTAACTATCAGCGGCGCTGCCAGCTAAAAACGTGAAATTCGAAGTTCTTAATCAGCTGCTTTGACAGAAACAAATCAAAATAAATATAATCGCAAGTGAATAGTGAAATTAAAAAAAAAACATAGCTGAATCATTATTTGAAAAGACTTTTCCTTAATTAAGTAGAATACAAAGGATTCAGTGGCCGGTGCACTTTTGTCCCAGGAGGAAGAACACCTAACAGTTGCATTAATATACAAAGGAGACTGATAGGAGATTGTTCTGTTAGCTTAAATGATAAAATGTAAGTTCCCTCCTTTCAAGGGCCTCCATTTCACTAGATATTGACCTGCTTTAACTCTTGGAACGCTTTCCCAAACATGTGCTGGAACATCCTCTTAGCTCCTTTTACAAAGCCTCGACCAATGTCCGGCCTTTCGCTCATGCATTCCACCAGTTTTTCGTATTGCGAGTGATTTGTTGTGATCTTCGATATGATAATTTTGTAAACATTTAATAATCAATTGTTTTTTCTATTCACACTTCAACATACATACATACTTTTGCGTTTACCCTCTTTTTTTATTGATATTTTAACACAATTTGTTTCGCTCCGACACGAGTTGCTATTCGTACAAAATTTCCGACAAATACATAAAAATCACAGCTACGTCGGATTCAGGCATACCAACATTACGAATTTCGAAGATGGCCTATGAATTTCGAAACGACAACGCGGATTACAGCATACCAATTTTACGATTCGTAGCAAATCGAATCTACGACGGATTACAGCATAGGGGTGTTAGTTTAAGCGCAGCCGCGTCCGGGCACCACACCACGTCATGCTAGGCCCCTCTACCGCCGTGCTGTAACGCAGGTTGATTTATTTTTTGTATACGTTGAAATAAATTTTTTATATATTTTACATATCGAAGCCTTATATTCAATAATACCTTCTATCTGCACACTTTTCACAAAAATGAGATTCTAATATAAAAAGCCACCTAAGATTTAAATGTCATCGGTGATATTAATGCTACCTTATATAACGCTTGACAGAAGAATTTACACAATTATAAATTGGTAATCAGAAGTAATATCAGTGATGACAGGTAATAAGTCCCAGATGGTTTCTAAAATCACAAATTAGTTTTTGTGCAAATTGCAGATAGAGGGTATTAATGAATTTAAGCCCACGATATTTCACATTTTTATATTTGTAAGTTATTGGAAGGTTTCTGCGGTGTTTTAGCAACAACTTGTCTGCAGTAACAAATCATATAATTTGTGTTTCAAAAGTGTGCAAAAACCAATCAATTAACTTACATGATCTCGGTTCCGATATTAAATAACCAATAATTGTTTATACCCGCATTTTGGCACATTGGCTTGTTGAACGTGCCATCTAATAAATAGTGTCGTCGTTCTCCTTAGCTGCTTTTAAATTATGTATGTCGTTACAAATTGCTGGCGGATACATGAATACGGTGTAAGAAAATCCCTTTTCTATAATTATTTCCTTAGAGAAAGGTCTTTTCCACCTTAGACATTCCGAATTTGTTCAAAATATGCTAATTTAAAACACAGAATTCTTTCAGTGTCCCTCCGGGGTTTTTGGACATGTACTGTTTCTTCAATTTAATAGTGTTCGCGTTATTTTTGTGGAAACGAAACATGTTTTGCAAGTTCTGGATCATTTCTGCACTCTTTCTTTAAATATTTCTCGTATTCCAGCTGCGTTCTGCGTTTGGTTTTTCGCATCGTGTTTTTACTATATTCGTAATTTTAAATTTTTTAATAAAATCAATTGGTGGTAGTTCATGATTGTGTGTGGATTAATAGCACCACACTGAGGACTTGGCAATAACTTTTCATCTATTAAAAAACAACACTTACGGGGCAATGTTTATTGTAAGAACAACATTTTTTCCTATGAATCGACATACCTTAAGCATTGTTGGCGCTATTTCCATTTGAATGAAGAAATAGCGTCAATAACTTTATTTCCAAATTTTTGTTGACTTTATCTCGCTTTTGAAAAGGTAATAATGTCAGTTGACTTTATTTCGCACCAGGATGGGATATAAGAGGAAGGTAAAAATGATCTCATTTGCTTCAGCTTATATGTAGAGCTGTTTGTTCCCTGCAGTAAATAGCGCTAGTTCAGAATTAGCGCAGAACTAGCTCTTTAAGGGGCGGTACTGGTTCTAGATCTATCCCAACGCAATGCTTGCAACTGTCTCTTTTTACATGGCGATGTCCTACGAACTGGAAATTGCCACCTCTGCAGAACTGTCGATCTACTTCTGAACTGGTTACAATTTCGACAGTTCTGGGACTATAAGGTTTTTATGAGAAAAAATTTTAAAACTAGATTATTGGATATTTTTTCTTTTCTGAACTGATTACATTTTGGCCAGATCTGCGACAATAAGTTTTATATGAAGAAAAATTCCGATTATTCGATTTTATTATATTTTTTTGTTCTTTTACAGATTGCATTTTATTTAATTTTTTTATTCTTTTATTTTTTTAATTATATTAAATTAGATCATTTCCTCTTCAATTTTTAAACGGCACTCAACAATTTAAATTCATTAAATTTGAAAATCACAACTGCCTCCACCGCGATTTGAACTCGCGACCAACGATGTTAGAGTCGGAGGTCTTCCCGCTGAGCTATTTTAGTATTGTACGAGATGTGAGAATTTGTGTATTTACTTCTCAACAGAGCGCAACTGGCACACCAAAAGTTTCAACTGTCCCTCTCTGCAGCCGTTTGGCACTAGTTCAGGGATAGTTCTGAAATGTATAGGGCGGAACTAGCGCTTTAACAGACTGTTTCTAAATTTTACTGCAAGGTTTTTTGCTTACACAGTCAGCCGAAGCAACCAGTTTAGAAAAATTTGCTGTTGCTGCAAGCAGTAACTTAGGGGAACTTCGTCGAGTTATTATAAACCTTATACAAAATTTTAAGCTTTGAATTACATAATTTTTGTTGTAGCATGGACTATATTTTCCTAACAAAAATATATTTGAAATAATAAGTACAAAATAGGTGGTCAAAAATAGATGGTCAAGAGAAATAGATGGTTAAAACTTGAAAAAGAAAATCATTTCTAATTATCGGGTCACCAGTGTCAAGATCGCATTTAGCGTGTATGAGGGCATGAGGCAAAGGTGCGCTTACACAATTTTGCGAATTTTGTATGCATACTAAACCCCTTCCTTCGTTTAACCATCTGAAGAGTAAATTTGTATAGCAAGAACATGGCACCAAAGCGGACCAGACATACGGGTTGTATACTAGGGATGTTAATTTTTCGGCTTTTTCCGATCCCGGGAGTTTCGGGATGGCGTTGTCACAATCCCGAGATTCCGGGATTAGTCCCGGGATTTAGATATTCATTACTTTTCAACAACTTGAATCGATCAAATTGCTTCCATATTGTTTGAGAAGCTCTCCTACCATGAAATAAATC
Source organism: Rhagoletis pomonella (assembly GCF_013731165.1). Lineage (NCBI taxonomy): Eukaryota > Metazoa > Arthropoda > Insecta > Diptera > Tephritidae > Rhagoletis > Rhagoletis pomonella. The sequence goes on along the minus strand of NW_023458561.1, from coordinate 7,902,350 downwards.
TATTCGAATAAATATTTTGTTCGCAAAGCGCGAGATCGGCTGTACCAATTTTTTTTTTGAAATATCGGTTATAGGTTCTAGATGCGCTTCTCATCCTCGTAGGCAAAAAAAAGTTTAAATACTTCCTAAAAATGGAACTGCAGGACATTAAAAATCCTATAGAATCTAACATACATGCCCACATAGCAGCGCTGCTCAGCGCTGAGAGCGCCCTCTGCTGTTAATTCGTACGGAACACATCGCAAAGCAATGTAATATTGATTCTTATGTTAAACAAGTAATTTTTAGCAAAAAAAAAACCGACTTCAACTCCCATATAAAAAAATATATATATATATATATCTCAAGATCCACTGATCGGATCTCTACCAGATTAGTACGGGACCACCTCTGAGTCACTGCCTTTCGATGCAAAAATAATTATCGAAATCGGTTGACGTGGTCCAAAGTTATCCGGTAACATACATAAAAAAAAAAAAACATAAAAAAAAAATAAAAATATTCCGACGAACTGATAACCTCCTCCTTTTTTGGAAGTCGGTTAAAAACAAATAGGTATGTACAGTTCATGTAGAAATAATGTAGGCAATTATGTATGTAGAGTCGTTTATGTTGCCACAAGGAGCAACTAACATTGTTGTTACCACTTACATTTGTATATGCATATTTAATTTTTTTTTTTCGATATTCATAAACGCTACATCTATTGTTATTTGTGATAAAAAAAAGAAACACGTATTTTTTTATTTTGAAAAAAAAAATTTCTTAGAGGTCGCGCTGGTCGGTTTCTTATAAAAACGCTGATGTTCTCAATTTTTTTATTTTCTTGACACGTTAAAATGCAGCTAAAAATGTGGTTTTTACACATAATTACTCTGGTATTATTGGGGAACTTTCCCTTAATTACACACCTGTCTTGGACACTTAGAATGGGTCTAGTTCCTGAAAATATGCTCTCGAAAAGACACTAGTAAAATTGAAACGTTGATACTGAACGATTTACGCATTGTCATGGGTTGAAACTCGTTGCCGGGGGTTTCTGTGGTTTCTAATTAGGGATCTGAAGTCAGTTTCTCGAAATTCAAAATGGCGATCCATTTTTTTTTTTAAATGATTGGATTTGTTCGAAACCCAGCGCTCGAGAGTTTTTGGAGTCGCTGATTATGAACCTGAAGCCAATTTTTTTAAATTCAAAATGGCGGATCCAATATGGCAATCAAATTTAAAAACAGTTCTAAAATTAAAATGTTGATACTGAACGTTTTAAACATTGCCAAGGGTTAAACACGTTTCCAGTTTCTGGGGTTGCTGATTACTATTTAATCTGATGTCAGATTTTCAAAACTCAACGAGACTATATTAACACCCTCTGGTGGCTGAGGAAGCTTTGAGATGTAATAATTAAACAGTAGCGGGGACAGGACACCACCCTGTGGTACCACCTGTTTAATTTTACGTGACTTGCTAGTTTTGTCTCTGAAAATTACTGACGAGTGTCGACCACTCAGGTAATTCGCCGACCACCGTTTGAGTCCCTGTGGGAGTGAGGAGGCCTCTATATCTTCCAGTAGCGTTGACTGACTGACAGTGTCGAACGCCTTTGTGTTTATGGCGTTAAGTGCTGTTGTTGTGCTATGCACTTTACGGAACCCATGTTGATGCTTCGCTGAGGTCAGGTGGTTCGTAAAGTACGGGAGCAGCAGGGCCTCGAGTGTCTTCGCTACCAGGGAAAGGAGAGTTATCGGGCGATAAGACTCTCCTTTGTTGGCTGGTTTCCCCGGTTTGAGCAGTGGGACCAATCTCCCTCCCTCCGGTAGGTACGCTACTCCCGCACGACCCAAATTTTTCAGCATCAACATGCATATTCCATCGGGTCCAATGGCTTTGGAGGCTTTCGCCTTCCCGATGGCTACCCTTACCTCACCGCTGGTGAAAACAAGAGGCGCACTAGGTTTTGGCATTTTGTGCAGCCTTCTGGTCACTCTACGTTTGGCTTTATCCACCGGAGGATGCAGAATGAACTGCCGGCTAAAATAGCTCGCGCATCTCTCCAGGTCCGACGAAGCGTGGTCACCAAAGTCTATCTCTACTCTGTCGTCGCGCTTCGTCGGGTTGGACAACGACCTCACGGTTGACCAAAGCTTGCTCACACCGGCGAAGTTGCAGGTCTTCATATGCTCTTCCCATTTCTTCCGCTTACGTAAGTTCACAAGTTGCCGAATCTCCGAAATGAGATCCCTAATACGGGGATTTCCGGGATCGGCCTGACGAAGGTTGTCGCGCTCATCAGCTAGAACAGCCGCTTCGGCAGGAAAATTCGGACGTGGATCCTTAGTACATCCTGCTGGGATGAAGCGAGCTGCAGCAGCGGTGACAACCCTGCGGAACTTACGTTCACCTACATGAACGTCGGTTGGTATGGGTAGTGCAGTGAAGGGGACCTCAGTAACATCCGTGAGGATTTTCCAGTCTGCTTTGGAAAAGTTGATATAAGTCCGATGATCCACGGAAGCAAAGTCGGCAGGTTTATCAATCGAGATGACTATGGGCAGATGGTCTGATGCTAGAGTCTGCACAGGTCACCATGATACGCTGTTTATCAGACCAGCGCTGACAACTGTCAGATCTAGCGAGCTGCAGCAGCTGCCCATAATCCTGGTGGGTGCGTCATCGTTCATTGTGCAGAATGTCGAATCGTCTATCTGCTCAGCCAGATGTATTCCCCTACGATAATTTGACAGGCTTGAGTGCCAAAGATCGTGGTGCGCATTAAAGTCACCAACTTCCGTACGGTTTTCACCTCTGAATAGCGCACCTATTTCAGGGTGATATCCTGCCGGGCAGCTGGTGACAGGGGGTATGTATACGTTAAATATTTCGAGCTCAACATCGCCTGACCGGATAGCAATACCCTGACGTTCTAGGATGGTATCCCTGCGGTCGATGTCTGCTTCAATAAGACGATACTGCACGGTGTGGTGCGTGATGAACCCTAAACCTCCACCATTATCTCGCTCGCGATCTCGACGGTGCACGTTGTATCCGGCGCAATTCAACAGAGTTGAATTGCCGTGCAACTTCGTCTCTTGGACCGCAGCTATTAATATTCCATGCCTTCCCATAAAGACAGTTATCTCCTCGATCTTGCTCTGGAGTCCGTTACAGTTAAATTGTAGCACCTTTGTGTGCCTCGGGAGACCGATTGTGATGTGTGGTATTAAAGAGTTGTGTTGCCTGCCGGCCCCCTCCTGTACGTTCTGCATAAGGGGGTGCTGCCTTGTGGTGGTGGTTGGCGGCGTCGCGGCGGAGGGATGCGACGGGGCAGCACAGCAGGGGCCCACATAGTCACTCGTCCAAACTCGCGTGTTACGAAGTCCTGAGCACGCCCTAAAGTGGTACCAGCCGAGGCATGAGTTGCACTTGACTGATGTCACGTTACGGTATATTATGGACTGACAAACAGAGCAGATTGTCGGAGGGACTAGGAGTTGCCGGCGGCGGTGTGTGAGTGCTATTGTGTTTGTTTGTGTGTCTATTGTTGTGTTGTGTTGGGGTGTGGGTGTGTTGATTGTGTGCTGCCCAGGCGGGTGGTGGTTTGCCGTGGAGGCGGTTCGGTTCGCACAGCATGGGCCCACGAACGACGTGGTCCATTTCCGGCGCGTACGGAGGCCCGAGCAGTTACGGAGGTGACTCCACCCGTCACAGGCATTGCACCTGACCGAGGTGGAGTTTGTATGCAGTCGTCTCTGGCAAACGCAGCAGGTGTAGATTTCTGGGCCTGGGTTTGACTCTATGCCAGCCCTGAGCAGAAGGGTGCGAAGAAGGTGTAGCCCTAGGATCGAGCAACGTTTGATGGATTTCGCCGACCTAAACGGGTTTAGATCGCCGAAACAACAGCCCTTGGTCGGGTAAAACCCGAGTCATTCCGGTACGTAGAACCGGCTGTCGTGGGAATGTGCATAAATCGTTCAGTATAAACGTTTCAATTTTACTATTGTATTTCCGAGACCATATTTTCAGGAACTAGACCCATTCTAATTATCCAAGACAGGAAAGATACCAGAGTAATTAAATATAAAAAACACATTTTTAGCTGAATTTTAACATGTCAAGAAAATAAAAAAAATTAGAACATCAGCGTTTTTATAAGAAACCGACCAGCGCGACCTCTAAGAAAATGTTTTTTTCAAAATAAAAAAATACGTGTATTTTTTTATCACAAATAACAATAGTCTGATGTAGCGTTTATGTATTTCCAAAAAGAGTGTTTTATGAACCACTGTAATATGTATGTATATACTCTTGCAATCTGTTAAGGATATCCATGTGTCTAAACGTAAGCCTCTTCATAGTCCATCTAAGGAAATTACTTCCAGTGCACGTCAGAATAATCTTCCGACGGACTTAATTAATTTATCCTCTCCGTGTCCTCCAGCATCAGAATCCTCAGCCTCAAAAGACCGTGTAACGAAATCTGCTTCGGATAATAAAGAGCCTGAAGTATCTTCCCCTTCCCCCATTGAAGTGGTGGCATCATCTTCAAAGCCTCCACCGCCTACCCTATCCTCAACTACTAACGCAGTAACCCAACCCCCTCCGCCGGTACTCCAGTCCGATACAAGAAAACTAGTTGTGGTTCCGCCAAAGAAGTCAATCTTTGTTTCTAGATTTTCGAGAGACACTACTGAACACGATATAAAGCTTTATATCTCATCAAAAATTAGAACTGTCGACTTAAGCATCAGAAAATTTAATTTTAATTACGAAAGAAATATTGCTCCATTTAAAATTGACGTAAATTTAGATAATTTTAATGCGCTTCTTAGTAGTTTTATTTGGTCCCCCGGAGCTTTCGTTCGTGAATTCGACTATAGGCCCAAAAAAGTAAAAAACCTAGCTAATATTCCCCGTCATAACACTGAATCAAAAAACTTATTATTAAATCTGCTTTAAGTATTTATTACCAAAATGTAAGAGGCTTGAATACTAAATTAACAAACTTATACTTTAAAGGCCTTGAATGTAATTATAATATTCTTTCTTTTACTGAAACTTGGCTGAAACCTCACATTTTAAATTCAGAGATTCTTCCAAATAATTATCATATCTATAGACAAGATAGGGAGGACAGAATCGGCGGTGGCGTACTCTTCGCTGTAGACTCTTCAATACCATCTGAAGAAGTTAGTCTTCCACACGATGATTCAGTAGAGTTCAAATGCATTCGTGTACAGGCTGGAAAAGGGTCTATTTACTTAGCTCTATGCTATATCCCTCCCCGATCTGACACATTGGTGTATTCACGACTCATCTCTTTACTGAAATCAGTTAATTTACTGACTAAACCCTCCGACTCAATGATTGTGTTGGGTGATTTTAATTTACCAAGCATTATCATGGAACATCATTGACAATGATATCGTACCTTTCGCGTCTAGTGCGTGCAACAACGTATTTTCAGAGGATATGGCTGAACTCTGCCTAAATCAGGTTAATGTACTTCACAATAAGTTTGGTAGAGTATTAGATCTTGTATATGTTGATGATGCATCTAAGTCCGTTGTAAACAAGTGTGATCCACTAGTTTTGCCCGAAATTGTCTACCACCCTGCTAAGGAGGTATCTTACGAAGTTATAAGTGATGGTCAAAATTGCAGTACCCAAGCATACGAACCAAATATTCGAAAGTCAACTTTAAAATGCTTAACAAAGAACTGTCTAAATTGTCGTGGCCTGTATTTAAAGAAAATATTGAACAAAGCGTTGCACTTTTTAACTTTACTTTACATAAATTATTTGAAAAGCATGTGCCTAAACGCATGTATGTTCCTGAAGAGCAAACACAGTTATGGTTCACTAAAGAACTGAGAAATTTGAAAAACAGAAAGTCGCGTTATTTTATATTACACAAAATAAAACGGTTTACACTCATACTGTGTAAAATACTCACTTTTGGGTCATAAGTTGTTTGAATTAAACAAAAAGTGTTATAAAGCTTACTTGTGTAAAATCAAACGGCGTATAATATATAACCCCAAATCATTTTATGACTTCGTAAACTCCAAGCGAAATGTACGTGGGTTTCCTTCCGCCATGATGTATCAAAATACCGTCTCTACTGATAATTAAACAATTTCTAACATGTTCGCTTAGTTTTTTAAATCCAATTATTCCATTAACTCACATGCTAACATTGACTATCCTTTTAAACTATGTCCAATGAACTCAACAAATATCCCAGTAATATCTCCCGATGATGTAGTAAATAGTTTATCTGAAATCCTTACAGCAGTCCTTCAGTTATGGTCCTGACCAGATTCCTACTTGTATTCTTATAAATTGTTCTGATTATCTCTATGAGCCGTTAACAGCGATATTTTATTTATCTCTTACAGAGGGCGTTTTTCCAACTATATGGAAGGAATCGTTCATAACCCCGTTACATAAAAGCGGTAGCAGATCTTCAGTGGAGAACTACCGGGGAATAGCTAAGCTTTCTGCAATTCCTAAATTATTTGAAGCAATTATAACAAATCAGATGACGCATTCTATCTCTTCTAGCATTTCATATAGTCAACATGGATTTTGCAAGGGCAAATCAACTTCTACAAATTTACTTGAATTAACATCCTATATCTCAAAAGCATTTAGTGAAAGCAAAACTGTTGATGTTATATATACTGACTTCAGTAAAGCATCTGACAAATTGTCCCACTCGTTGCTCATCTACAAACTTGATCTTCTTGGTCTTCCACCTAATTTTCTACGTTGGGTCTCTTCATACCTCTATGATAGATCACAAAGGGTAATGTTTAAAAATACTATCTCTGACGTCATTGATGTTACTTCAGGAGTCCCTCAAGGTAGCCACCTAGGCCCGGTTCTGTTCTTGCTTTTTATAAACGATATTTCTACAAATATACAATTTTCCAAAATTTGAATGTATGCAGATGATGTAAGGCTTTATAAATCGTACGTTTCAATTAAAGAAAGGTCTTTACTACAATCAGACTTAGACAGCATGGCTTACTGGTGTCAAGTAAATCGTATGCCTCTAAATCTTAAGAAATGTAAAGTAATGAGCTTCTCGCAAAGAGCTGTTCATCCCGCTTCTTATACAATATGTAACCATAACCTGGAACAGGTATACAATTTTGTGGACCTTGATATCAAAATGGATCCTAAGCTTAATTTTAATCTTCATATTAATGTGACAGTCAACAAGGCTAAAGGTGTACTTGTTTTTGTGAAACGATGGTCAAAAGAGTTTTGTGACCCTTATATCACTAAAACCCTGTTTACAACATTAGTTAGGCCAATTCTGGAATACGGTTCGGTGGTTTGGAATCCAAGGTATCAAATTTACTCAGACAAGATAGAATCAATTTAAAAACAATTCCTACTTTTTGCTTTAAGAAATTTCCGTTGGGATTCTCAATATAACCTTCCACCTTATACGAGCCGATTAAAACTTATTAATCTTCCTACACTATCCAGCCGCCTGCAAATGCTTGGTACAATTTTTATAGTTAAATTACTAACAGGCTCAATTTCAAGTCCTTCAAGTCTTGGCGAAGTTAGCCTTAATGTTCCCTCCCGGGTATCAAGACACTTTTGCCCCCTATTTCTGAAAGCTTGTAAAACTAATTTTGAATTGCACGACCTACTCCGTTGCTTATGCCAGGATTTTAAGTCTCATTCCAGCACGTTTGATATATCAGATCCGCTTTTCAGCATTAAGAAATCGATACTGTCCTCTCTCAATAGATGAATCATTAAAATAAAGACATAAAAGCGGCTGATGAATTTAGTTCTGTAGCTGAACAGTTTTAGATCTCGACACTTAACAAACTCCTGCTTATCGTTACTCGGCGCAAGAATTGAAAATACTGGTTCCGTACGTCAGGCGGACTGCGCCCCTCGTGCGGATGGGCGGGAATGGAGGGTAAAAACCGTTGGGATATTATCTATACATATAATAAAATTGTAACAGGGCGATGTCTGTACATTATAGATATTAAAGAAAAATTAATGTGGGGAGTCTTTATTAGAGCACCAGAAGCCAAATCAACCGTTTTTAGAATTTTTGTCTGTCTGTCTGTCTGTATGTTTGTTCGCGCATCACTCGAAAAGGAATGCATGGATTTGAATGCAGTTTCCACCGATGTATTGCTAGAGGTCTGACTTAAAATATAGGAAGAAAGAAATTAGAGAGTTGCCATCTGTTTGAAAATTGGGGTTTAAGTAAATTGATAAGAACAAATGAATATTGCAATATGGGCGTCAAAAGAAAGAGGCTGAAGAAGGCTTACAGCCAAAAATAGTTTTTTAGAGTTGTCACCTGTTTGAAAATTTACATTTAATTTAATTTATAAGATAAATTGAATATTGCAATATGGGTATTAAACTGAAGGGGTTTAGGAAATTTTATTGCTGAAAATATTTTTAGGGAGGGCTGCCACCTGTTTGAAAATTGTTATTGTATTAAATTGATAAAATAAATGAAATCTATATCTACATCTATACATATAATAAAATTGTAACAGGTCGATGTCTGTACCTTATAGATATTAAAGAAAAATTAATATGGTGGGTTTTTATTAAAGCTACAGAAGCCAAATAAACAATTTTTACAATTTTTGAATCTCTGTCTGTCTGTATATTTGTACGCGCATCAGTCGAAAACATGGAATTGGATGCAGTTTTCACCGATGTATCACTAGAGATCTAGCTTCCAATATAGAAGAAAAAATTAAAGAGTTGCCACCTGTGTTTAAAATTTCAGTTTAGGTCAATTGATACGGTAAAGTGAATACTGCAATATGGCTGTCAAAAGAAAGAAATTTACAAAGGCATACAGCTGAAAATATTTTTGTGGAAGGTTGCCACCTATTTGAAAACTTTAATTTAATTTAATTGATAGCATAAATTAAATATTGCAATATTGGCATCAAACTAAAGAGGCTAGGAAATTTTAATGTTTAAAATAGTTTTAGGGGATTTGCCAACTGATTGAAAAATTCTATTCATTAAAATTTGTAAAATAAATGAAATATTGCAATACGAATATTAAACTAAAGAGATTAGGAAGCTTACTTTTGAAAATATTCTTGAAGCGGGTTGCCACTTATTTGAAAACTTTAATTCAGTTAAATTTATAACATAAACTAAGTGTTGCCATATGGGTATCAAACGAGAGTATTTGAGAATAATAAAATTGCAACAGGCCGATATCTGTACATAATAGATGTTAAAGAAAAATTAATAGCGGGTTTATTAGATCAACAGAAGCCAAATCCAAAATTTCGGTATGTTTGTAAGCGCATCACACAAAAGCTAATGTATGGAATTGAATGCAGTTTTCACCGATGCACATATAGCTAGAGCTCTAATTGAAAATATAGAATCCATTTTTTTTTGTTTTAGTTTATAGTCGATCATTATTCCTAGGTATTTGAATGTATTAACTTTTTCCAGTGCGTCGTTGTTTATATTTAGAGTTAGCAACGGACCGTTCTCAAAATTTCGCCTTGATATAACCACAAACTTAATTTTTTTTTTATTTCTGTGTGGAAGGTTTTTTGCAAAAAAAAATTAAAACTTTTCGTTGTTACTGCCAAAAAATTAAGAAATCTGAGACGTCACGTTTTACAATTTCATACAGTTCTCTTTAGAATGTATTTACCTAAACTACTAAACGGCTGCATCGACTTGGTTCCAGCGTTGCCGTTTTGGTCCAATTGGACCAAAATTGGTAGCTTCATTTTCCTTTGGTAGTTTGATTGGTTTGATGAAGCTTTTGGTAGGCAAAAATGTTTTGGAAATGCAACCAAATTGAGCACTAATATTTGTTCGCTTCATAGCCAGCAAAAAAAAAAACCGGAAATGGATCCTTAAATGAAAAAAAGTGGATGAAAATATGTAGCAGAAACATATGTTTTGAAACGGATGCGTTCTTGTCTGTTTTTCTGAAAATTTTCTGGTTGACTTTTTTGTTCAATGCGCTTTCCTTCTGCACTTGACAGATGCTTTTTCATAGTTCGGAAAAAGATAAATTAAGGACGTACCTGGCGGCATCGAACACGGCACCTTCAGAAAGCTAACAAATACTAGCACACTATTCCGCACTGCTACTTGAAAATCTTAAATACAGTTTTTGCTTTCAAATTACGTCATCATATTCGAACGTTTTCCAGATACGAAAATGAACGAAAACTGTAGTCGTTTCTGTTCGTTTCTGGATACGAAAACCGCATTGCCTTTTGACCGATTTTGAATACGTGAATTAACGAAAATTGTAGTCGTTTCTAGTTCGTTCCCGGATACGAAAATTGTACCAGATTGCACTGCACTCAGTAAAATTTACGTTTCTCTGCTTGCTGGGTTACTTTGCGTTTCCACGTTCAAAAATTGCTTTCAATTTGGTCACACGTAAGAGTTGTCCAAGAATGAGTTTACTCACTTCCCAAAGACATGATCGATCAGCTGTTGAAATTTTACGAAAAATTGCCTATCTTGAGAGAAAGATTTTAATTTTTACTGCTAATTTGCGTAGCTAAAAACCCTTAAATTCAAGAAATTTCGTTTTGATGATGAAAAGATGTTTGATAGTTTGAAAACTGATTTGGTAGGCATTTTGGTACATAAACCTTTACTCAAGTGGCAACACTGCTTGGTTCATATTTGGCATCTCGTTGAAAATAAATATTCTGACCAAAAATTTAGTTTAGTTAAAGTTCTTATACAGACTAAAATGTAAAAAACCAATATATCTCTAAAACCGATCACGCTTGGGGCTTGGCTCCTTCCTTCCATACAACATGAACTTCTCATATAGCTTATCTCTGGAACTGCTCACGCTAACGTTCTGAAATTCTACACAGCTACATATGTTATCAATACCGTAGTTATGGCGAAAAGTGGTAATTATTGGAAAGGCTGGATCGATATACATTTACGTAAACGCGCAAGTATCATTCGATTGGGAACCATTTTCTCCTAGATTTCTAAATCCCATTGAACTATTGTAACTTAGTGTTTAATTTTCAGTAAGGTAAAATTTATGTGAAAATTGTGAAGAATTTTTTTAAATTTTTCACAAAGAATGGAGCTTTGCTTTTACGAGTTTCGCTATAAACTGTCCTATCTACATACCTATTTGCATAAAATGATAGCCGTTTTCGTTGTTCGGAATAAACTCAAAAAACACTGCATAGAGTTCCGTCAGATTGTCGGAGGTTATCTTACATACATATATGGTCCAATTACATGCTACTAGAAAACTCGCTAGGTGGTGCTGGAGTAGAATTATTTATAAAAATCCTATTTATTAACCGATTTCGTTCAAATTTTAAATGTGAGCCATGTATCTGTACGATGGAAAATTCTTTTGATAAAAATTTACCTGATTAGTGCCGCTGGAGTTAAGGTTGAAATTCATAACGCGTATTCATTTTATGGTAAGCAATGGTTTTGCAGAAAATGAACCCAATGGATGGCGCTGCAGCCGAAATGTATAGAAACCTCGTGTGGTTGATCTGCTTTGGCCCTATGTTTAAGTTATACGAATTTAGTTTTCAGATGTCTAAATGAAGGATGGGGTTAAGTTTTTCTGACGCCCTCATGCACGATCATGCGGTCCTGCATCTACCCAGAAATCAGTTCATAAATTTTACCATTTGCTTCATTTGAAAGATACTTAAGAGATCACACGACTCATTTAGCAATGTACCGGAAAACTTTTCATCCTGTGGGACAGCGAGGATTCTTGGCCCTCCTATAACAGAAAACGCACTTCTATGCTCTTGAGTTTCCCTATAAGAATTTTTATTGGCATACGCATCGCACCAATGTTGAAATTGCAAGATCATAGAAGAATAATACCAACAGTAAAGCTCATGACACCGAAAGGGATTGGTATTCCATATGGTATCACAGCGTTACTATTATTGGCCTATGTGTGAGGAGGATAGTGCACCTTAGTGGTTTCAACTTAAATAAAAAATTTTGACTTTACAGACTAATTCTGTTTTTAAACGCTCTTTTGCATTGGCCAACGCAAAAGCTCTTATTTATCCCATTCCCATTCATCATTCCCATCTGTCCTAGAAACTATTTGGTATAGTTGGTGGCAATTTAAAAATTGGTGAGTATCGTTGTTCCACACACACTTATTTCAGTCGAAATACCTTAAAGCTCTTATCGAGAGCTCGGCATACTCGGTGGTATAGCACGTCTATGTAATCGGACATTCACGGCACTTTTTCTCACTTGACACTTTTTAGTAACAACTCGACCCCAGCGTCAGCTCGCGGCTGTTTTTTGCAATAGTACTGCCCTTACCGTTACCATTACATAAGTATCTCGAATATAAGCCAGATCGGATCATAACTAAGATTTTAACAATAACACGACTCCAGCGCCATCTGGTAGGTCAAACTGGGAATCTGAACAACTACGAAGAGACCTTACTCACACAAAAAAAAAATTTCGCTATAATCGATTCACTCATAAACACACGAACGAAGTATTATATGTATATACACCTTCAGTACCTTTGGGAAGACGCCGCGCCTCCTTCTTAAATATCCCCAATTTTTTCTAAGAGTATGCGATTGATTTCGTATATCTCTATACTACTATATGTTCGAATACTCAACCATGAACACTTCCAGGAATGTGCAGTATGAAAAATTCGGTTTATTTGAGTAGAGTAGAGTACTTGACTACAATGAACACATCCAGAAATAGGCAACGTTCGAGGCACGTAATAGCAGCGGCAATACTGCACCACTGATGAAAGTTTGCAAAACTCTTGCAAGTTCCCAACTGATAAAACGTTGGAATTTCACACCGAACGTGATACTTTAATAATGCGCGCAACACTGCGGTTGTGATTGCGACTCGAACAACCCCATATGCAGTATGAAAAACTCGATTTATATGAGAGGTGCCACGCCTGTTTTCCAATAACATCATTTTTTTCATGAGTATGCATTTAATTTCGTATGGGAGGTGCCACGCCCCCTTTTCCAATAGCTCCAGTTTTTTCCGCGATTGATTTCATATATATCTCTACCAAGATCCAGTACTCTACCATGAACACTTCTAGAGATATGCAGTATGAAAAATTTGGTTTTTACAGTAGGTGGCACGCCTTCTTCACTTAGCGCCACGAAATTCACTTTACGACCTATTCCCCGCGTTCATTTTCTAAATTGATTTTATATATCTCCATACCAAGTTTCAGTACCCTACCATGAACGCTTTCAGAGATATGCGGCATGAGGAGAAGTTGACCACAAACACCGTGACATAAGATTTTATTCGAATGGTGGGAACCCTATGCAAATTTTTTTCTGTTTTAAGTGTTTTAATACATTCGCAGTGGAATAGCATTATTACTTATTAAAATTAATTTTTTGTTTGATAATTCAGATATATGGCAACACCGGTTTTTAAATTTTTCTTTACAAACCTTCTACAGACAAAGAGAAACAAAATGAAATAAAAACGAAAAAAATCCGTTGAGCCGTTCTTGAGTTATGCGATAACGAACGAACAGCAACTTTTTTTTATATGTAAAGATTTTTGCCGAGTGGTGGCAAACCTCTTCAAATTTTTTGTTATTAAATTTGTTAATGCATTCTCAGTAATGTACATTATTGCGGCTTATGTAAATTGAATTTTTTTTTGATATTTGAAATATGTGGCAATACCGGTTTTCCAATTGTTTCTTTACACTCATTTTACAGAGAGAAAGACACAAAATCCCTTGAGCCGTTCTTTAGTTATGCGATAACACACGAAAGCAATCCATTTTTACATATACATTTTTTTCGAATGGTGGAAACCCTACCGAAATGTTTTTCTGATTTAATTTTTTTATACATTCTCAGTGAAATAGCATTATTGCGGCTCATTTATAATTTTTTTTTTCTGATATTGCAGATATCTGGCAACATCATGTTTCCAATTTTCTCCTTACAAACCTTCTACAGACAGAAGGACACAAAATGAAATAAAAACGAAGCAAATCCGTTGAGCCGTTCTTGAGTGATGCGATAACACACGAACAGCAATTAATTTTTATATATATACATATATTTATTATATGTACATAATCTGTACATATTATGTTAATGAAAAAACAAGTAAGAGCAGCGATGTCTTCGGCTATGCCGAAGGCTTCATACCTTTCATGAGCATCTGCAAATTTTACTTTGACAGATTACTGCTTTTGAATACATCTGCATACATCGATAGAGGAGTTACATACTTATATGTATAAAAAATCGCATCTAAACAATCTGATGTATGGAAGATATACCTTATATTAGCACCAATCTAAGTGATTTTCACTGCTATGTGATCGGTATGTAAACCGGTAACACAATTTATTGGTTTTAGTTTCCTACATAAAGGAGATATATCGCAAAAACTGGTATCTGAACAATCAGTGGTGTAGGAGATAAAGCTTATAAAGCATAGATTTTGACGATTTTCTTAGTAGACTTTGTATTATTATTTATAAAATATCTTACGAAATTTACGGTTTTAGCTGTTCAAATAAAGGAGTTTTACAGTAAAATCCCATATCTGAACAATCAGATGTATGGAAAATACATATATGTTATAGTCACCCGATCCTTGTTATTTTCACTGTAGATATTCCTTTAGTAATGAGTGAAAATGGTGCGAAATTTCATGTTCCTAGCTGCATAACTGGAGGAGTTATAATAAAAGACCTCAAATCTGAACAATCAGTTGTATGGGGTCTGCAGGTTATAGTGACCCGATCTTTGTTATTTTCACTGTAAATCTTCTGTTGATAATGAGTGAAAACAGCGCGAAATTTCATGGTCCTAGCTCCATAAATGGATGAATTATAACGAAAAATCTCATATCTGAACAATCAGTTGTATGGGAGCTATAGGTTATAGTTACCCGATCCTTTTAATTTTCACTGTAAGTTTTCTGTTGATAATTATTGAAAACAGTGCGGAATTTCATGTTCCTAGCTATATAAATGGAGGAGTTATAACGAAAACTTTTATATCTGAACAATCAGTTGTATGGGAGCTATAGGTTATAGTGACCCGATCTTTGTAATTTTCACTGTAAGTATTCTGTTGATAATGGGTGCAAGTACTGCAAAATTTCATGTTCGTAGCTGCATAAATGGAGAAGTTATAACGAAAAATCTCATATCTGAACAATCAGTTGTATGGGAGCTATATGTTATAGTGGTCCGATTATCCCGGTTCCGACAAATGATTAATACATTATAAAAATACACCCACCTACCAAATTTTATCCGGATATCTCGAAAACTGAGAGACTAGATTGCATACAAACAGACAGACAGACGGACAGACGGACATGGCTAAATCAACTCAGCTCGACCTTCTGATCATATAAGTATACATTTTAATGGGTCTATCTCTTTTTGTTCTGGTACTTACAAACATCGGACCAAAGTTATAATACCATTTCATGCTCATGAAAGGTATAATAACAAAGTGCATGCGAACATGTTTCCAAAAAAAGTAACAATGATCCTTGAATCTTATTTATACGTCTCTGTTTACTTTAAGCAATAGCAATTTTTCGAAATTGTTGTCAGAAAGCGTTCCACGGCGTGGGGTATTCAGTAATGAAGCAAACGAAAAAAGTCTTTCTACTGCGGCCGAAGATGGAAAGGGTGTGTAGTATTTAAGGTACGCTTTTTTAATAATCGGGTCCGGTTAAGCATAGTAATTTCTGTAGATTTGTCTACCATATATATATAGAGTTTTTACTGAAACGATTTCTCATCTCAACACGCGGACGTCCCTCTCATTCTTAACATTAGGTTTTTTTTAACACCCTTTTATTAGCTTCACCTGTATGTTTGTAACCGACTTCTTTGGACTCGATTTTGACCCACTTTAAACGGACAGATTTAATTCAAACTTTGTACACTTATCAAGAATCAGCGAAAATATAATAATTTTATAAATTTATCTCATTATCCTGATTAGGATCGCCAGGATTAAATAATTTCCTCACAAAACAATCAACTTTTTAACACGCTTTTATTAGCTTCACCTGTATGTTTGTATGTATGTATGTATGTATGTATGTATGTATGTATGTATGTATGT
>NW_023458561.1:7878705-7886195 GCF_013731165.1 Rhagoletis pomonella | reverse complement strand
GTATGTATGTATGTATGTATGTATGTATGTATGTATGTATGTATGTAACCGACTCCTTTGGACTCGATTTTGACCCACTTTAAAAGGACAGATTTAATTCAAACTTTGTACACTTATCAAGAATCAGCGACAATATAATAATTTCATAAGTTTATCTCATTATCCTAATTAGGATCGCCAGGATTAAATAATTTCCTCACACAGCCTCTGTGTGAGAGCAAGTAAGACAACCACGCTATCTGCGCATGCGTACGGTCTACTTACTTTCCGGC
Organism: Rhagoletis pomonella; assembly: GCF_013731165.1. Taxonomy (NCBI): domain Eukaryota; kingdom Metazoa; phylum Arthropoda; class Insecta; order Diptera; family Tephritidae; genus Rhagoletis; species Rhagoletis pomonella. Next base: position 7,885,923 of record NW_023458561.1, on the reverse strand, counting down.
TCGAGCACTCGAGCATTTACAAAAAATTTGATTTTTAATAATAAATCGAACTAAAACTCTTTGCCATATTTTTCGTCTATCGAGCAACCCACACTTTTTCACAATAATACTAGTATTTTTTGTTCATTATTATTCAACTTTAGAATTATTTTTTACTTTTTAATTTGATATGATTTAAAAGCGTGTTTTTTAGTTTTTTTAAACTATATTTATTTATAGTTTTGTTCACTTTTTTGACATTACCTTTTGTTTTCATGTAGAAATAAACCAAAACCGGAGCACGTTCTCGGTCCCTGAAAAAATTCAAAGTACTGCAAAAGAATGCGTTCCAATGGCTGAAATCGGATTTTAACAAAGTTTTGTGTGTTTGTTTGAGTGGGTCTGGATAGTTTAGTTTCACAATTTAATCCGCCAGTTGGCACTGGAGTTGAGTTATTACCTTACATCTTTTTTATGATCCGATTTGGCGAAAATCAAAATATGTATTGGAAACGGTAAAGGCAGTCCAAAAATCGACATGTTAGAAAAGGTGCCGTAAATGTCAGACTAAATCGACCTGTTGCTCAATTGAGTATATCGAACTCTCGTGTATTACGATTGGCCCAATGGATGTGATTTGCCAATATTATTATGCGTTAAAGCTTCATTCGAAGAAACCAGGGTTGAGTTGTGCAGTGGTAAATCTCAAACCACCACCTGTCGAAATACCTAAGAAGCCAGTTTCATGAAAGCAATTCAATGAAAATTTAAATTTTTAATTGCATTTAATATAGAACCTGACAGAAAAAAAAATTTCACTTAAATTATTTTCGCGAAACTGGCTTTTAAGTTACTTCATCGCAGTCTATATATCGATGGCCCTCTGCAATAACGGCACAACTCAAAATTCCATGTTTTTGAGTTATATAGCGGATTAGGTTATAAATAACCTTATTTTTCTGTGGCAAATCGACATAGGTTTAGTTGTTACCAATCCGGCAGAAGAGCAGATTTGCCATTTGGCACAAAACCGAAGTTGGCAAACCTTACTAGTGAATAGTGGCACATGAGGCATGTCTCAGTTGAGACTGAATCTTTGCGGATTTTATAGAAAATAACGACATATTTCGTATTGTGCCGTTGTTCACTAGTATCATTTGGCTTTTTAATATTTTTTTATAGAAAATAACGACATATTTCGTATTGTGCTGTTGTTCACTAGTATCATTTGGCTTTTTAATATATTTTTTTAGAAAATAACGACATATTTCGTATTGTGCCGTTGTTCACTAGTATCATTTGCCTACTTAAAATTATTTTCATGGGAAATAACGACATTTTTCGTATTGTGCTGCTGTTCATTAGTATCATTTTGCTCCTTAGTAATATTTTCATAGGAAATAACGACATTCTTCCGTATTGTGCTGTTGATCAGTAATACCAGTGAATTTATTTTTATGGAATGTTTGTTGATGTGCCGATATTCTTTATAAAAGTTAATGATTTTAAGAACAATGAAGTTACATGTTCAAACAAGGGCAGATAAAACCATGACAGCATTGTTGATAATAGTTATCCTAGATGCATACTAACGATAAATCATCAATTTAAAATAATTTATAGAATTTCATATAAAATTTTAAATTTTTTAGGATAACATATTAATTATTTTAATAAGGTAAGAGTTAATAAAATGCTTTTTTATATGCATAATCCCAAATTTATGATGAAAAATCCCTTCTACTAAAAACTTAAATTTGGGAACGCTGCTTAGAATTTTTTTACAATTCAGCGATTGTCAAAAATCTGCTTTTTAATCAAAAATTTTATTATAAAACGTACGCTTCATTTGCATCATGGGTTCATCTACCTCTAGAGAAATTATACCCGCCTTTCCAATGAAATTGGAAGGTATAGCGGCAACAAATGTCTCAGTGGATGAAAATGCGACATACGATAATCTTTCAGGCGCTGAAAACAATATGGTTGTGGAGTGTCATGCTGAAAGCGCATTAAAGAAGTGGGCATTCCCAGATAATGCAAATTCTGAATTTTCAAACCAGGAAGAAGAACTAAAATCGAATTTGAATGCAAATTATGGTGAGAATTTATTGACTTCTCCGAAATTTAGAAACGCACGATTATATATTAATGCTTTGAGATATCTTCAGCTTCATCTTCATACGTAACTTCTTCCGATGAGAGTACGGCTGGAATTTCTACTGATGACAATTTATCTATATTTGAAAATCAGGATGATGATGTTAAAGATAAAACCTACGTTTTGCCAGAGAAAAATACAAATTCTGTTAAACCAGTGTTTCCTTCATCTACAAATGATTTGAGTGACAGTAGTGAATCCGAAAGTGAATGTTCTGATGGACGCAAGAAAAAAACTGTTACAAGAAAGAGAAAAAGTCAACCATATTTGTGGAAAAGAAATTTCGCTAAACGAATGAGAAATAGTGGACAACAATATGTTTCGCGCAGTAATAAGATTGTAAAGAGGAAGTCAATTGCCCCTGCATGTAACGACGGAAAATGCAAGCACATGTGTTCACAAAAAATTTTAGAAGAAGAACGGGAGAATATTTTTAATGAATTTTGGAAAACAGGTGACCTGCAAAGGCAACCCGAGTTTGTCCTGCAAAATATGCTATCCATTCAACCAAGATACCGGTATACACGAGAAAATAGCCATCGAAATAAAAACAACGCATTATATTTTACTATCGATGGGGAAAAAACAAGGGTATGCAAATTATATTTTAAAAATACCCAGCAATAACAGATCGCTTCATAAGAACTGTAAATGGAAAAAGGATGGCAAATCCATCTGGTGTTCTTAGTCTTGATGGACGTGGCAAACACAAAAGTCACCGGCGTATAGATTCTACTACCCTAACAGCGATACGGGAGCACATTGATTCAATACCTAGGATGGACAGTCATTATTGCCGCAAAGATTCAATAAAAGAATATATTGAAGGATCTTTATAGGAATTTTATTACACTTTGGAAAACAAAACATAATACAGAACCAGAAAAATATCAAATGTATGCAAAGATATTTAATAATGAATTTAATATCTCTTTTTACAAACCTAAGAAAGACCAATGTGAAAACTGCGTTCGATATGAAAATTCTCACGGCTAAGGAAGGAAGAGGACAAAGAAAAATCAAAGGTAAACAACAATTACAAAGTATTAGTCTACGATCTTCAGGCAGTATTGAAATGTCCCAGAGAAGACGTATCCACATTTTATTATGTCTCGAAACTAAACGCATTCAATTTTACTGTTTGCGATTTAGCAACAAACAATGTCCACTGTTATACTTGGGATGAGACGCAGGCAAACAGAGGCGCTAATGAAATCGCGACATGCCTCTGGATGTATATTAAGGGATTGGAAGAAAAAGCTGTGAAAACAAAAGAAAATGTTGATATAGTATTCTGTTCGGACAACTGTGTAGGACAAAATAATAAGTTTGTCTTTCTAATGTACGAATATTCCATCCGTTACTTTAAATTTATTAACTCAATTACTCACAATTTTTTAGTAAAAGGTCACACCCAAAATGAGGGTGACTGTGCTCATGCGACTATCCAAGAGAGATAACTAAATCGCTTAAACGAGGGCCAATTTACACTCCGCAACAATATGTGGCCTTGATGAGGGCAGCAAAAAAGAAGGGTGCACCTTATGTTGTAGACGAACTTAATTATGAATCATTTTTCGATTTCAAAGAATTGTCAAACAGGATTAAAGCATGCGGATTTAAAAACTCGAATAACGAAAATGTTCGAATTAGTGAGATCGCTGTTCTTCGACTTGAAAAAGAAAAACCGCAAGAGATACTTTATAAATATTGTTACTCTGATGAACAATTCCAAGAAATTGAATTGTTTCACCAGCGAAATGTAACACGAAGTGGTGCAACTTCCGGCAATTGTGAAAGTTTGAAACCCTTGTACGACAAACCGTTAGGACCATGTATAAAGAAAATAGAAAGTCTTCTGCAGCTAGTGGCTAAGGATATTACTCCAAAGTATTATTCGTCTATTTACAGCAACCTTTAACTTAAGATGTTTTTGTACCTCTTAGTCTGTTCAAAATATTCTTTGAGAATAAACACTTATTAAAAAAAATAAAAGCAAGTTTATATTAGTTGTTAATAACAAATCAACTAAAAAGTTAAATTATATCGACTCTTGCGCGACATCTAGCTAAATTACCTGTAGTGTTATTTCTTTCCATTCTAAATATGAACCATATCGGACCATAAATACAGGTGTTCTAAATATATCGACTTTTGCGCAACCTACCGGATAAACTTTTTGTGGAGCTATTGTATTTTATGTAAGTAATCTATATTCCAAATATGAACCATATCGGTTCATTAATACAGGTTTTTCAAATATCTCGACACTTGCGCCACCTAGAGGATTAATTTACCTCTCATGGACATAACACTTTCGTTCAGTAATTTAAGATGGCAAGCGACCACCAAACCATAGTCTTAGTCGATGAATGTGCCAGTACAAATCGTAAATGTAGATTGTTGGAGGAACTGTTGGACCAAAATGATTAAATTAAAAATCTGATTATGGGCGGGACGAGGTTCGCCGGGTCTGCTAGTAGTAAATAAATGGGTTTGAAACCTACTTTTTTATTTAAAGTGGCGTTTTTATTTTTTCTCTCTGACCGCAGGATTTATTTTGAAGGACTTTTTAATTTCAAAGATATGATTAATTCCACAAATTGCTAAAAAAAATTCAATACAATGTAGAATAAAAATATGGGTAACAAATGCAATAGGAAATTTCTTCAAAATTTAAAAAATTTAAACTTTTTGAACTCTCAAGAACGAATAGGTTATTTTTAAGCTGATAAAGTTAGAAGAACGAAATTTGAGGATATTATCGAGTTTATTAAGCCCTTAACATATACTTTTTTTTTAAACAAATATTGCGAAATTTCAAGGATAAAATTTTAAAATGACATTTTCAATATTTACCAGCCCTTCTGCACCAGAAACTTGAAACTGTTTAAATTCTACAGGACTTCCTGATTAATTGTATACCCATACTTCTCCTCTAAGCGCATTTCTCTGAATTTTTTAAATCATTTTTAAATTACTGAGGTCAGAGTGAAAAACTAAAAACGCAATTTTACTATATTTGGCCTAGGGTTTAGCGAATATATTGATATTTGTGGTTAGAATTTACTATAATATTAATTTTTAAATAAAAAAAATATATATAGCCAATATTTGTCAAGAAAAGGAGTTTCTATTATTGCCATCAGTGCAAATTACAAATCCCGAAAATCCCGGGATTACTTGGCAAGAATCCCGGGATTTTCGAGACTTTAAAAAGTCCGGGATCCCGGGAACATTCCTATTGTATACATTTCCGTCTGTAGCGCCATCTATAGGGTTCATTTAGCACCAATCCCACGAAAGTTGCCGACTCCTTCGAAAAATATCGTCCGTTCATGGCACGAAAATTTACCGCGGCAAGATATCAAAAAATTTAATTTGGCCAACTCCACGTCAAATGTCAAGTGATTTATAAGTATATAGTTTATCCAAAATTCGAGTAGCGGTAAAACAATGGCAACTTTTAATGGAATGAGTAAAAAATCTATGTAAAATAAGTTTTTGTATTATTTTATTTAAGAGAACGATTTTCTAGCATCAGGAAGAGAAAATAAAGACCAGATTTTCTGCGAAATCTCTGAAATAATGCGTTTTATGCAAATGCAAAAATCATTTTTTTCACTAAATGGCAGACTAAAAAAGCCTTCTCATTGAACCATTAACGCGAGTTTATGGGCCATTTTGGAGTTTAATGCTTAACTCTACTTTTAAACTGGGAGTTTACCATACAAAATTATCGTTAAGCTCTCCATAAACACCACTTTTATTTGTAGTTTATGCGAATGCAACCCTGTTTTTTGATCCAATTCGGTTTGTGTCTTTGATAATCCAAACCTGCACCCAACTTACCGACAATTAGTCTGTTCCCATACTGCATGATTTTATCAAAAATTGTCCGAGGTCGTTCCGTGCACATAAGTCCAGAATATCAAGAATCTAGCGATGCAAAAACAAAAAACGTGGCTCGATAGAACTTTTTTCGCTGATTTCAACCCTACTAATTATCTAGCGGAAGTAAAGTATAAAGAAGATATCAATGGTTAAAGTTAAATTTTTAAATTTTTTTAAATATTAATATCTTCTGAACAATATAAACTTTTAAAAAACTAATGACGTAAAAAAATAAAGGTAATTAATTTGTCTTTCATGTACGTATATAATTTAAATGCTCTTTATTTTTTTAGTCCGGAAATACTAAAAAACACAAAAATATATAAATATTTTTATTTAAATGGCTTTTATAAAAAATTAGTTTTAAAACTGGTAATATATATACGTCGCATGAAAGCTATTTAAATTATCTTGAAATTAGCATCAATAATTTTTTATTCGGTTCAGTAGTTTCCGAGTTATTAAACACATAAGAAATAGAAAAGTTGAACTTTAAGCTCTTTTATTGGCTTTGGTTTTTATTTGTACCAAACAATTTTGGTATGGCTGAAATCTTGTGTTCTAGACTAATTTGTGTGTGTTAAATCCTATTGTACGGGAACAGACTAAATTAGAATAAGAAAAAGTAAACAAAATATGTCAAATTAAACCCTGAGTTTCTTAAACACCCCAATGTGAACACTTGACTATTGTTCATAAACTCAAAACGTTAAACTCGAGTTAAAGGCTCAATGAGAACGCTCTATAAGGGCCAATTTCAAATGAATATTTAAACCGCCCTTAACCCTTTCCCGGCATTTGTACAATATATTGTACAATTAATTTTTTGTAACATTGGAAGCGTGCTACTAAAAATCTTATTAATATTTTAGAAACAAATTAAACTTTATGAAGTTTAGGAATGTCCCAAATAGTTTACGTAAATTTCAAAATCGAAATCGTTTCAAAAATATTTTTAGAATTTAATTTAAAAATATACCGTTTTATAAAATTCCAGTGACACGCAAGTTGTGGTAATTTACTGTAAAAAAATATGTGAAAGTCAAGTTAAATCACTAATAAAAGCACATAGTATGGAAATGTAAAAAGTATTTCATCATAGTTTATCATGATTTTAAACATTTTTCCGTAGTGGTTAAAAAAAATTTACAATATATTGTACATTTACACTGAAAGGATGCAAG
>NW_023458561.1:7875177-7878605 GCF_013731165.1 Rhagoletis pomonella | reverse complement strand
GGAAATGGAGCAAGGTATGGTTCCAACGGGGAGCATATAGGATCAAATGTGTCCGCGCTAATAACCACTAGGCAGCATAGATGCGAAAGTAAAACATTGAGTTCATTAAAAATCTTCATTGGGTCTGCATTATTGCTTTCGAAAAACTTGTTTACTTTTTGCACCTGAAAATTAGGCAAATAGTAAAATCGGCTAAAAACGGCTAACTTTTTTTTACAAACCGGCTAACAAATCGGCTGCCGGCTAGATCAAATTTTCTCCGGCTAGTTGCTATCAAAACCGGCTAAATCTAGCCGGAAAACGGCTAAAATGGCAACGCTGCTCAAGATACATACCTGATGACAGTACGAATGGCAATTATAATAGGGAGGTTTTAGTTTTTTAAACAATAATTTTATTTTTATTAGAATTTAAGAATAATTAAATAAAGAGAAGGGTATTACTTTTAAAGCTTTAACCAACATCATATGTGTGTGGTACGACTGTGTGGCCTTTTAAGTTTTACAAATAATAATTCTAAGGTAGAAAAATATAACTAAATAATAACTATAATCATTAAATTTGATCGAAAAAAATAAAAATGTAGTAATAAGAATTTCTTTTGAGCGAAAAAATGAAACTCTAATTATACTGGTTTACAGCAAAGATATTTTATCGATCAAGCTTCATTCAACTGGTGTGGGGTCCACTGATATATGCACATCTATATTAAAAATCAGTAGTGGAAATAGTACCCAAAAAGTAGTATAACTAATCCTAATCTTTACCCCTTTTTGTTCTACCCTCAAATGCATGGCTACAATTGGCATGCAGAAAAAGTGAGGTTATGTAGGTGACATCACCTTGGGTTTTACCTTTAAATATTTTTATCAAAGCGTGCCATGTGAAATACAAACAAAAATAAAAAATAGAAAATTGAGATTGGAAAAAATAAAAATTGTTGCAACTTTCTTTCTTAGTAAGTTTGTTTGCTTTTCGAAGCATTGATCGATCCTTTGCAAGACCCAGTAATCAGCGGTTGCGCTGCTGAGTTGGGCGAACGTTCCAAATGCTGCTATTCAATCGCTTATTTTGTATGGACAGAGGTTTCATATGCAAATAGATTTTAACAATTTAGAATTTTTGTGAGAAGAAATTAAAATATTTGGCATTTTCGAGACCTAATAATTAAAAAAAAAAAATCAAATCAGCTGATATACTGATCCTACCTGTTAAATGTGCCTTGTATGTGGGTCATTGCCAAGCAAAGTAGTATTTTAAAAAAAAATGTTTTTTGAGATTGATAAAGTTATCCTATGAAATCGTTTACTGACGTGAAAATTTGTTCAGAACACAGTATACAGTGAACCAACCATTGACAATATGCTTATTTGAAAATTAATACATGAAATACTGTGCATGTATAGGATTTTTTTTGTCATTAACCCATAGGCGACGACTATATTATTATAAAAATTTGTTGATATATTTGACATGTAAATTTGAACAGCAAAATTCGAAAAAAATAATAATAATACAAAAATACTGTTAATCACTACATGGGAGGTGGGCGTGGTTATTGACACTAACCTAAATTATACCAAAGGCAACTTCTGCCCTGACTTTCGTTGAAATATCTAAATTTTGTTCGAGTTAACGTGTTTACAAAGAGACACGGCTGAACCAATTCAACTCGTCATTCTGAATATTGTGATAAATATGTATGTATGCATATGTGTATATATGTACATACATTTTATACGGGTGACAAACTGGCTCGCTTATCTCCATAAACTGTCTTTATTTGCATTAACTCATGCATTATCTCCATTTGCTTGAAATTCAGTAGACGTAGTATAGGTATACATAGAATATAATTGAATTATTGTTTTAAAGTTCGATGTATTAAAGTATCTACATATACTTATTATCTATACAAATTATATTAAGAGATGTTTTTATAAGAGGTGATTTCGCGAACGGCTGTACCGATTTTTTTTGAAATAGGCGCTTTTGGTTATAGACACCGCATATTTCTGGAAGCATTTATAGAGGAGTCCTGGAAATTGGTATGAATATTTTGAAATCAATGCCATACTCTTGGAGAAAAGGGGGGGGCTATTGGAAAAGAGGGCGTTACGCCTTCCAAACATACTGAAATTATTACCTATCAGTAATACATATATAATTCTTCGGTACGTGTGTTTACGTGTGAACTCCTCCTAAATGATTTTAATGAAATTTCGTCCTAAAGTCCTTGTATGGTTTAGGTTCACTACTTAAAACGCCAAGTGGCTCTGGAGTCGAGTTATTATTAAAATCGTATTTATGATCTGATCTGGCTAATATTCAAAACATGTATTGGTAACGTGAATTGCTCGCCAAGTGGCTCTGGAGTTGAGTTACTATTAAAAATCGTATTTATAGTCCGATTTCCCTCATATAATAGAGATCTATATTGGTAACGGTAGGAGCAATGCTATTGAAAACAAGTAATTTTTAGCAAAAAAAACGACTTAAAAAAATATATATATATGTATATAAATATTTCATGATCCAATGATTGGATCTAAAACAGATTAGTATGAGACCATCTCTGAGACACTGCCTTTCCGAAAAAAGAATAATCGAAATCGGTTGACGCGGTCCAAAGTTATGCGGTAATAAAAAAAAATATTCCGACGAACTGATAACCTCCTCCTTTTTTGGAAGTCGGTTAAAAAGGAGCCGCAGGGTGACGCTGGAATCGAGCTATTGCTAGAAATCGTCAAGTGAAGTCATCCGGAGACACCAGGAATCAAAATCAAATTGCCACTGTTAAATCTACCACCATAACCATTGCCGTCCTTGCTTTACGACGACTAAACAAAATAAAGACAATTCTTGATGAATGCCTACATATTCAATTTTAAGACATTTATGGTATTTCGTCTGAAATATGTCTTTATATATTGGATTTCTGTGGACCAACGATGTTCTCTCATTTTGAAATTGCCACCACCTTTTCTATACAGATTCAAGGACGATTCACCATCTAGCCGGATCATTGTTGCCGCAAGAACTTCTTCACGGACATAACGCTTTCGTTAGGTTATTTAAGACGGCAATGGAGGATATGCTTTCTGACGACCACAAAACCAAATGTGAGCTTGAATTGTGATGAAAACGTTGTACCAAATGTTTGAATAAAGAAATAAGTTTTGGGCGGGACGAAGTTCGCCGGGTCTGCTAGTTAATTATAAAACTTAAATTAAAGAAGGCCATATATTCAGGAAGAGTCTGGAACTCATTTGTGTAATGTAGTTATTTTTTTACATAGATTGATTGTTGCTTTAAAAAAGATATCTAAGATATCTTTGTACGTTTGCTTCTAATTAATGAAAACGATCTCAAATATGTGATTATGTATTTAATAATAATAGTAATAGATTGGCGCTTGCACATATGTG
>NW_023458561.1:7873921-7875077 GCF_013731165.1 Rhagoletis pomonella | reverse complement strand
TGACAAACTGGCTCGCTTATCTCCATAAACTGTCTTTATTTGCATTAACTCATGCATTATCTCCATTTGCTTGAAATTCAGTAGACGTAGTATAGGTATACATAGAATATAAATGAATTATTGTTTTAAAGTTCGAAATGTTATTTATCTACATATACTTATTATCTATACAAATTATATTAAGAGATGTTTTTATAAGAGGTGATTTCGCGAACGGCTGTACCGATTTTTTTTGAAATAGGCGCTTTTGGTTATAGACACCACACCGCATATTTCTGGAAGCATTTATAGAGGAGTCCTGGAAATTGGTATGAATATTTTGAAATCAATGCCATACTCTTGGAGAAAAGGGGGGGCTATTGGAAAAGAGGGCGTTGCGCCTTCCAAACATACTGAAATTATTACCTATCAGTAATACATATATAATTCTTCGGTACGTGTGTTTACGTGTGAACTCCTCCTAAATGATTTTAATGAAATTTCGTCCTAAAGTCCTTGTATGGTTTAGGTTCACTACTTAAAACGCCAAGTGGCTCTGGAGTCGAGTTATTATTAAAATCGTATTTATGATCTGCTCTGGCTAATATTCAAAACATGTATTGGTAACGTGAATTCCTCGCCAAGTGGCTCTGGAGTTGAGTTACTATTAAAAATCGTATTTATAGTCCGATTTCCCTCATATGATAGAGATCTATATTGGTAACGGTAGGAGCAATGCTATTGAAAACAAGTAATTTTTAGCAAAAAAAAACGACTTAAAAAAAAATATATCTAATATATAAAAATCTCGTGTCACGGTGTTAGTGGTCGAACTCCTCCGAAACGGCTGGACCGATCTTTATGAAATTTTTTGTGTATATTTGGTAGGTATGAGAATCGGATGTAAAGTATATTTCATATCGCTAGGTTCAGGGGGCGTGGCACCTCCCATACAAACCGAATATTTCATACTGCATATCTCTGAAAGTGTTCACGGTAGAGTACTCTTACTTGGTATGGAGATATATCAAACCAATGGCATACTCATGGAGAAAAATTGTGGTTATTGGAAAAAGGGGCGTGGCACCTCCCATACAAACCGATTTTTTCATACTACATATCTCTGGAAGTGTTCATGGTAGAGTACTCTAACTTGGCATGGAGATATATCAAACCA
>NW_023458561.1:7871966-7873911 GCF_013731165.1 Rhagoletis pomonella | reverse complement strand
ATGGAGATATATAAAACCAATCGCATACTCATGGAGAAAAATTGTGGTTATTGGAAAAGGGGGCGTGGCACCTTCCATACAAACCGAATTTTTCATACCGCATATCTCTGGAAGTGTTCATGGTAAAGTACTCTAACTTGGTATGGAGATATATCAAACCAATCGCATACTCATGGAGAAAAATTGTGGTTATTGGAAAAGGGGGCGTGGCACCTTCCATACAAACCGAATTTTTCATACTGAATATCTCTGGAGGAGTTGATGGTAGAGTGCTCGAACATGGTATGGAGATATATGAAACCAATCGCATGCTCATGGAAAAAAATTGTGGTTATTGGAAAAGGGGGCGTGGCACTTCCCATACAACCGATTTTTTCATACTGCATACCTCTGGAAGTGTTCACGATAGAGTACAGGAATTTGGCGATTAGGGTGTCCCTATCCTAAAATAATTTTCTCTATTTTTTCTTTTAGATCTTTTGGTATTTTTGTATGAAAAATCTAATATATAAAAATATCGTGTCACGGTGTTTGTGGTCGATTTCCTCCGAAACGGCGTAACCGATTTGAATGAAATTTTTTGTGTATATTTCGTAGGTATGACAATAGGGTGTAAAGTATGTTTCATACCGCTAAGTGAAGGGGACGTGGCACCTCCCATACAAACCAAATTTTTCACACTTTATATCTCTGCAAGTGTTCATGGTAGAGTACTGGAACTTGGTATGTCCAAGACATATAAAATCAAACGCATAGTCATGAAGAAAAATTTGAAAGAAGAAAAAATTTGAAGAAAAAGGGGCGTAGCACCTCCAATGCAAACCGAATATTTCACACTGCATATCTCTGGAAGTGTTCATGGTAGAGTACTTGAACATGGTATGGAGATATGAGAAATCACTCCCATACTCTTAGGAAAAATTGTGGCTATTTTATAAGGGGGGTGTGGCGCCTTTCAAATGGTACTGAAGCTATTACGTATCTTTGTATGCATATACAATTTTGCTAGGTTATTTAAGATGGTAATGGAAATATGCCTTCCGACAACCACCAAACCGTAATATTAGAAGATAAACGCGTCACTGAAAATCATGGACGTGAACTGTTGGTGAAAATGTTGTACCAAAATGTTTCAATACAAAAAATTAATTTTGGGCGGGACGAAGTTCGCCGGGTCTGCTAGTATATGTATATAAATATTTCATGATCCAATGATTGGATCTAAAACAGATTAGTATGGGACCACCTCTGAGACACTGCCTTTCCGAAAAAAGAATAATCGAAATCGGTTGACGCGGTCCAAAATTATGCGGTAATAAAAAAAAATATTCCGACGAACTGATAACCTCCTCCTTTTTTGGAAGTCGGTTAAAAAGCCGCAGGGTGACGCTGGAATCGAGCTATTGCTAGAAATCGTCAAGTGAAGTCATCCGGAGACACCAGGAATCAAAATCAAATTGCCACTGTTAAATCTACCACCATAACCATTGCCGTCCTTGCTTTACGACGACTAAACAAAATAAAAACAATTCTTGATGAATGCCTACATATTCAATTTTAAGACATTTATGGTATTTCGTCTGAAATATGTCTTTATATATTGGATTTCTGTGGACCAACGATGTTCTCTCATTTTGAAATTGCCACCACCTTTTCTATACAGATTCAAGGACGATTCACCATCTAGCCGGATCATTGTTGCCGCAAGAACTTCTTCACGGACATAACGCTTTCGTTAGGTTATTTAAGACGGCAATGGAGGATATTCTTTCTGACGACCACAAAACCAAATGTGAGCTTGAATTGTGATGAAAACGTTTTACCAAATGTTTGAATAAAGAAATAAGTTTTGGGCGGGACGAAGTTCGCCGGGTCTGCTAGTTAATTATAAAACTTAAATTAAAGAAGGCCATATATTCAGGAAGAGTCTGGAACTCATTTGTGT
>NW_023458561.1:7867678-7871866 GCF_013731165.1 Rhagoletis pomonella | reverse complement strand
AACCGAGTTTTGCCGAGTTACGCGTTTCTTCGCGAATTTGTACAAAATTATACAAATTTTTAATAAAATATGAAAAATACGTGTAATTTATTCTACTAATTCGGAGTATTTAAGTATTAACGTATTAGACATTGTGTGACTGTTTTGTGCACATATTTCCAGGTTTAATAAATTTTTTAGGTCATTAATTTCGTTATAAGCATAAAAATATCCGGTAACACAGGTGCAAGTGGACTTTTCTGTTTTCACAGTGTAAACTGACATAAATTAGTATCGGAAAGTTAGATTTTCAGAAATAAAAACTAATTTCGAAAGCCACTTTATTTGCAAGGAGTAACTGCCAATTTCTTTTGGAACTTCTTGAGTTTGACAGACTTGTGAAAAGTACTTGTACTTACCACGTGTAACAGCTACTTTAGTTATTAACAGTTGAACTTTTTGAAGTTGATTTGCATAGTAAAGACCATTAAATTAGGGATTTAAAATTAGCTATCTTAATCCTTGTTTAATTCTCTATGAAAAACATGGTTCACAAAAATGGGCGTTTTCAAAGAACTATTTCTAAATTTGTGTATATTGACGGGATGATTTATTTTGTGAGAATCAACCATTTTTTGTAATTTGTTTTCGTAAACTTATGATGGGATATATTTAGCAAGGATTTAAAAATCGGTGTTTTGCAAAAATTTAAATTTTATTATGGGTTCCGATAGAATACCTATCCAGAAATAATGTCTGTACGGAGGGTTTTTCTTTAAGGCGACAAACCCCTAGAAATGGGCGTGGAAATTGTAGGACTAAAGTTAGCAAAATGCAGATTTTATTGCAGATCTCGGCGGAATATCCCTTCGTTAACAACATTTGTTCCGCAACATAGATTCTGCCGAAATCCACAATATCCACAAATCCAAATTTTTAAACTTTGGTTTTAAAGTTTCCACGCCCATTTTTAGAAGATTCTTATATTGAAAAAGTTGTGGAACAAATTCTGTTAACCGAGGCATATCCTAAGGAAATCCTCAATAAAATCTACGTATTGCTAACCTTAGTCTGATACGGCCTTTAGTTCTTCCTTTAACTAAACTATCACTTACTTCTTTTCCTTTACTTATTCTGATAAATAAATCAAAACCTTACTAAAGTTTTTTTTGTGAAATCGTTACCTATCTACAGCGTGGCGACGAATAACTGGTACCATGGTTTTTTTGAGAAATAAAAGCGTCCTTTATAGATTTTGCGAAAAAAGTATTTTGTTGTTAATTTTCCACAAAGTTTACTTTAGTTGTATTAATTAGTTATTAAATTTTAATCCTTATTTACATTTGCCAGCAGCTTAAACTTTGAGAGAAAAGTTTATTTGGCACGCAAGTCTTTTTCAGGTGTATTTTTTCTTTGGCTTTGTACAAAAAAATACAAAAAAAAACCGTATGTGATCATTGTAGGATACATTTTCATCTACCTCTTCATAAAAGGTATAATTAAGCCAGCTGATTGTTAACGAATCTGTTACCAGACGACAAGCAATTATTATCGGATATGGCTTTGCTACATTTAATAAGAAATATGAACAAATCGACAGTAGATACATGAGCAGGCTATATACAGTAATTTTTCTTCCGAAATTAGACGCCTTTAGATACTATTTATACAGCGGTTATGTACGTATATACAAACTTTTAGATATCATAAGCCCAAAAATTGTTATGTTTTCGCAAATGTGTCTCCTAGCATCAATATAAAGGTTAAACTCTTTTAGTGCGCTCTAAAGTATCATTTGTATATGCACAAGTTGTTGCGCTGACAGAATCCCGAGGGCATAAAATAATTAATTGTGCAACTGATGCGCTGAGGAAGACATACATCTGTATGAACTGTGCCAACAGACACTTCGTTCATTTTTAATTTTGCATATACAAATTAAAGAGTTTATGAACGCCGATTAGCTTACTTTGTAAGACAGGAAGGCGTGTGGCTTTATCTCTCTCGCGAATCACACCTTCTCAGCGGATTGTGGTGCAACTATATAAGTAAAAGGTGATCCATCTAGAGTCTATGCCTTTTTTTTTTAATTTTACATAAAACAGAACTGTATACCGGAATCTTTACTATTATCCGAAAGTATAATCTCTGGCATTTACTTTTTAAAAGTAATTTCGTTCAAATATTGGCCGCGGACAGAGCATAATAGCCCAAGAGCCCGCGACGGCTAGACCTTCGTTATTTTATAAAGACTGAAAGCTTCTCTATGTATGCCTCCCACACAGGTAATAACGAACCCAGACTATGACATTTGGGTAGTGGTGGCTTTGGCAGCTACCAGATAGTAAAGGTGTAAAAATATCACCTCAAATTCGTTATAGTTAGTATAAAGGTCAGTTTTTATATATTTTATTCGTAATAATATTAGAAACTACGTCGTTCATTGCCAGACACTTAGCACGGTTCCTACCCCCTGCCAGACACCCTTAAAGCATGATAAGTTGTAGTTATACTTTCGTCATAGTATAAAAGCTGATTTTTATATCGAGCCTTAACCGCCAAAATAACGTAAGCGACATTTTTTTCAAAATTTTCTTTTTGATGCAGAAATGCATCTAGATGGTCTATGAATATTTCTGCATCAAAAAGAAAATTTTGAAAAAAATGTCGCTTACGTTATTTTGGCGGTTAGGGCTCGATATATGTGACTTGGGGAATCATCGAATGTTGTTTCCCCACTTGCCAGACTGTTTCGATGGTTCTTTCATCTTGCCAGACACATTAAAAGCCGTAGGTGCGAGCATGAAGAAACTGATAAAAGTTATACGTTTGTTGGTTACTTATCGGAGTCGGCGGTCTTTACAAGCTGAATTCCAATTTGTTGCAAAATTTGTTAATGCCAATGCTATTCGCTATGCCACAAAGCATATTTTTTTCAAAATTTTATAAGAAATATAAACGTAAAATTAGATTAAAAAGCTATAAAAATAGCTTATTTGAGAAAAAACTCATTAGAATAAAATGTTCATGTCAATAAAATACAAATCTAAAAAAAAAGCAAATAAGCAAATGGATGTATAGAATTGACAACAACAACCACGCTGTCGGGTTTAAATAGCGGCAAATCAGCTGCACTTGATAGTGGTTGGTTGAATAAGGAAAATGAATTAGCAACAAGAGTTTACGGGATGTACATAGGCTCAGTGGTTAACGCTTCTGACTTTGAACATCGGATACGCAGGTTCGATCCCTGCTGAAGTCTAGAAAAAAGAAGTCTGATGAGGAGATGTGGTGATCTCCGAAATAGTGCTATAACTTCTACCGCTTAGACTTTGTTGCTTTTTCAATTTTTCCTAATAAACAATCGTGGTACAAAGCTCAATAAAAATATTAAAAAAATAAAATGTTAACAAGCCACAATAACATTGACAAATAAAAATCTAATAAGTTAATTAAGCCTTACGAACTTTTTTTAAACTTAATTTAAGAAAAATTTCGATATTATATTAAAAATTTATTGTTTACTATAGGAGGGAAAAATTATTTTTATAACACTTTAGGGAAAATTTCAAGTTTTCAAATGACCCAAGAAAACTACGACACACAAAAATTTAATTTTCGATCCTAGATTATGAATCTGTTTACCGTTTTTCCATATCAGATCATTTTCCCAAGATATTTTAATTTTTATGAAAAAATCTATGTTTATCAAGGAAAAAAATAAAAAGATAATACATTTTTTGAAATTTGTTTTATTAAGGATACCAGAATTTTTTAACATTCCAGGAGGACAAATTTTCCACATTGAAAACACAACATTATTTTTAATATTTATTTTAACACATAAATAACGAATAAATTAAGGATTCAAAGTTTCTCTAATAACAAGTCAACAAAGTGAATATTAACAAGATTTTACTATTTATTTTTAACCGACTTCAAAAAAAGGAGAAGGTTATAAGTTCGTCGGAATATTTTTATGTATGTTACCGCATATTTTTGGATCACGTCAACCGATTTCGAAAATTATTCATTAAATTTTCTACCAGAAAGGTAGTGACGCACAGGTGGTCCCATACTAATTTGGTTTAGATCCGATCAATCCCTACAAGACAGCTAAGTATCATATGAGCGCTCATATTATCATCCTCACTAATTACAAAAGTACTTATCAAAGTATTCATTTTTGTTCGGGCCATGGGAAAAAAA
>NW_023458561.1:7860300-7867578 GCF_013731165.1 Rhagoletis pomonella | reverse complement strand
GTTTTCATTAAAAATGTTATAAATTTGGACCCGTTAAAAAGTTATAAGAAAGATATAAAAGTAGGCATATTCTTGTAGGGCATTAAATTCTCTAAGAAATTACCCTGAAATTGGTTATCTTAGAGACGATGAAAAGTATTAAATATGTTAATTATATTGCTCAACAAGGTATGGCGTTGATACAAAATTATAATCGAACTTTGACGAAAAACGAAGAACGAAAGCAGTTTATTTTTCAAGTAATACAATTCCCATTAAATAATTTAACGCGAAATCTTTAAGCAAAAAACAAAACTAACTTCAATTCTCATATAAAAATTTAGGAGTACCGTTAATTTTTTCATGATCCAACCCTACAAGGCATTGCTGAGCACTTTAGGCAAAAATTCTAACACATTTGCTTTTGTAGTATGGCATAAATGAGTAGTTTGACTATTAGTACTGAGGACTTTCTGATGACAACATTGAGGGGAAAATACTCATTTTTTTCCCATGGTCCGAACAAACATGAATACTTTGATAAGCACTTTTGTAATTAGTGAGGATGATAATATGAGCGCTCATATGATACTCAGCTGTCTTGTAGGGATTGATCGGATCTAAACCAAATTAGTATGGGACCACCTGTGCGTCACTACCTTTCTGGTAGAAAATTTAATGAATAATTTTCGAAATCGGTTGACGTGATCCAAAAATATGCGGTAACATACATAAAAATATTCCGACGAACGTATAACCGTCTCCTTTTTTTGAAGTCGGTTAAAAATAAATAGTAAAATCTTGTTAATATTCACTTTGTTGACTTGTGTTTAGAGAAACTTTGAATCCTTAATTTATTCGTTATTTATGTGTTAAAATAAATATTAAAAATAATGTTGTGTTTTCAATGTGGAAAATTTGTCCTCCTGGAATGTTAAAAAATTCTGGTATCCTTAATAAAACAAATTTCAAAAAATGTATTATCTTTTTATTTTTTTCTTTGATAAACATAGATTTTTTCATAAAAATTAAAATATCTTGGGAAAATAATCTGATATGGAAAAACGGTAAACAGATTCATAATCTAGGATCGAAAATTAAATTTTTGTGTGTCGGAGTTTTCTTGGGTCATTTGAAAACTTGAAATTTTCCCTAAAAATAATTTTTCCCTCCTATAGTAAACAATAAATTTTTAATATAATATCGAAATTTTTCTTAAATTAAGTTTAAAAAAAGTTCGTAAGGCTTAATTAACTTATTAGATTTTTATTTGTCAATGTTATTGTGGCTTGTTAACATTTTATTTTTTTAATATTTTTATTGAGCTTTGTACCACGATTGTTTATTAGGAAAAATTGAAAAAGCAACAAAGTCTAAGCGGTAGAAGTTATAGCACTATTTCGGAGATCACCACATCTCCTCATCAGACTTCTTTTTTCTAGACTTCAGCAGGGATTGAACCTGCGTATCCGATGTTCAAATCAGAAGCGTTAACCACTGAGCCTATGTACATCCCGTAAACTCTTGTTGCTAATTCATTTTCCTTATTCAACCAACTACTATCAAGTGCAGCTGATTTGCCGCTATTTAAACTCGACAGCGTGGTTGTTGTTGTCAATTCTATACATCCATTTGCTTATTTGCTTTTTTTTAGATTTGTATTTTATTGACATGAACATTTTATTCTAATGAGTTTTTTCTCAATAAGCTTTTTAATCTAATTTTACGTTTATATTTCTTATAAAATTTTGAAAAAATATGCTTTGTGGCATAGCGAATAGCATTGGCATTAACAAATTTTGTAACAAATTGGAATTCAGCTTGTAAAGACCGCCGACTCCGATAAGTAACCAACAAACGTATAATTTTTATCAGTTTCTTCATGCTCGCACCTACGGCTTTTAATGTGTCTGGTAAGATGAAAGAACCATCGAAACAGTCTGGCAAGTGGGGAAACAACATTCGATGATTCCCCAAGTCATATATATCGAGCCCTAACCGCCAAAATAACGTAAGCGACATTTTTTTCAAAATTTTCTTTTTGATGCAGAAATATTCATAGACCATCTAGATGCATTTCTGCATCAAAGAAAGAAAATTTTGAAAAAAATTTCGCTTACGTTATTTTGGCGGTTAGGGCTCGATATAAAAATCAGCTTTTATACTGTGACGAAAGTACAACTACAACTTATCATGCTTTAAGGGTGTCTGGCAGGGGGTAGGAACCGTGCTAAGTGTCTGGCAATGAACGACGTAGTTTCTAATATTATTACGAATAAATTATATAAAAACTGACCTTTATACTATAACGAATTTGAGGTGATATTTTTACACCTTTACTATCTGGTACCTGCCAAAGCCACCACTACCCAAATGTCATAGTCTGGGTTCGTTATTACCTGTGTGGGAGGCATACATAGAGAAGCTTTCAGTCTTTATAAAATAACGAAGGTCTAGCCGTCGTGGGCTCTTGGGCTATTATGCTCTGTCCGCGGCCAATATTTGAACGAAATTACTTTTAAAAAGTAAATGCCAGAGATTATACTTTCGGATAATAGTAAAGATTCCGGTATACAGTTCTGTTTTAAGTGTTTTATGTAAAATTAAAAAACAACAAAGGCATAGACTCTAGATGGATCACCTTTTACTTATATAGTTGCACCACAATCCGCTGAGAAGGTGTGATTCGCGAGAGAGATAAAGCCACACCCCTTCCTGTCTTACAAAGTAAGCTAATCGGCGTTCATAAACTCTTTAATTTGTATATGCAAAATTAAAAATGAACGAAGTGTCTGTTGGCACAGTTCATACAGATGTATGTCTTCCTCAGCGCATCAGTTGCACAATTAATTATTTTATGCCCTCGGGATTCTGTCAGCGCAACAACTTGTGCATATACAAATGATACTTTAGGGCGCACTAAAAGAGTTTAACCTTTATATTGATGCTAGGAGACACATTTGCGAAAACATAACAATTTTTGGGCTTATGATATCTAAAAGTTTGTATATACGTACATAACCGCTGTATAAATAAGTATCTAAAGGCGTCTAATTTCGGAAGAAAAATTACTGTATATAGCCTGCTCATGTATCTACTGTCGATTTGTTCATATTTCTTATTAAATGTACATACATACATAGATTACTTCCCGAAAGTAGCAAAGCCATATCCGATAATAATTGCTTGTCGTCTGGTAACAGATTCGTTAACAATCAGCTGGCTTAATTATACCTTTTATGAAGAGATAGATGAAAATGTATCCTACAATGATCACATACGGTTTTTTTTTGTATTTTTTTGTACAAAGCCTAAGAAAAAATACACCTGAAAAAGACTTGCGTGCCAAATAAACTTTTCTCTCAAAGTTTAAACTGCTGGCAAATGTAAATAAGGATTAAAATTTAATAACTAATTAATACAACTAAAGTAAACTTTGTGGAAAATTAACAATAAAATACTTTTTTCGCAAAATCTATAAAGGACGCTTTTATTTCTCAAAAAAACCATGGTAACAGTTATTCGTCGCCACGCTGTAGATAGGTAACGATTTCACACAAAAAAAAAACTTTAGTAAGGTTTTGATTTATTTATCAGAATAAGTAAAGGAAAAGAAGTAAATGATAGTTTAGTTAAAGGAAGAACTAAAGGCCGTATCAGACTAAGGTTAGCAAAACGTAGATTTTATTGAGGATTTCCTTAGGATATGCCTCGGTTAACAGAATTTGTTCCACAACTTTTTCAATATAAGAATCTTCTAAAAATGGGCGTGGAAACTTTAAAGCCAAAGTTTAAAAATTTGGATTTGTGGATATTGTGGATTTCGGCAGAATCTATGTTGCGGAACAAATGTTGTTAACGAAGGGATATTCCGCCGAGATCTGCAATAAAATCTGCGTTTTGCTAACTTTAGTCCTACAATTTCCACGCCCATTTCTAGGGGTTTGTCGCCTTAAAGAAAAACCCTCCGTTCAGATATTATTTCTGGATAGGTATTCTATCGGAACCCATAATAAAATTTAAATTTTTGCAAAACATCGACTTTTAAATCCTTGCTAAATATATCCCATCATAAGTTTACGTAAACAAATTACAAAAAATTGTTGATTCTCACAAAATAAATCATCTCGTCAATATACACAAATTTAGAAATAGTTCTTTGAAAACGCCCATTTTTGTGAACCATGTTTTTCATAGAGAATTAAACAAGGATTAAGATAGCTAATTTTAAATCCCTAATTTACTGGTCTTTACTATGCAAATCAACTTCAAAAAGTTCAACTGTTAATAACTAAAGTAGCTGTTACACGTGGTAAGTACAAGTACTTTCCACAAGTCTGTCAAACTCAAGAAGTTCCAAAAGAAATTGGCAGTTACTCCTTGCAAATAAAGTGGCTTTCGAAATTAGTTTTTATTTCTGAAAATCTAACTTTCCGATACTAATTTATGTCAGTTTACACTGTGAAAACAGAAAAGTCCACTTGCACCTGTGTTACCGGATATTTTTATGCTTATAACGAAATTAATGACCTAAAAAATTTATTAAACCTGGAAATATGTGCACAAAACATTCACACAATGTCTAATACGTTAATACTTAAATACTCCGAATTAGTAGAATAAATTACACGTATTTTTCATATTTTATTAAAAATTTGTATAATTTTGTACAAATTCGCGAAGAAACGCGTAACTCGGCAAAACTCGGTTGGTTTGACATCACTTGCAGCAAATTTGCTAGTAAAGCACGAGCAAGTTGAAATTATTTCTCGAAAGTGATTTGCGTAATTTCGGTTGCAGGTAAACCTTGCAATTTTTATTTCCGCAAATGATTTCTGCAAATCTGCAAAAAAGACTTTCTGGCTGTTTACACGGGAAAGTAGACTTTCGACTTCACATTTTGACAGGAAAATGCGTAGAAAAAGCGCTTGCAATGCCACGTTTAACCGCGCCTTAAGTTAGCTTTAGTACAATCGTGACCATCTTATATATATAAAAGTATTAAGCCCGTTAGCTTTAAAACGACGCTAAGATGAAGTCTCTATGATGAGCAGAACCCGAGATATACCGATTTTAAGAAGTACGTGATTAGTCAGAATCACGAAAAAATCCCTACTTTGATAGGTCATATCTCCGAAGAAAGGAATTAAAAAAGATGTCCTCGAATACGTGTTAGCTTATTTCATGTATAGAACCCATAAAAAATTTGAAGCGAATCGGAGACATGATATATTTTTTTTTACGAAATCCGTCCGACTTAAAAAAGAATGGCTCATATACATATCGCTAGCTTATAGCCCTGACAGACATGTGGATTGTACACCATGGTATGCATACTATGGATTTTGATACTATTTCGATGAGACACACATCTAGTACGTATACCGATGTTTGGTTCTTTATCACAACTGATAGCATGTATGTATGCCATTTTGCTCGCGCCGCTCTTACAGTCGCAATGGCCGAGTGAACAGACCGCTAGATTGCCACTAGAGAGATCCGAGTTCGAGTCCCCGGGGAACGCGAAAATGAAGGGAGGAAATATTTGTTTAAGAACAATTTTATTAGAAAATAAACCTAAATAAGTGCTTTAGTGTCATACAAATTCAATGAAAAAAATTTTGTTTAACATTATTATTATTATTTTATTCTTTATTGATGAAAATAAAATATTCCACCAACATTTCTAGCGCATTAGCTGCTGATTTTTATTTAAAAATAAAAAAAATAAATTAAATAATACAAAGAAAAAAATCTCCTACGCGAGGGCTCGATTTCGCATCTCTCAAGTGACATTCTAGCGCTCTGATCACTCGTCCTTTGCGACTGTTGGACCACCGCGAGCAAAATGGCATACATACATGCTATCAGTCTCATCAGTATCAGTATCATTGTCTCTGTTTGTTTTCACCACACATTTTTGGTGAAATTTTTTTTTACTCTCTGGCTGTGTTTCATGGTATACTCGCTTTATACCACGTTCATTTTCGTAGTATAGGAACCAGCTTCCAACCACTTTGTATGATGGTATAATTGTGGTTTACAACGACAGACATGTAGTATAGAATCCCTGCAAAAAATTGTGCGACTAATCTCTAAAGAGAGTATTCCGAGATTACTCTCAATCGGGTACGATTGGGCATTAATTAGTCGCAACTAGTCTCACACGGGTACTAATGGAGCTCAATTAGTCTCGACTCATCCCTTATGGGTGTAATTGGAGATCAATTAAACCCCAACTCATCTCTAACGGGTACTATTAACGATTTAAGGATATGAACGCACTTAGTCAATAAAATTTCATGTGCGGCGTTGGCACGCAGAGAGAGTATTCGCCTAACAAAACTGAGCACCCGGTTCGAATCTCAGCTGGCGCAAATTTTTATTTTTATTTTTTAAAAGTGACTAGTCGATTTTTATACCCTTTCGGGTATAAAGGTGAACAATTAGTCTCTTCATAGGACATGCTCGAACAAAAGCGAACAGTACATTCCATATAAAGAGATCAAAAGTGGTATTAGTCGCATGTTCCTTTGCGATTGCTCCCGGAGTCATCCCGGATTAGTCCCATTTTTTGCAGGGATGCTAGTATAGTATATAAACCATGCGTCTGTCAGGGCTATTAGAGTGCAAAGTTGCTATGTCCATTTTTTTTTAATTTTACAGGAGAGGAAAAAAGCTTTATAGCCATGCAAATATTTGCGTGTTTAAAGCAGATCGAAATTCCATACGAATAAGAAGGATTCAATATTTATTAAAAGATTCCGTATTTTTCTCGTCAGATTTTCGGTACGTCTTTTGGACTTTTCCTTTAATTGAATGTAAACAACAAAGAATAAAACAAGTGCCTTTATCCTTTTCGGAACGATATATATACATATAAATTTATGTACCTACATAAGATAGCAATTATACATTCATGCGTACAATAAAAAACATCTTGGGCGGTTTAATTTTTCAGTTCGAATTTTCTTTTTCCACATCCAAATTAAGGCATCAAATCCCGGACCATTTTGTGGTTCCCGGGATTTCGGGATCTTAAATTGGTAATCCCGGGATCACGGGATATTTCGGGATATTATTACCATTAATTAAAATATGCTAAAAAACTAGTTTTGCAGTCTTTCTTTAGTGCGAATACTAGAAAGAAAAATAAATCTGTGTTTTTAAGAAAATAAATATAAATATCTTTGTTTTATATCAGTTTAAAAAGCTAATTACAAACTGAATAAACTAAAAACTACGAAATTGAAATTCATTCATATTGCAGTCGAAGTCATTTTAACAGTTGAACTTTTT
>NW_023458561.1:7858942-7860200 GCF_013731165.1 Rhagoletis pomonella | reverse complement strand
AATTCATTCATATTGCAGTCGAAGTCATTTTAACAGTTGAACTTTTTCAAATTACACCATCCTAATCCTTGTTCAATTCTCTATAAAAAAACATGTTATACAAATTGGGTGTTTTTTTAAGAACTATTTAATTTTTTTTTATGACGGGGTGGTGAACAGAACCCGAGATATAACAATTTGAAGAAGTACATGGTTATTAAGTCAGAATAACGAAAAAATCCAAAATTTGACAGATCATATGTATATCTGAAGAAAAAAGGAAAAATATGAAGCCAGTAGAAATTGTGACACCAAATTTGGTGTACGGTATGAAAAAGAATGCCTTGTATGTATGTTATATATATTATAACAAAGAATAATAGTACTGGGTGGCGCCGAATGAGCTATATGGTTTGAGTTCTTTATAACTTTTTTAATTATTTTATTTTTTTTCAGAAATTTGTGAAGAATACTTGAGGAATTAATTATGAATCATTGCACGATCGAACAATGTGCACAAATAATTGAATTTTATTCCTTAAACCAACGGTCTATTGTGTTGACACAGCGTGCATATCGTCGTCAGTTTAATGTGCGCATTGCACCCACAGCGTCAGCAATAAACCATTTGATTGGAAATTTTCGTCAACATGGGTCTGTAAGAACCCTTCCTGGTGCCGGAAGAACACCTATCGTGCTCACTGCTCAAAATATTGAACGTGTATGGAAGATCGTGCAGCGTAGTCCATCAACATCAACAAGGAGGCGTTCGACACAACTTGGACTATCACGGCGGTCGCTGCAGAGAATTTTGATGACATTAGACTTGTTCCCATATAAAGTTCAACTTGTGCAAGAGTTGAAGACGACAGACTAGTAGGCTGAACCGCCACCAGACGGTCGTTAACTAAACACCTTTTTAGTGCACCTATAATAATTTACGGCGGTGTAAATTTTAATCCGTTATGTCAATCCGTTTTATTTTAATCGGCAGTTGAATTACAGATTTTAAAAACACGGTTAAAATTAATTGTTTCTTGCTATTTAGTAATTTCGTAATTAAAGAAATTTTTTCTTTTGAAAAATTTTTTGATATAAAAAAATTCAGTGGATTTCGTTGTTAAAAGCACCGTATTTTAATATAAGTTTTATAATTATGTCACCATTCGAAATGGAGAAAATTGATTTCGAACACAGACCGTCTACAGACCGGCTTGCCGACATATAAAAACCCAGTTTGCATTTTTGACCGTCTGCAGACGGTCAAAAATGCAAACTG
>NW_023458561.1:7856925-7858842 GCF_013731165.1 Rhagoletis pomonella | reverse complement strand
CTCTCTGGTGGGAGTTAGAGTTAAGCCCCAATGGATAATTTTGTAAAGCACTCAATTCTGAAGAAAAACAATGATTATACCATAAAATGCCTCTGAGCAATAGAATTTTGAAGAAAAACAATCAAAGTTGACGTGTATTTTGAACAGAAAATCTTTGCACGCCTTGGCCGAGCACTTAATATTAATATTAAGTGCTCAAATTTTCAGGGAACTTGTTTTTAGGTATTTCCCACAAAATTTCGAGGTGGGAGTAAAAAAATAGTCGCAAAAAAATCACCCTTAGACATACATATTAGAGTGGTTCAAAAAAGTGTTTTTATGGAAATTCATAAACGCTACTTCAAATTATTGTTATTTGTGATAAAAACAGAAAAGCGTGTTTTTTTATTTAAAAAAAAAAAGTTTTCTTAGAGGTCGCACTGGTCGGCTTTTATAAAAATGCTGATGTTCTCATTTTTTTTATTTTCTTGACATGTTAAAATGCCGCTAAAAATATGGTTTTTACATATAATTACTCTGGTATTATAGGGGAACATTCCCTTAATTACATACCTGTCTTGGGCAGTTAGAATGGGCCTAGTGCCCGAAAATATGCTCTCAAAAAGAGAGTAGTAAAATTAAAACGTTGATACTGAACGATTTACGCATTGTCATGGGTTGGAACTTGTTTCCAGGGGTTTCTGGGGTTGCTAATTAGGGATCTGAAGTCAGTTTTTTGAAATTCATAATCGTGGATCCAAAATGGCGGCCCATTTTTTTAAAAAATGATTGGATTTGTTCGAAACTCAGCACCCGAGAGTTTTTGTGGTCGCCGATTACGAATCTGAAGTCATTTTTTTTAATTCAAAATGGCGGATCCAATATGGCGATCAAATTAAAAAGAAAGTACTAAAACTAAAAGGTTGATACTGAACGTTTTAAACATTGTCAAGGGTTAAAACACGTTTCCAGTGGGGTTCTGGGCTTGCTGATTACGAATCTGATGTCAGATTTTGAAAATTAAAAATGGCGGTTAATAATTTCAAACGAATCCAAGCATTTTTTTAAAGTTGGTCGCCATTTTGAATCCACCATTTTGAATTATGAAAATCTGACATCAGATTCGTAATCAGCAACCCCAGAAACCCACTGGAAACGTGTTTTAACCCTTGACAATGTTTAAAACGTTCAGTATCAAAGTTTTAATTTTAGTACATTTTTTTTAATTTGATCGCCATATTGGATCCGCGATTTTGAGTTTAAAAAAGTTGACTGCAGATTCGTAATCGGCGACCCCAAAAACTCTCAAGTGCCGGGTTTTGAACAAATCCAATCATTTAAAAAAAAAATTGACTGCCAGTTTGGATCCGCCATTTTGAATTTCGGAAAACTGACTTCAGATTCCTAATTAGCAGCCCCAGAAACCCCCTGGTAACAAGTTCCAACCAATGACAATGCGTAAGTCGTTCAGTAGCAACGTTTTAATTTTACTAGCGTCTTTTCGAGAGCATATTTTCGGGAACTAGATCCATTCTAATTGTCCAAGACAGGTGTGTAATTAAAGGAAAGTAAGAAAATAAAAAAATTGAGAACATCAGCGTTTTTATAAAAAACCGACCAGCGCGATCCCGGGATTCCGAGGTGTAATTTAATTTACTACCAAATTAAAATAACACGACACTCAGACACTATAATGACATAAAATAATTATAAAATGTAAATCTACAAATAATCAAATAATATATTACAATTCAAATACTACAGGGTGGCGCCGAAAGAGCTATATGGTTTAAATGGTCTATAACTTTTTTATTTATGCGATTATTACATTTTTTTTCTTTTAAATATAGTATATTATTGGGGAGTTTTTTGCAATTAGCTCTGAAAAATGATATCCTGTAAGTGATGTCCATTTTCTGCTTCGCACATACGTGCTCT
>NW_023458561.1:7855640-7856825 GCF_013731165.1 Rhagoletis pomonella | reverse complement strand
ATAATGACATAAAATAATTATAAAATGTAAATCTACAAATAATCAAAGAATATATTACAATTCAAATACTACAGGGTGGCGCCGAAAGAGCTATATAGTTTAAATGGTCTATAACTTTTTTATTTATGCGATTATTATATATTTTTTCTTTTAAATAAAGTATATTGTTGGGGAGTTTTTTGCAATTAGCTCTGAAAAATGATATCCTGTAAGTGATGTCCATTTTCTACTTCGCACATACGTGCTCTTTTTAGCATATTTTCCATAACTTTTCGCAGAATTTCGGGTGTAATGGCCATGATTTCATTTCGAATGTTGGTTTGGAGTTGGAGAATGGTTCTTGGTTTGTTAACGTACACTATTTCTTTCAAATATCCCCAAAGAAAAGGAGCTGTTAAATCTGGTGAACGTGGAGGCCAGTTAAAATCGCTTGTGCACGAAATAATGCGTTCGCCGAATATGTCCCTTAACAAAGCCATTGAGGCACGTGCAGTATGTGCTGTGGCCCCATCTTGTTGAAACCACAAGTTTGGATGGTTTTCCACAGCTGGCCTAATAAAATTTTCCAACATCGTCCGATATGCAGCACCGTTGACAGAGATTGAGACACCACTTTCATTTAAAAAAAAATTGGGCCAATTATCCTTTCGGGGGATACACCGCACCAAACAGTACACTTAAGTGGGTGTAATTCTCGCTGATGCACTGCTCTTGGATTTCCGTAGCCCAAATCCTGCAGTTTTGCTTGTTGACATACCAATTTAATAGGAAACGGGACTCATCGCTCATTGCCAAATTGTGAATAAAGTCTGGACTTTCCTCCGCTTTTTCACGAAAACGAATGGCATATTAACCCTCTAGTAGGCCATTTTTTTATGAGTTGAAAAATTCAGGGATGGGTGAATTTAGCACGAGAAACCCAAAAATGATGTCCATTTCGATCTGTGACATTAACTGTCTCTTACACAATGTTGACCTACGAACCGGCAATCCCGTCTGCAGACGGTCAAAAATGCAAACTGGGTTTTTATATGTCGGCAAGCCGGTCTGTAGACGGTCTGTGTTCGAAATCAATTTTCTCCATTTCGAATGGTGACATAATTATAAAACTTATATTAAAATACGGTGCTTTTAACAACGAAATCCACTGAATTTTTTTATATCAAAAAATTTTTCAAAAGAAAA
>NW_023458561.1:7848048-7855540 GCF_013731165.1 Rhagoletis pomonella | reverse complement strand
ATTGTTATTAATTTTCATTTAAAATATGGGTCGATCTATATCAGATACCACATAAGTAAAAGTTTCGAAGTTTGCAAAAAGTTCTCAAAAATTAACTCAACTTAAAAAAATGTTCATAAAAATCTCGATATTTTTAATTAGATTTTCTAGAAATATTTCGATGCGGTATCATAGCCCATTCAATTTCAGTACAATAAAGTGCAAGTTTCAAGTCGCTAAAAATTATGATTAATTTTTTAGATTTTTTTTTGTGGAGGTTGTGCGCATTTTCTTCCATATGGGTGAAAATTCCTCAACTGGACCTCGGATTTCAGTCAAGTTCGAATTTTTGCTTGAAAATTTGTTGGTAAAGAGGTTTATTGATGTGAAAGCTATTCTGAGAATTTCTTTGAAAAATTTTGATTTCAAAGTTTTTATAAGCAAATATACTTTTAAGCAATCTATTTTTCAAAACTCATTTTCTCTTAAAGTATTTGACGAGAGTAGATTAAATTTTTTTTGTAAGCGTACTAACATTTGAGCTTTAAAAAGAAATATTATTATAATATAGACATTTTTTTAATATAAACATTATAAATATTCAAGTTGCATTAAAAATATGTTCTCAATAAATCCAATCGTACGAAAAAGCTAACAAGAAACTAGCAAAAGAGGAGAAATTGAGAGAGCAAAAGTGACAGCTGAACTTGCAAGTTTTACTGGATTTTTACTGGATAAATTTTTACTAGCAACTATTTGATAGTAAGAAAAACAGCTGATGGCATGATGCTTAATGTAATTCACATTAACTAAATAATTGTTTGTGGTGCTTTTAGAGTTGCAATTGACAAAAGAAACCTATTTGAATATATAATAAGATGGGACATACTAGTTTTCTTAGAAAATTGCATCGGAATATAACAAATTAATCAGCTGTTCATAAAACTAGAAACTTCTTGCTGGTATTGCGTTTACGTACTTTCTTGCATATTTCACTCATTGGTAGTAAATATTGGCCTACTCTCCGAGAATACGAAAACACAACTAATGATGGCATTTGTAGTATTTTTAATAGCATTTATTTTAAAGCATACCTCCCATATAAACCTAACCTCAAAAACGTCTTAAAAATGCAATAAAAAGTGCACTGATGCATATATATAACTCCGAAATTTTGAATTTTATGGAAATTGCATTTTTCCGCTAAAGAGAGAGAGTATATTCGATTAAGAATGACCAGGATTTAACTTTCCCTGATTCCATATATACACATCTGAAAATGCCTTTTTTGCCTTTTTTTAAGATATTCGCCTTTACTAACTTTAATTGTAAATGTAATTCCTGATAATATTTGAATTGGGCGCCACTTGTATCAACTCACGTTGGGGGCACGTTTAGTAAATTTAAGGCTTTTCTCCGCGAACATCTAATAAAAATGCTGCCAGAAAACTTCAAAATGCATCTTGTTGTTCAATGTTACTACAACTACTATTAGTCATAGATTCAAAGTACAAATTTCTGATATAATGAAACTATGTAGTGCATAGAAAAAAAAAATAAATGAATTTTTTTTGATTATTTTTCGGTTTTTGTCTTTACTTAGTACCTTATTTTGCCTTCTGGTTCCTTTTCCTGCATATTTTCCCTTTTTTTTTGTTGGTTTTTAGATCCTAAAAATCCGTTCCCTGGTAATAATGTTGTGTGTGAACTCCAACAAAAGAATGGAATTAATGGGATTATTTTAACACATACCTCCGATGCAAAACTTAACTTAAAAATGCCTTAAAAATACTATAAATACCATCATTATTATATGAGGTTACGTTAAAAGTCGGAAATATGAGCCAATTGTTAATTGCTACTGTACGCGCTTTCTAGTGAACACGTTGCGTGCATAGGCGGTGAGCTTGCATGGTTCACGATGCGTGCGCGCTGTGACAAATGTTGTTGTAAGTCGAAAACAGAAAAGTCTAACAATTTTTTTTTACAAATATTAATGCAGTTTCGAAAATATAAGCGAAAAGGAAAAAATTCGGGTACTGTTTATGAATTTGTACAACGATTTTGGGTTGCCGTGCCCAAACGCGTGAATCGAATCAAAAAACTTTTACACACACTTGTAGACAACAGTTCACGCTTTATTACAAAAATTTACATTACTAAATCTGTGCACTAATTTAACAATAATGTCGGTTGGAAATATGGTATTTGTTGCAAATTTTTGATATAAATTTGTATATACATTTTTATATACAAGATATTTTTATAAAACACCCAGTAACCAAAATAGATATCACTGGGGCGGTAGCCCCAGGTTTACCACACAGAAAGGGAATTCTAGTTACCTCATCCTTTCCCAAGGTTACATCACTGGGGCGGTAGCCCCAGTTATGTCACACAGAAAGGAGAATTCTACGTAGTAAGGGTTATAATCCCTAAGCGCGGCCAAAGGCCGCCTACGCAGAAAGGTGTTCTCTGCAAAAGGTGTTCAGCCCCCCTTCTTCGGACGCAAGTTTAACTTTGTTTTTTCCTTGCAAAAAATCGAAAATTCCCCTATTTTCAAACAGCTCCCCAGAGGTCTGTGGGAGGGGTTGGGGGGGTAGGGGTGGCTTTCATAAAGCGGCGTCAATCCTCTTTAGTTTAGGGGGGGGGGGTTTGTGGGGCCCACACCCCCTCCCCCTCCGCCCCCACCCCTAAATCGTTGTACAAATAGCTAAACATTTCCCAAAAATTCATTGAGAACATATTTTGAATTCAACTTAAATATTTATAATGTTTAAATTAAAAAAAAAAATCTAAATTATAAAAATACTTTTTTTTAAGCTTACAAAAATTTTTATCAACTTTCGTCAAATACTTTAAGGAAAAATGAATTTTGAATAAAAGATTGCTTAAAAATATATTGGCTTATAAAATCTTTAAAAATCTAAATTTTTCAAAAAAATTCTCAGAATCCCTTTCAAATGTATAAACCTCTCTAGCCATAAATTTTTACGCAAAAATTCGAACTTGACTGAAATTCGAGGTCCAGTTGAGATTTTTACCCATATAAAAGACAGTGTTGTTCATGCATTATATGGAAGAAAATTCGCAACACCCTCCACATAAAAAAATTCTAAAAAAATCAACGGTAACTTGTAGCTATATTTCTCTTACAGAGTTGCATGCAATAATGCTTGCCAGTAACCTACTCACAATAGCCACTTTAAACCACGACCATGTTGAGTAGAAGTTGAAAAGAATAGCGAAATTGTCGAAAATACGGCAAAAATCTTGTCCCGGCGGAACATTTCAAATTTAATGCAAAATACGGAACGTCCCGGCAAATACATTTGGACATCAGGCAACGCTACACCACAGCGGTAAATGTGACAATAAATAGCACAAAAAATTAAAGATACTATTTATTTATGCTTTTTTCCTATCGAGAATAGAAATGTACTGCTTTCTCCGTTTCAGAATCTGGCAAACCCTAGTTATACAAGACCCAGAATGCTGGTTCTGCCTTAATGATGAGGAAACTTCCGTACAAATTCTTTATGGATGTCCAGCCTTGGCGAGACAAATACAAAGTTGCTTAAAGCTCCACTGGCCAAAGCTTTAGAAAAAAGGATGTTGATAGTCGATCCATTCAGGGTTCATTCAGGAAGCCGAGGGTGTCCTGGGCATACTGGGTTAGGGAATCTCTACAGGATAGCTTTCAGGTCGCAGTGTCTCTAATTCCGACATTCATCTATCTACTCGGATCTATATCTCTACCTAGTTCCAAATTGTTGCACTCTCGCAAAATAACATTTTTGATGCCTGAAACTATCTCCGTTTACAAACGTCTTGCGAGTATTCTCCAAAAATTTTGAATAGGGTTTAGGTTAATAATAATAATAGATTGGCGCTTACACATTGTGTGTGGCTGAGTTTTCCTCCGATTTGTGGCATGCGACTTGACAAAGGAGCGGGACCAATAGTTCTACGCCGACTCCGAACGGCGATTGTATTTTTATGAGAAGCAGTTTTTAATGGCAGAAATACGCTTTTTTCTATATTTTTTTGCGATGTTGCTTTGATTAGGGCTAGCACCCAGGCCCTGCGGAGTGGAAGCGCGCACTGCTTACCACTACACCACAGCGGTAGGGTTTAGGTTAGTTATAGGATAACTCGTACTTCGAGATATCTTTACAACAAATGTGAGAAGTTTTTTTCCCCGTATTATACACTGCTCTTACAAGTTAAAATCCGACCCAACAACATTTTCGGTAGCTCATAGCTTGGCAGATTTGCTAAAAGATTCGATAATTCTCTGCCTTATCAACCTATGCTATTATGATCCTTCAGAACTCAAGATCAAAGAGCATAAAAAGTATGCTTTTTTTTATTTGGGGAAAACGAGCAACACCTTCAACAAAAAAAAAATTCAAAAATAAATGGCAATTGTGTGGGCTACAGCACTGCATACTCAAAATATTTATAAAAAATCTAAATAAAAATTTAGAAATTTTTACAAAGTTTGTTGACTTTTCTAAATGTTCCACAAATATTCGATTTATATAGTTTTTTTTACAGAATATGCTATATATAAACAAATAATTAAAATTAAAAAATATTAAGATAAATGCTCAAATCTTGTCAATATGTGTTTTCATTGATGCTGCAGAACGGTGTCACTTGTTCCTTACCTCTGGTAGGGGGTAACAAGTGATAGCAATGCTTTGACCTGAAAATACAAGGGACGGCAATTATTATGAGTAAATTTATTTAAATCAGCATTTAATCATTACTTTATGATTTATACTTTTTCGCTCAAAGATAATAATTATTATTGATTTTAATTTTTTCGTTCAATGGAAATGATTATTATTTGATTTTTATTTTGCGATCACAAATAATGATTATTTTATGATTTTAATTTTTTCGTTCTGAGATAATAATTATCACAATTTAAACAGAAATATCGATATAATCGCGAAACCCTGGGCCAAATATAGTAAAATTGCGTTTTTAGTTCTTCACTCTGACGTCAGTAATTCAATAATGATTTAAACAATTCAGAGAAATGTGCTTAGAGAAGAAGTTTGGGTATAAAACTATAGAATTTAAACAGATTCGAGTTTCTGGTGCAGAAAGGCTGGTAAATATTGAAAATGTCATTTTAAAATTCTATCCTTGTTTTTGAAAAAATTATATGTTATGGGCTTATATAAACTCGATAACATCCTCGAATTTCGTTCTTCTAACTTTGACAGCTTAAAAATTACCTATTTGTCCTTGTGAATCCCAAAAATTTTAATTTTTTAAAATCTAAAGAAATTTCGTATTGCCTTTGTTACTTCTATTTTTATTCTACATTGCATTGAATTTTGTTTAACAATTTTTGGAATTAATCATATCTTTGAAATTACAAAGTCCTTCAAAATAAATCCTGCGGTCATAGAGAAAAAGTAAAAACGCCACTTTATATAAAAAAGTAGGTTTCAACCCCATTTATTTATTATTTATTTCATGGTAGGAGAGCTTCTCAAACAATATAGAAGCACCTTTTTGGATTCAAGTTGTTGAAAAGTAATGAATATCTAAATCCCGGGACTAATCCGGGATCCCGCGATTGTGAAAACGCCATCCTGAAAATCCGGGGATCGGAAAAAGCCAAAAAATTAACATCCCTAATACAGACGCAACTTACTGAAATTTTGGACTGAAAATTTTGGGACTTATTTCTTTTATTATGGTGTCGCTACCTCTGAAAAGGATACAACGGAAATCTTTTTGAGCTTTTGAATGATCATTAAGTGAAACAAATAAAACTCAATAATAATTATTATCCCTGAGCGAAAATAAAAGTCAGGTTATAATAATTATCTTTGAGCGAAAAATTAAAACTCAAATATTAATTAATATTTTTAACAGGGACGTGAGCCGGGTTTGAACCGAACCGGTTTTGAACCGGAAAACCGATTTTTTCTATTAATTAACTGAACCATTCCGAACCGAAATTATCCACAAATGTTTGATCCGAACCGAAAACCGAACCACTTTTCATAAAGGTTTAAAGGTTCGTTTAAACCAATTTTGAATAGATAAATTTACAACACCATGTTTGTTTACCATGTGGCAATATCAAATGTAAAGTCAACTCATCTTATTTAACATACACTTGAAATTTAACCTTGTGCGTTGTTGCACTTGACACTTTACATTTAGACTTGCGCGTTATTTTTTTTTAATTCCGAACCAAAACCCCGGTTCAAAGACTAAAAAAACCGCTTTGTCGAACCAATCCAAAAGTGCAAAAACGGTTTGAACCGCTGAACCGAACCGAAAAAATTTTTCATCCGGTTCACGTCCCTGATTTTTAATCTTTATTGTTTGAACTCGAAAAACAAAAATCATTGTAAATTACAGTGGGACGTACGAACACAAATCCGTGAGTGTAGTTAAATTTGTTTTACGACGATTACAACTTGTTGATTTTTTTGGGTAACAATTTTAGCTTAAAATTTAAAAAATAATGACTATTTTCCGTCCCTGGAATATACTCTTACTTCAAAACCCCCATTCCTTACCACTGGTGGGGGGAAGTC
The DNA here is from genome assembly GCF_013731165.1 of Rhagoletis pomonella. Taxonomy (NCBI): domain Eukaryota; kingdom Metazoa; phylum Arthropoda; class Insecta; order Diptera; family Tephritidae; genus Rhagoletis; species Rhagoletis pomonella. The sequence continues at coordinate 7,848,986 of NW_023458561.1, read as the reverse complement.
GAGACTAAAAAGTAAGAGGTTATTAATATTAAATGTTAAATGTTTTACCCCTTACCTCTGGTGGGGGGAAGTAAAACATATATAAAAATAAGAAGAGAAGAGAGAAGTGGTTAGTGAGACTTGTATTTCAAATCTAATCAGTTTAGTTATTCAACACTTTTCCTTTATATACGATTTTCTAACTCTATTACCTTAACCCTCGGCCGCTGTGGTAAGCAGTGCGCGCTTCCGCTCCGAAACGCCTGGGTTCAAGCCCTGGTCAAAGCAACATCGCAAAAAAATATAGAAACAAGAGCAGCGCTGTCTTCGGCTATGCCGAAGGCTTCATACCTTTCATGAGCATCTAAAAATTTTACTTAAGCAGATTACTGCATTTGAAAAAATGTACATATATATTCACCGCAGGAATAGATAGAGGAGATACATATATAAAAAATCATATCTAACAATCAGAGGAATGGAAGATATACCTAATATAGCACCAATCTACACGATTTTCACTGCTGTGTGATCGGTACGTGAACCGGTAACACAATTTAATGGGTTTAGCTACCTACATCAAGGAGATATATCGCAAAGACTGGTATCTGGACAATTAGTGGTATAAGAGATAAAGCTCATACAGCATAAATTTTGGCGATTTTCTCAATAGACTTTGTATTATTATTTATAAAATTGCTTACGAAATTTATCGGTTTTAGCTATCCAAATAAAGGAGTTTTACAGTAAAACCCCATATCTGAACAATCAGTTGTATGGGAGCAATAAACAGGTTATAGTGACCCGATCTTTGTTAATTTTACTGTAAACTTTCTGTTGATAATGAGTGAAAAAAGCGCGAAATTTCATGTTTCTAGCTGCATAGATGGAGTATCTGAACAACCAGTTGTATGGGAGCTATATGTAAAAGTCACCCGATCTCTGATATTTCCCGCTGT
>NW_023458561.1:7846215-7847948 GCF_013731165.1 Rhagoletis pomonella | reverse complement strand
TGGGAGCTATATGTAAAAGTCACCCGATCTCTGATATTTCCCGCTGTATATTCTGTTGTAAATGGGTGGAAGTATTGCAAAATTGCATGTTCTAGGTGCATAAATGGAGGAGTTATAACGAAAATTCACATAACTGAACAATCGATTGTATGGGAGATATATGTTATAGTGGCTCGATCTTTGCTATTTTCACTGTAAGTATTCTGTTAATAATGAGTGAAAACGGTGCAAATTTTGATGTTCCTAGCTGCATAAATGAAGAAGTTATGGCAAAAAAGCACCAACCCAACTCGTTTTAAATTTGAGAATGTACGTTATAAAATATGTCGTTGCGAGGTGCACAGAAGCTTTTTCGTTATACGAAATTAAAATTAAGAAGAAAAAAATTTAATTTTATGTTCCGTCTGATGGTAATTGAACCCGGACCCCACTCAGCTACAGCCATACATCGTCGTCTCAGAAAACGGATGTCGAATGTTACAAAACACGGTTTTGAGAAAATTGACTTTGAAGTTTAAGGTCGAATTAATCCGAAACTGTACGGTAGATTTTTGTAACTTTTGAAGGAGACGTAGTTGGTGTTATTAGTTTTGATTTCCCATATTTTTACATTTAATATCTCTTAACGTTAATGAGAAAATTTACTTTTCATTCCGTATACATTTGTCGTAAGTAGCGTTTACTCACCACTTTGTGTCCACAGAACATACGACAATAGTAAAGTATCTATTTCAACGACGATGGTATAATTTGATGAAAAAAACAGACATATTTATTAAATAATGATTACTTATTAGAAAAAACATAACAAAAACATAATCATGTATTTAATAAAAAAAATCTGTACATCTCTTATGCTGTAAATATGTTACGAACATACGTTTTCTTTATATAAAAACAAAAAACAATACTTAAATTCAGTCTTTTGTACATTTTTATCTCTTTCATTTCATTGGAGACTCAGTGCAAGCTAAAATTTAAAAATTTAAAATTTTAAAATTAGTTACTTAGTTTAATTTTCAATTTTAATTGTATCGTTATAGTAGAGAACCATCCAATTGTCGTAAGTTCAAAGTTTTGCGATACATACGACAAATGTTTTATGATTAAAAAAAGATTACATTTGTATAGGAATTTGTCGTATGTGGCACATACGACAAACGTTTTATGATTAAAAAAAAGGTACGTTTGTATGGGAATTTGTCGTATGTGACGCATTTTCAGCACATACAACAAAAGGCATACCCAATCATTAATATTATGTAACATACGACAAAATGCGCACGAAATATCTCAAAAACTAATGGAGATATAAAAAAATGGATTGCAGAAATCGAAAGAGCATGTCCAACTTAGTAAATCTGCATCAAAATCCCAAAATCGTGATTTTGCACATTCGTCATCCGTTTTCTGAGGCGACGACATGTAAATGTTTTTCAAATGTTGAGTTTGAATCAACATCACAGCGCGCGATTAGTGCATGATGTCGTACCATGTATGTACATATGTATGTATGTATATGTTGTCACCGCTTTGCATGCTTTGTATACCCTGTGGGGAAAATCTCTAGTTCTGAACTGGGGCGCTTCTAGTACATTTAAACCCAGTACTGGTTCGCGATAAATCTCTTTTGCATGCAAGCAACTGGCGAATTTAACATGGCGATGTCCTAGGAAGTGTCAATTGCCCCCCGCTGCATCCCTTTTTCGATAGTTCCGAACTAGTCCTAAATT
>NW_023458561.1:7844671-7846115 GCF_013731165.1 Rhagoletis pomonella | reverse complement strand
AAGACCTAGTACGGAACTAGAAATTTGATTCACTAGTCCGTGGTTTCCCTGCAGGGTACATATGCTTTCTTAATTACATATGAAAAAGAATCCGTCCAGTGTAAATGCATCATTTCAATACGGGAGTATTTGATTTGAATATTACCATTATACGTAGTGTATGTATAATGAAAAAATCCATTTTGTTAAGAATTTTCACTTGAATTAAAAACGAACATTTTTAAACGGTAATCAAATAAATTTTTTTATTCTTACAACGCGTTTTATTTTCTCAGTGTACTTATCAAGTTTCAAAGTTTCTGTGGATCATTTTAAAATTTATGTTGCTTGCATTAATTTTGATTAGGATTGTTGATAGTTTCAAAAATATCGCTTTTCGATATATCGAAATGGCGAAATTGAAAATCGTCGTATCGATAATATCGTGTTTGAAATAGCGATATATCGATATAACGGACTGAAAAACTGTTGCAATGTCAGAGCAATATTTAAGAATCCTTGTTCAATAATATCAAAAGAAATGAAGAACAACTTACAGTATCATTTACTATACATTTTTCAAATATGAAAGATCTGTTGGCAGACATAAAGTCTTACATGTAAAAATTTTACTTCCAATTAAAAAATTTAACTATCAGAATTTTAATCGTACAAAAAAAAAACGTTGGTAATGTTATGCACACATATTTCTATTAAAATTTGTTGAACTGATGAGGCTGTTTCCAGCTCTCAAGAAAAACGAAAAATTCATATAACATGACGCACAAGAAATGGAAAGGAATTTTCTTTTATCAAAATTTTTTAAATCAGAAAAAATGCACTTATATTTATTTCTTCAAGCAAATTTCAGTAAAAGCAAAATGCTTTCTCAAGTAACAAATAATGAAAAATATTTCTTGTGATTTTTCTTGAGTGCTGGATTGTAAGCTATATATAGAAAAAATATGGTTATGGTGTAAGCTAAAGCATACAATTATTTTTTTATGGTAACCGGCGATTTCTGCATAAAATATCGATATCTGATATTATCGCCCAAAAAAATATTGCGCCGATAATATCGTATCGGAAGTAAAAAATATCGTCAATATCGATATATCAATATAATATCAACATTCCTAATTTTGATATTGTTCTTGTGTCTCTAATGGACCTGAGATTCTGGTATCGTATAGATTTGTAAGTACACATGTTCAAAGATATTTCAACAATGTGAGTGACGTAAAGTTGAAGCAGAGACTTTACAAAGTGTGTGAAGTGTTGGGTCCATTTTTTCTGACTCCCACCTCGAACTTTTTCACATTGGACATTTTTACTATAAAGATACACCGCTAATATGTTTAAGCCTTCGCCACGCTACTACATAAATACTACACAGTGATTTTCTAAATATACATACATGCATATGTACATATATATGTACGTATTAGGGCGATTTTTTTGCGAC
>NW_023458561.1:7841758-7844571 GCF_013731165.1 Rhagoletis pomonella | reverse complement strand
GTGTACCAAGGTGAGTGAATATTTCCGAACCCTGCTTACAAGTAAGTATACCCATAAACGTGAAAGTGCAAATATTAATAAAGATTTTTTCTTGTGCAAGTCAGGATCATTTGTGTGGCCGTCCACCAAATGTAATTCAATTTAAGATATTGAGCATGTAGTTTTTAAATGCATCAAATATATTGATTTTTAAAAGATTATTTTATATACATTGCATCTTTACTATTTGTATATTTCTTCATATCGCACACCGTCTTCAAAAGAGTCACAACTCAAACTAATACGTTTGTCAGAAAATGCGAAAACTATTTCTTAGCACATGATAATAATATGGGCTAGGGCGACTTTATCTTAGTTTTTTTTAACAAATTATAACAATAACTTGCTCTAGCTTTTGCTGAATGGTAAATAAAAGCTCGGCGTACATTTTTAGTGCATGATCTTAAAAATGCCAAATTTTGAGTTGTGACTCTGTTGAGGACGGTGTGCGACATAGCCCCTTTGAATAAAGGATTTGTTTGAATTCCATTAATTTTGTTTAATATATATACTGGAATTTTATTGAAACATGGCTTATTTTGTATATATGGGAATATTTGTCGATAAAATTCTGTCAGAATTGTATGTGAATAAAATTCTCTCATTCTTCATTTATTTAATTTTTAATATCTATATAGCATGTTTAATATACCATAAAAAAGTTAATTCATTGTCTACTGTGTAGATAAGTGGAATCTTCTTTATATATTTAATTATATTTTTATATAACAAACGCAGTTCAGCACTACCAGACTACTTTTCCTACTACATTTTCACAAAACGGGATAAAATGGTTACCCGCTTTCTCTTTCCTTCTCAAACGCAACCTTACAAGGCAGTCGATTGGCACAAATGTCAATATTTATCCAAGCTTGCATTATTGAATCATGACAAATGTATACCAAAAATATTTGAATTTATATTAACGGTCCACTTTGGCTTTTCGTGCCGAACGGAGAACGAGTTCAAAAGAGAAACAGCTTCGCGATTTTGCATGTAGCTACGCGAAAACTTTCATATTAACGACGAACGACGAATGCGATTTTAAAGTGAACATGCAGAGGAACCCCGATTTCACCGAACGCGGTCAGCTGAGTCTCAATTTCTGCACTAACACATGCACTGTTACAATTTATATTAAAATAGCACCACACTATTTTCACGAGAGGTGGATTACATTTCACTTCTGAGGCTGTCAGGACGCCTCTTTAGTGTAGTTTAATATAGTTTAACAAATCGAATTTATTCAATTAATTTTTACAGGGTTTAATCATTTAAATTTCACAAAGCCCTCTGCACGTGACGAACGGCTATACTACTCGGTTCGTTGTTCGTCTCATTTGCGTGGTTGCCAGATTGCTGACAATTGTGTGTTGAATTCGAGTTTTTAATTGATAAAGGATTGCAACTTGGTAAAGATTGTAATCAAGTTCTCCTCCAACGTGCAATACATACCTTCAAATGCAGTTCCATATAAATTGCCAAAAATAGAAATCCCAGTATTTTTTGGCGACTATTCCAAATGGATTTCTTTTAAAGATATTTTTTGTGGGGCTTATTTCAAACAAGAAATTTCAAACACAAAAGGGTTGCCCTCTAGACATATCTTAGAGGAGAAGCACTAAATTTAATTGAGCGTTTAAGCATATGCGGCAATAATTTTGAAATAGCGTGGAACATTTTGCAAAAAAGATACTATGACAAGAGATTAATTACCAGTACAACTTTCAAAAATTTGATTGACGTACAACCAGTTACGCTCAAATCGGCAAAATCTTTAAAACAGTTGCATGATTTGGTGACTGCAAATTTAGGTGAGGGAATTAATTTATCACTTGACGATTTTAAAAATGCATTTCTACATGTCTTGGTCGTTAGAAAATTAGACTCAGAAGCTAAAAGTAGACATGAACAATTATTGGAAAATTCTTCTGAAATTCCGTCAGTTGAACCTCGTTTGAATTTCCTTCAAAAGCAATTCAAAGCGCTGGAAGATCCCGAAAGATTTTTAATGCAAGGTGAAAAAGTGGCCATTCTGTGAAAATATTCAAATGCATTTTGAATTGTGAAGAAAGTCATTCACTTCAAAATTGTGATAAATTGAAGAAACTTTCAGTGGAGAAAATAATGACAATAAAATATGCAGTAAGTGTCTTAAATCAGGGCATATATTTATATTTTGTACAGCTCCGAGTTGTACGAAATGTAAAAAGGCACATCACATTTTATTGCACAAAGTGTAAGGTAACATAAGCAAAAGGTGTCATTAACTGCACAAAATAAAAAATAAAAACCATATTTTACTAGCTACAGCATTAGTGAAACCAAAGAACAAGGAAAGAATGGCTATAAAAGCCAGAGCAGTTTTAGACAACTCCTCTCAAAGCAATTTTATAACAAATTCACTAAGGAAGAAGCTAGGTTTAAATGTGAAAAAAGTAGATAGTGTGGTAGAAGGTGTGTTAAAGAAACATTTCTAAGGTTATTGGCCAAGTAAGACCTGATTTAAAATCAGACAATAATCCTGAGTTTAAAAGCCAAATAGAAGCGATAGAACTTAAGGAGATAACCCCAAATATGCCACGTGAAAGAATTGACTTAACCAAGTTTCCGCAGGTTCAACCCTTAGCTGATCCAAACTTCCACATCCCTAATAGAATAAATGTCTTATTCTTCTTCTTCTTTTTTGGCGCTGTAACCGCCTAAGCGATTTTGGCCGAGTTCAGCAAGCACGCCAGTCGTTTCTCCTCTGTGCCAACTGACGCCAATTGGAA
>NW_023458561.1:7827116-7841658 GCF_013731165.1 Rhagoletis pomonella | reverse complement strand
ATCTTGAGAATAGAAATCGCTGCATCTTTTCGGCGCATCAATATTACATAGTTACATCCCGAGCTAATAAAAGGAAGGTAATAACATATTATCCAGTATGGAATTTTATTTGTATTTTTTCCTTAAGTTCTGAAGTATGTATATGTATATGCGTACTTAGTTTTTAAATATCTTAACTTTAAAGGGAATTTTATTACAACCTCTTTTTCGTTACCATTTTAAAATTACATTTCTCAATTCTAACAGTTATGTTATAAAATAATGCTCCAGTAATGTGTTGGATAAGTATAGTATATATTTTACCAAAAATTTACTTACAAAATCGCTCATATCCAATGAATTTGAAACGAAAAGCCAAAGCAAAAGCGAAACAAAGAAACAATGATACTTAGGCATGCTTTTTCACAAAATTGTCTGCTCCTTCTTTTGTTCTATTTTGAAATTGGAATAAATAGAGTAGGCATTACTGTAACGCTGATATGCCCAAATTGCCAAAATTACATCAAGCACCCTCTAAGTGACAACACCTTATGATTATTTCACAATGGGTAAAACCGCTCGCTCAATTCGTCCGCCATTGGGTTTTTTGACGTTTGCTAGCATTTTGAGTTTACTCTCTCGAAATAATTCTAATGTCAAAGAAATTCAAAATGATTTGAAATATATACATATTTATTCAGAAGTTGAAAAAACTAAAAAAAATGGAAACGAAAAATTAGTTGCTGCTTTAACGGCGGCGGAAATTCCGTTGTCGTCTGCAAGCAAAGCAATATCAAGTTCTTTAAGCTCCCGCAATTACCGTATAAGGGCAAAAATGGATCGAGGCTTATTGCCACACCACTTGACCCAATGTACCTTACTATTACAGGTATTGTCTTCCCAGAGAGCGCATATTCCGATCTGCCTTATTAAAAAAAATCATTGTTGCCCACACTAAAACGTTTACTGCTAGGGAAAAGGGATATTTCCATACCCCATACCAGCGGTGGGCAAGACCGAGGCCGAAAAGAGCCACACGTAAATTCTAAATGCTACAAAGAGCCACAAAAAAAACAACAAAAACAAAAATTTTATTTTAAAATAAAATTATTATTTGAAATGAAAAACATTAATTTTATTAATATTATTTATAGATGTTAACCCTAAAAAGATAATCATTTTTTGATATACGTAAGAGAAAATCATGCGTAGAATTGACGCTGGACTTTTAACCAGCCACATCGTTGTATTTTATTGATTAATTTCGAAAAAGCTAATATAGACTATATACTATGTACTATAATTTAAAATATTTTTATAATCATTTATTAAGGAAAAAAACCAAGACAAAATTATGATATGTTGAAAGAACGAAAAATATGCCGAAAACACATGCGTCAATTTTATGCAGATTATCTTTTCAGGGTTAAAGAAAATTCAAAAGATCGCTTTGGCCAAATTTTCAAAATCTGGTTTTACATCAGTTAAAGCTGTTCGTAACAGTTCTGTTAAATGTTGGCATCAACAAAATTCCGGCGAAATGTCATCTGTTCTCTCACAAGAGAAAAATATCCAAAAGAGTAGGCGAACAGAAAATTTGCAGAAACTTGCAAGTTAGACGAACAGCTGATACAAATTTTATTTACATTCAAAAGCATAAAATTGAAAACGTAAGAAAACAAGTCCCGAAGTCTTATCTTGACACAGTTTACTGACTAAAAAAATAATTACTTACTTCCTACAAGTTTAATCAGTTTAATCATATTATTATTTTAACTTCCTTTGGTCAGCTGTTTTCTTGTTGGCAAATTGCAGTTGGCAAAAATTTTTTCCAGCAGAAACTAGCAGCTTTCCCTCAAAATGAAGTGTCATTTTGCTCTCTCAATTTCTCCCACTTTGCAAGTTTTTTGCGTACGCGAACACAAAACGCTGATAGTTTTTATAACTTTCAATAATTATCAGGTACGGGAATGCAACTATTTAATTGTGAACGGTATTTTGACTGTACGAATTTCATTGTAGAGTACAAAGACTGTACCAAAAATTGAAAATATACCGAACGCAGCTGTTTTCAACAGTGGATATTTTAAATCTGGTACTTGCTGCCGGAATTCAAACAATAGCAAAGCTTTATGTTGCATTTCCAATGCCTTGTCTTCTTTTAATTCCAAAAACTCCAACTCTTCTTCGCTTTTCTTAAAAAGGAGTATTGTAAATTCATCCTCAATTATGTTACATAAAAAAGGGTTTATGAAGTATGCAAACGTACACTTAAATAATTTCAAATCGACAAATCTTTTTTCATAGTCTGCTCCTAAATCATGTGCAATATTTTTTCTAGCCATGGAAAATTATGAGCCGCACTTTGCTAAGCAAAGAGCCGCATTTGGCTCAAAGAGCCGCGATTGCCCACCGTTGCCTGAAAATGTACTGATTTTTTCCAAGCGTCCTGAATTTGTCCCGCATTTTATTCGTTATTTTAAAATTATCGGAAAATGGATGGATTTTTTCATAAAAGTGTTTTTTTGGTACTTTTCGTAGCTTTTCTTCAATATCTCATGAAAAAATCTCAGTAAATTTTGAGCCAAAGATAATGAAAATCGGATTAGAAATGTAGATGCTATGAAGCGCAATCTGCACAAATTATATATTTTTGTAAAGGGCACATAAATACCTTTGTAACTCATCGTTTACGTCGATTCATGACGTCGATTTTTGACAAATAACTGCGAAAAGTACCAAAAAACAAAAAAAGGGTATTGTTTTCGTTTTGAACGACTTAAAATTTGCCTATAAAATAATCTTTTAAAGATTTTCACTTTTCGTGTAAGCTATTGTAATTAAATATAATATGTTTTACTATACTTTTATAAATATTCATGTTTTTGTACTACGTAAATATATGTAGGCATATTTTTGAAAAATTGTCCTTCATTTTGAATGCATATTTATGGTCACCGTACAGATACTATATATGTTCACGCATTTTTTTAAACAAACCATCTTGCAGAGAACTTATTTATTTGCAAAAGCCGGAAAAAAATTTTTGCTTGTAAATAAATTCAAAATTTTTATGACTCACTTAATTTAAAACGTTTTTTCTTTTGTTTTGAAAAATTATAATAACTAAATTGAGCGAAACAAAAAGCAAAAGAATCAACATTGAACTGCGTCAAAATGAAAATAAAGGAGCACGAATTTCGATGTGAAGCAAAACTGTCTGGGAAGACAATATCTGTAATTATTGTACCATGATTTTTATCATGGTATCTTACATTAGTACGCGTAAATACTCAAAAGCATATCAGAATCTAACCAGGGTAAGACAATGCGCGCATGTTTGTTGGCGGGTTAAGGTGCCTTTAGGCCACACATCAAAGTACCATCATTGTGTCGTGTTATGCAGTAATTGTGTCACGCTTGAAACAACGTGGCACCTTTACAACATTATCCAGCAGCAACAACCAACTCAAAACCAAATCCACTATTCCCCCCATAGATTTCGCGCCACCATACGTCTGCTAATGTACGATAGAGTGTATGTGGGGTAACTACGCATACAAACGGTCTCCACTCACACAAATATACCTAACAAGGCTCCTGGGCGTCGAAAGTGTCAGGCGCGCACGTACTACTTCACGCCTTAGACGCATTCGCCACTTCTTTGATGATGACTAATGATGATTTTGCTGGTGCTGTGCCACTACTTTTAGCCAAAACTGCAGTTGCTTTGCAAGGCCGGTTTCAAGCATAGGCGCTAGACTAGGAGCCCGCGCCACAAGGACAGATAGAAAAGGAAAAATTAAAAAAGTGAAAAAATTATGTTTAATGCAAGCAAGTCAATCAAGGAGATGCTTAGTTCTTTTCCATCCTCGCCGAAGGCGATTCCCATAGTAGTCCAAATAATTTCATAACTAAATAGCAAAATTAGTTTCGTAACTAAAGGGAAATTCGTCGTTTCGTCGAGTCGGCGGCAGGTAAACGATGTACGCTTGCTACCGCCAGACGGATCAGGTTAATACTCGTACCCTAGGCCACGCCACCCCAATCCGCCTTTACGTCCCAACCGACAACAACCAGTGTTGCCGTTTTAGTCCTTTGGTTGCTAAATTTAGCTACCACATACTTTTTTGGCCACATAAATTTAAAAGCGACCCTAGCCCTTTTTTTAGCCCTTTGGAGAATTTATTCATACTTGGCATGAAAAAGTTGTATATGCTTAATTTGATCTCATTTTTTTCATTTATGTAAGAGATGAATTTTTAAACTAAGAAAGACTGATATATATACATATATGTATTGTATGTTCCTTACGTTTTTATACATACATACTATAAAAGTGTTAGGGCTGTTAGCTTTTCTATTAACGATTTAACTATAGTTTAAAATATATAAGTTTACGGCCCTTAATATGCTTAATTTGTTAAATGGCCCATCAAGTCGATTGACCGCGTATGTTCTTGTGGTGTGATTTTACCAGCTACTGGTGCGACTTTAAAAACTATTTCAAAATTTTATGATTGTACCAGCATGCTGGTGTCGTGAGTGGTGAAATTAGCTCAATTTTCTAAGTAAAAGGTATTTTGGCGTAAATTTCTTGCACTATATGAGTCAAAGTCGTGTTTGTGGAAGATTAACTTCACGATATTGCAGTTGTGAATTAAAAAAAAAAATGTTCAACAAAATGCTAGAAAAATTATGAAATTTCGGCCCTAATCATTTCGATCTTTCCTCGACCTCATTTGTAAGGAAATAAATATTGTACCAGCATCCTGGTAAGTTATATGCTTCGAGCCTGATGGTACAATCGCTTTTTTTTCCCGAGTTCGTTGTTTTTATATACCATTACTTATTCAAAATGTTTGCGTGTATACTTATATATGTATATGTAAGTAAAAAATTTTAGCTACCATTTTTAGCCACAACGACTTTTTTTTAGCTCTTTTTTAGCCCTTTTGGCTACCAGTAAAAATTATTCGCGGCAACACTGGCAACAACGTTGCAGTTTATTATCTGTCATGGCAATTTACAGTTTACTTGCACACGCTTAAGAACATATGAAACAAATAACTTACACCAAAAGCGCCTAGTTTCTGAAATTCTTTTTATCAGTAAATAATGAGGCGTATTCTTGTTTTCGTATGAATCGAAAATTTGAAATTTTTGTGTAGAAAATGATAGAAAAATTTCATGATTTTCGATTCGTACGAAAACCAGAATAGGCCCCAATATGTTAGTGTTATGGCCGAGCTTCTCATCATATTTGTGGTGTGTGCCTTGATGTCACACAAAGGTCGAATGTTTATATAATTTATAAACAAAAAATTAAGAAAATATTAAAAATGGTAATTTTTACCTGTTAGGTTAGGTTGCGTTTACATCTTGAACAAACTCACATCTGGAGGATGGCCCGCCGCAGTGGCTCGGCGCGCGAACGCGGGCCGCAGTGGTATTATGCACTTTTAAAGCTGTATACTACGTACATATGTATTCTAAAAATGGATTTTGTCAATATTTTTTGAAGGAGCAGTACGTCCATGGATTTTACTGCGCTTTCGAAGAGGTAATATTGTCTAAATCTTGCATGATTTTCAACATTTCTCACATTAATTAACTTTTCAAATGTGTATTAATATCCGGATCTTAAAAACATATACTCTTGACCTTCTCCGAAATGAACTAATGTGGGGGCCCATACCACAAATTGAAACTAGGGGTTCATAAGTCGTAAATCCGGCCCTATTGCTTAGTGTCTACGCTATAGGAACAAAACTGATGAAATATGCATGATGGCCTTGCGGCTAAAGGAACGCCAAAAGCTCCAAAAAGAATCTTAAGAATACATAGATTTAATCTAGATAAGAGCAGCATCGTGGAGGAAAGTTGATATAAGAGCTTTGTTTAGAAGTATGAATGTCACTGTGCCGTCTTAGAACTTTTTGCCGAATGTCTTACTAAAGGACTCCCTCTTGCTATTCTCACAGGTAGGACAAGCAATTTAAAAAACTGTGCCAATTATTCTCATCCAATATTTTAGAATAAAGAGGAAATAAATTAACTCAGGTTTTAGCTTCAGGAGTCTATTTTATTGCGGTCACAACAGATGTATAATTTTAACTGAAACCTTATAAAACTTCTTTGAAAGCAATGTTGGAAGTGATAAAGTGATCATTCTATTCTTTTTGGTTGAAAGTTTCTTGGATACATTTATAAATCTCGTTCTTGCAAAAGCCACGTATGGCTCTGCCCATGCCAAAAACAAGTTCCGGTAGATACAACCCTGCCCTTTGAACCGTTTGACCTTATGCTTTATTGATCGTCGTAGTAAAGGCCACATTTAGCGGGAACTGTTTTCTTACTAAGTGGAAAAGCATGACTGGAAAATTAATTTATGGGGTGGTAAATCCGACGTACTTAGGGAGTTTAAAAATTGTATAGGATATAAATGATCGTTGATCACATGTTTTTGAAAAGAATCTGAACTGAGGTAAATGCTTTCTTCATCAAATAACAGATTTGAAATAATATGCTCATTAATTTTTATGTAATCATCATTTTTTTGACGTAAACTCGCTGCTGAATAAATTTGGGTAGTGTTGTTATCATTGATTTGCGTGCCATTGAATACGGAAGTATTACAATAGATATATTTTGCTTTGCTGCCTTTATTCTTAAGTGCACATTTAATATACCTACCCTAAAATGCACATCAGCGGCATAATTTTTTACATTTATAAGGCAAATGCTCCGACAGATGCATTCAACATATCTGCACATTAGCGATACCTGCCTTAAAAATTGTTCAACTATTATCAATTATCAAAGAAAGTATTACGTTTATCTGCACTGGCCCTACAATTCACACACCGTCTTCAAAAGAGTCACGACTCAAAATAATACGTTTGTCAGAAAAAGCGAAAAACTATTTCTTAGCACATGGTAATCATATGAACAAGGGCGACTTTACCAAAGATTTTTTAAGAAATGATAATAGAAATTTGCTCCAGGTTTTGTTGAAAGGTAAATAAAAGCTCTGTGTACTTTTTATACCCGAGCGCACTTGTGCACAAGGGTATGTTAATTTTGTTCACATAACGGTTGTTTGTAACAGCCAAAACGAATCGAGATAGATATAGACAAATGTATACATAAATGATCAGGATGAAAAAATAAATCGATTAAGCCATGTCTGTCTGTCCGTCCGTCTATCCGTCTGTCCGTCCGTCCGTCTACACGATAACTCGAGCAAAAATTAATATATCTCAACGAAATTTGGTATGTAGGTTTCCCTTAATCCAAAGTAGGTTGGTATTGAAAATGGGCGAAATCGGACTGTAACCACGCCCACGTCCCATATAACGGTAATTTCCAGAAATACGAAAACTGCGATATTTTAGTAACAACTGAAGATAATTCACTCAAAATTGATATTTACAATCATTTTTAGACGAAAAATAAGAATATTATACATATTTGGAAAATGGGCGTAGCCACGCCCACTTATGGTTACATGTGTATATCTTAGGAACCGCTGCACTAATTTCTTCCAAACTTGGCACAGTTGTTGGCCTTCGCACTGCATACCAAATGGCCGAAAATTTTTAAAATCGGACAATAACCACGTCCACATCCCATACAACGGTAATTTTCGGAAATACGAAAATGCGATATTTTAGTAACTACTGAAGATTATTCACTCAAAATTGATATTTACAACAATTTTTAGACCAAAAGTAAGAATATTATACATTTTTGGAAAATGGGCGTAGCCACGCCCAGTTATGGTTACATGTGTATATCGGTAACCGCTGCACCAATTTCTTCCAAACTTGGCACAGTTGTTGGCCTTGGTACAGCATACAAAATCGCCGAAAATTTTTAAAATTGGACGATAACCACGCCCACATCCCATATAACGGTAATTTAGAGAAATACAAAATCTTCGATGAATCAATAAATATTGAAGCTAATTTATTCAAAATTGATGCTTGCAACAATTCTTTACCAAGAAATACGTTTATGGTAAAATTTTGGAAAATGGGCGGGGCACCGCCCACTTATGATCACATATATGTATATCGGTAACCGTTCTACCAATTTGTAACAAACTCGGTGTGGTTATTGTGCTTGCCACATGAAACTAAGCATTGAAAATTATTGAAATCGGATTAAAGTTACGGCCGCTTTTCATATAACGGTAAATTTCAGAAATGCTTGAAACTTCAATATTTCGAAATTGAAGGACGCTAATTTACTCAAAATTGATATACCCCGGTTTACCATCTAGCGGTAGGTTTCGGAAAGGTGAAAAAACATATATTTAATATTTGCGCCGGGTATTTAATGTTCGGCTCCGCCCGAACTTAGACTTTCTTACTTGTTTAGCGCATAATTTCATTAATGCCAAATTTTGAGTTGTGACTCTTTTGTGAATTACCTAATTTTACAAGCTTTTATTTATTTTGCTCATCTCGCAGAACAACGAAAATGGCTATCAGTTTATTTACGTTTTATTTATTTACGTTTTGTGTGGCTTTGAAAAACTTTCTTTTTTCTACGTTGTAAGTGCTCCTCCATTATTTGGTTTCATAGGGATTCGGATGCCTTCCTCACTGAAGTAGTAAATAAAAGTCGCTTAAGTGCTTTTTACGGTTAAGTGCACACGTTTTTCGTGCAAAGAAGGATGGGCAGGTTAAGCAAAATGTACTGTAATACTTTCGTAAGTATATATACATTTATTCGCTTCATTGGAGTATTCAGTGTGAACTTTTAAATCGGCAATACCTAATTAGAGTGGACATTCAGTAAAAACATGATCCACATATGCCCGCATATTTTGGGTCAACTTGTGAGTTTTAACCTGTCGCCATAAAGTTTTAACTGAACTTTCAACGATGGCCGTCCTACTGCCATGTCAAACTACAGATAAAACTTGACGGAAGTCTCCACCAAACAGAACGATTTTGCCTCCAAGAGGAAAACTATTATTCATAATGCCTCTCAAAAAGCGATCTACTACACTTAGTGCTTTTTTTCGGAACCATCGAAATCTCATCCCAAATAATGAGGTCCGAGTCTCGGAGAATAGTTATAGTTTGCAATTCTCTTCAAAATTATTACTGCGGGTTAAGAGAGCATTTAAATACCTTTCATTCGCTGAACGCAATGCAAATTTTTAGTCCATCTATATTTAGTCAATAAAATTCTAAGCAGGTGGGATGCCTATCAAAAATTTTTTTTTTTTCCCTCAACCGGCGAAACTGCCCTTCAAAATGGTGTTTCAATCATTCAACTAGATGGAGTTTTATGGAAGATAGAAGATATGGCGCTTTATTGGCCGGATACAGTGCTTTAAGCATCCAAAAGTCCCCTTTCTTTAATAAATAACTAAATTTGGACTAAATGTGACTACTTTTCGGACGTACGTCAGCTTCTTTTCTTCAAAATGAGGTATCATTCATTAGATTTGATGAAATATTAAAGGAGATATCGTTAGGTAACAGAAAATTTCCTTTTATAAATAAGTATGTATATTAGGGTGGTCCAAAAATGCATGTGGGAAAAAGTAAAGTCGGAATTTTTACGCTCTCACTCCCTATGATTGTTCTGTACCGAAAAAATATACCCTTATTTTTATACCTTTCATGAGCATGAAATGGTATTATAACTTTGGTCCGATGTTTGTAAGTACCAGAATAAAAAGAGATAGACCCAATAAAATGTACCTTTAAATGATTAGAACGTCGAGCTGAGTCGATCTAGACATGCCCGTCTGTCTGTCTGTCCGTCTGTTTGTATGCAATCTAGTCTCGCAGTTTTCTAGATATCCGGATGAAATTTGGTAGGTGGGTGTATTTTTATAATGCATTAATCATTTGTCGGAACCGGAAGAATCGGACTACTATAACCCAGACCTTCCCAGGCATACGCTGGGGTGCCGCTAGTGGCTACAGTATAGTAGTGGTGCAGGCAAATTCTTTACGCCTTCCATACACAACGCATGCGGTTTGATAAACTTCAACATGGCGGCCAAAAACTCAAAAAATTTTGATTTTTAATAAAATTACCTTCAGCGGCTTGTCAAACCCCATACACAAAACAAATAGCTTGCAGCAAAGGGATATTTCGCTCTTAAGGGTAGTTCCCCAGTACATTTTGTCAACGTAAAATTTAATCAGAAAATTTTCAGAAAAATAGCCGAAAACGTACCCTTTTCACTACCGCCTTCGGTACTTTTGTAGACCTAATCCGCGTTTTCTCCACTTTTCTTCCCGTTTTGGGATTAATTTTCGGATTTTTTTCAGGCTGGGATGTACTGGTAACAAGCGCAGCAGCTTCGCGCATGTGTATATATTACTTATTCTTTGGAACTTAACAATCACTCTGTCAAAGAGCGAATCAACACGATTTTAGAGGCAATCTTCTCATGTTAGTGAGGTACCCATTCGCAATGCAAATAGAAGAAGAACGAACTACTTCAGACTTACGCCACTAACGACGAAATTTTTGAAGCTATCGACAAATTTGTACAGAACAATGGTTTGAAATACACCAAGTGTGCGGATATTTGCGGTGGTTGGAAAAACGAAAGAAGCGATGTCTAGGATGAAGAAAGAGGCAGAAAACGATACGAGAAGTCAAGTCTTAGCGCCAACGCGCATTACCAGCGTTAACTTGGAAGGTTTAGAAAAAACCATTGTCGAATATTTTTCCAACATTGACTCTGAGGATGTCTACAGCTGGATAACAAACCCGTTTTCCATGTGACCCGAAAAGTAAAACTACTGGGATGACAAATTAAGCTTTTGAAAACCTTCTGAACATCAGTGACGACAGCACTTTGAATATTAAATTCTACGAAGGGAGCCAAGAGAGTTCTGGATGCAAGTGTACGCAGAAAACACTGCTGTTGGCAAGATTTCATTAAAAATACTAGTGACTTTTAGGCCCTTATTATGAGTTGCATTCGATTTTCGATTTTCGCTGGTTATCGATGATCGAACATCGAAAGTGAAATTAAGAGCTCTGCAACCGTGTCGTTGAGTATCGAATTTTCTGTCGAATAGAATTTTGCTTTCGATGGTTAGAAAATTGTGAAAAATGTATGATTTTGTATTTGTTTTTTACTGTCGGTTAGACACTCATTTTAAACAATTTTTATTAATTTCATGCAGTTCTAACGTCGTGAATATTAAACACAAGCTCGAAAGGCTGGTTTTACTTGTGAAAGAAAATCCCAATACTCAGTTGGCACGATCTCTGGGAACAAAATCGTAAGCTGTTGAAAATAGATTTAGCTCGCAAACGCCTCTTTAGAGAGTCGGAAGTTTTTAATAAATCTGCAGACAAATTTCTTAAATATATTTTACGTCTAAATATATTCGAAAGACTACACTTAAACCCTCTTAAACATTTTCTACTCCTGGCCTGTTTACCAAGCTCTCATCTTCTGACGAATCGTTGAACCAGAACTCCGTTGTACTCATTTTTACCACGTTTTTATAAACTCGCTTTCTTTTGTATTTCGTTTTAATTTGCGAAAACTTACATACTTATGTATAAACACACTATTTAGTTTGCTCGATTTGTAAACAAAACTTCCTCAACGGTGAAAAATATACTATTGTAAACAACCTAATCGAGCGAAGTTCACAATAGCGCTATTCTTCATCGAATGAGCGTCATAATACCATATGAAAATTCGTTCGATCAGCACTGTCGAACACAGTCGAATGTAACTCGTAACAGGGGCCTTACTTTTACATTTTTATGTGAGACTGCATTTTCAACAAATGCTTACAAAAACAAGTAATTTCTAAGCAAAAAAAAAACGATTTCAATTCCCATCTACGAATTTAGGATTATCGTTAATCTATTCATGATCCAATGATCGGATTTGAACCAAATTAGACAAGCTGTCAGGCAGCACCTTTAAAAAAGAATTATATTTAGTAATCGGTTAACGTGGTCCAAAGTTATGCGGTAACATACATAGAAAAAAAAATAATAACAAAAAATATTCCGACGAATTGATAACCTTAACCTTTTTGCGAAGTCGGTTAAAAACAAACACACAGCAAGCTTTCAGCGTCAAATGATTTGAGGGTAAAATTGTCAAAGCTCCCAATAAACTTAAAGGAAATAATGAAATCATCAAAACAATTTCAGTCCTCATATTAAAGCTAAAGGAGCATAAAGTTTGCATTGTGTTTTCTTGTTTTGGTAGACATTTGAAGAGTAGGGGTGCCGCGAAATTTTTTTAGCACAACGAGGTGAAAAAAGTTTGGGAACCCCTGCCCCATTTATGCAGCTAAGAACATGAAATTTTGCACTGTTGTCACTCATTATTAAAAGAATACTATCAGTGAAAATGGCGAAGATTGGGTCGCTATAACCTATAGCCTCCATACATACTGAGTGAAAATTACAAAGATCTGGTCACTATAACCTATAGTTCCCATACAACTGATTGTTCAGATATGAGGTTTTTCGTTATAACTCCCCCATTTAAGTAGCTAGGAACATGAAATTCTGCACTGTTGTCACTCATTATCAAAAGAATACTATCAGTGAAAATGACGAAGATCGGGTCGCTATAGCCCATAGCCTCCATACCACTGATTGTTCAGATGAGATACTTTGTCATAACTTCTCCATATATGCAGCTAGAAACATGAAATTTCGAACTGTTTTCACTCATTATCAACAGAAAGTTTAGATTAAAATTAACAAATATCGGGTCACTATAAAATATTTATTGCCTCCATACAACTGATTGATCAGATTTACTGTAAAACTCCTTTATTTGGACAGCTAAAACCGATAAATTTCGTAGGCTATTTTATAAATAACAATACAAAGTCTATTGAGAAAATCGTCAAAATCTCTGCTGTAGAGGCTTTATCTCTTAAACCACTGATTGTTCAGATACCAGTTTTTGCGATATATATCATTTATGTAGAAAGGAACCGTTACCGGTTTACATACCGAGCAGTGAAAATCACTTAGATTGGTGCTAGTAAGGTATATCTTCCATTCCTCTGATTGTTTAGATATGATTTTTTATATTTATATCTCCTTTATCTATGTATACTAAATATGTAAATTTTTTTAAAGCAGTAAAATTTTCAGATGTTCACGTAAGGTATGAAGCCTTCGGCATAGCCGAAGACAGCGCTGCTCTTACTTGTTTTATTTTGGAATCAAAAATTATTTAGAGGTCGCTCAAAGCGCATAAAGTTTCCTATGCATTGTATATGGGGAATAAACAACTTTTCGTAGAAATGGTATATAATAGTTAAAAATCAATATTTTTCTACCAGAAAACTCTGAGATTCCCAATAATAATACCAAATTGTTTATTTTACCATTTCTTCATCGCAACTATAATTTATAGGTCCGCCAAAAACCCCGAAAAATGCAATGGGGTGACCAATAAAAAATTGTTACTATTAAAAAATGGTTAAATAAACAAATGGGTATTATTATTGAACGTCTCCTGAAGAGAACCAAAGTTTTTCGATCGAAAAATATTGATTTTCAAGAATTCTATCCCATTTCTACGAAAAATCTTATTTTTTCCCTATAAAAATACATGGAAAACTTTGAGCGCTTTGAGCGACCTCTAAATATTTTGTGATTTCAAAATAAAAATATTGGGGTATACTGTTTTTCGATATAGAACAATCCTAGGGGGTGAGAGCATTATAATTCCGACTTTACTGTGTTTAGACCACCCTATTGTATATACATACATAGATATATTCTACTCCAGTTAAATATGTATGCCATATTGCAATTTTGCATAAAAATATTAAATGAATATAATAAGAGACAATTCAGAAGATATTGAATAGTTTACTATTTATTAAAAATTATAACGGTGATTATTGAGCTGCAGAACGGTTTATCCCCTTTGATTATCAGCCTTATCATGAGTTTCATTTTTCCCGAACCGGTTCACTTTTCACTTTTAGTCTCCATGGCTTTACTATGGGCGAATGACAAATTTTCGGGTGAATTTTTTTTTTTCAGGCGAAACTCAGGATAAGGCAGTAAATGTATATACGTATGTATATACCAGGGGTGGGCAAGGCCGAGGCCGAAAAAGGCCACATGTAAATTCTAATTGCTACAAAGAGCCACAAGAAAATTAAATGCTGGTTAGTCAATAGGTACGTTCGTTTAAAATTCGTCGAGTAACATCGTTCAGGTACGTTTATTTGGGATGTTCTCTATTTGAACTCTGTTCAAAAAATAAATCCTTATTGTACGTCTTCAGGCCCAGCCCTTTCATCTGACACCGTATTTTTTTTTTTAATGCAAAGAACCGTGCAGATTTTATAATTTTTAAAAAGGTGGCAGTTCTAATAAAAGAAAAATAAAGCCTTACCGCACATCTTGAGGACAAGCCCTTTCATTTGACACCTCGTTTTAAAAATCAGGAGAACGGTGTAAATATCATATTCTTAAATGCAGGTGGCAACCCTATTACAAAAATATACCCTTACTGCACGTCCAGAGGCCAAGCCCTTTCATTTGACACCTCATTTTTGAAAATCGG
>NW_023458561.1:7795899-7827106 GCF_013731165.1 Rhagoletis pomonella | reverse complement strand
TTTTTAAACGCAGGTGGCAACCCTATTAAAAAAAATATATATCCTTACTGCACATCCAGAGGCCAAGCGCTTTCATTTGACACCTCATTTTTAAAGATCCAATAAACGGTGCAAATCTTATGCAATTAACAAAATTGCCTTCGCACAGAATAGTATCTCTAGCCACACCAACTTTCCGCGAATGTTTGACGCAGCATTTACATTCACTTATGAACAGTGTTGCCAGAACTTTTTGGACGAACCGGCTACATTGGCAAATAAAACCGGCTAAAATGTTTCACCTAAATTTCACATGTTTTATTTAAATAAATCACTAGTAAAAATACTATTTCTTGGAGAGAAGTTACAAATTCGAGCCGGAAAAAATTTTTCCAGCAAGAATTTGCAATTAGGAAAATCATATGATTGTGGCGCATGGTTGGATTTTTTGTCGACGATAATTTGAATAAACAAGTTCGTTAAATTTAAAAATTTACAAACTGGAGCGATTTTAAAATGAAAAATGTAAGTTAATACTTGTTTACTTAATTAATTTAGTTAATTTCAATGATTTGAAAGGTACTCGGCAAAAGAAAAACTGTATTCTTAATCGGAATGCAATCTCAACCAGAGTCGATATAGTAAACCCGACAAAGAAATTGAAGCGTATATTAAAGAAAGTCGGACTGACAAGACATATACACGTAGATCCTGTTTTTTGCCCCTCTGAAAGAATTAAAAAAAAAAAACCGTGGATACTAGCTGGCAGAAAACTTGCAAATTTGCGTTCGTACAGAAAATTGCAAGTTGCTCTACATGAGAGAGAATTTGGGAGCATTTCTTGTGATATTTTGAGTGATAATTCTCGCTGGATTTTCGACGAACAAACCTATTGTCTTCCCTACAAGGCCTTTTCAGACTGACCGATTCTCAATACACTCAAATAAAAACCAGTACACATAAAAAACGCTGTAAAAATTTCCCTTCAATTTTAAGGCAGTAAAAAAACGACCTTAACCCTAGAACACACACCCGGGTAAAAATGTATCCACTTTCAACTTTGAAGTGTTGTAACTTTTGAACCGCTATACCTCTATACCTCGGATCTAGGAAGATTATTTAGTTTTGAGTTCAAATTCAAAATTTGAACCAGATCGGACCATTGGTTCAGGAGCTACAGCCTTCCAAACACATTATATACGTAAACACACACCCGGGATACGTTTGTACCCCAATAGTAAAAATCCTCATAATAATAAAAAAAAAACATTTTTTATATTATTTTTTTATTTGAAAAATTAAAAATATTCATTTCACACATTATATTATTGACTTTTATTATAAAAATGCATCTTATATCTAAGGAAAATCATGGCAAATAGAGCAATTTGTTGATGTGACCGAATGTTCAAGACACATTGGCTTCTTACATTTGTCGCACAGCTTTCTGGTTTTTCTACGGCGTTTTTCCTCTTGTGCGTAACATAAATAGCAAGATCCGGACACAGGTTTTGGCGTGCGCGCTGCGGCAGATGTTGATGCTGCTGTTGACACCATTGATTCCACCGGTCGGTTGAAATATGCTTCAATAGCAATTTTAGTCGAAAAATTTCGCGTCACTTGACGATTTATGGCTCTGGCTTCAATAATGGGCATACACAATGCTTCAGCCAAGCTGCGCAGGATCTGCTTACGCTTGTTGTTTGTTCTCCAAGGCAACATAGGGTTATTCAAATCGTAGACAATGTAGGCTGCAAGAGCTGTAATGTCCAACATGTTGAAGAACATCGCTAGTGGCCATCGTTTTGTTTGTCTTTGTGTTGGATATTCCGCAAACATTTGGTCCATTCGATCAACACCACCTTTGGTACGATTATAATATTCAATTATTTCAGGTTTCCCACTGTCAGCTATTTCAGCATCATTATGCATGGTCGAAAGCAAAATTACTGCTTTATTTTTTTTGGGAACATAACAGCACATTGTCACATTATTTTTGAAGCCAAATGTCGTTGAACCAATTGTCCTGTTTTTGTTCTGCTTCATTTCTTGAGGAATATATGATTTGTTTTTGCGCAAAGTTCCAACGATCGTGAGTTTCCAGGTGAGAAGCAGTTCTGCAACTGGCAAGGTCGTAAACAAATTGTCCATTGTAATGTTTCGGCCACTTCCTTGGTATTTGGCAGACAAATCCTTCACCACTCGTTCGCCTTGGTTCGTTTCCCTACCAGTTTCTGCTTGGCCAGTATATATTTGTCCATGCAGTGGATATGCATTTGTGGCATCGCAAATCCACCAAACCTTGATACCATATTTAGCAGGTTTTGACGGTATGTACTGCGTAAACCGTGTGCGTCCACGGTAAGGAAATAATTGTTCATCAATCGTCAAGCATGAGCTGGGCTTGTAATGTGCAGCAAGATTATTGTTCATCATCGTCCACAACTCACTGATCGGTGCTGCTTTATCAGTTAGTAAGCGTGTTGCACGAGTGTTTTTATCGTCAAATCTTAGGAACCGCAATATCGAACAGAAACGGTTGACTCCCATTGTGGCGCGATATAAAGGATAGTTTTTGACGCTCCATAAATCTCGAACATGTTCTCCATTGCTATGGTTCGCACCAGTCATAATAAGTATGCCAAAAAATGCATACAGCTCTGTTATTGACACAGGCGTCCATGACTTAGGAGTTGTGTTTGGATGCGCATTGTTGTAAGCATTAAAAGTTTCTTTTGCTAACTTATTTGTGTGGCGCATAATTATATCAGCCATTTCAACGTTCATGAAACATTTGAATGTTTGCTCTATTGACAACATTTCAGTGCATCTAGCTGGTCCAGAACGTTCTCTTATAATATTTTGTCTGAGTACCTGACGACTTACATTTGGTTCTTTCATCCACTCAGTACCATCACGTTCAACAAATTTTTCGGCACTAGCAGGTAATTCATTATTTTCTTCTACTTCTTCTTCTTCATCGTCTTCTTCATCATCCTCATAGTCCGCATAATCAGGTAATACTTCTGCGGCACTTTGCGAAACTTCAGCATCGTCATCAGCAATTTCAATGTCATTGATTTGAATTTCTTCTTCATCTTCTGAGTCAAAGTCATAGGGAGCGTCATCGTCACAAATTTCATCAAATAAAGATTGTATATATTATTCTCGCTGTTCCTCAGTTAGCCTGCATAATAAAAAAAATTAGTATATGTTTACATTGTTGCTTATTTTACATTTTTTACCTTCTATATGCTGCACTTGATAAATATTCGTTTCTTCTTGAAGTCATTTCGTATCCAGTTATTTATAGTTTCAGTTATATTTATTTTCACTTATATTTTCACTTCTTGCACTTTTGAGCACCAAAACAATAATGAAAATATCAACAGGCAGCATTTATAACAACTCCTGGAAAGAAAACAACCCTTGCAGCTGCATATAAAATACAAAAACCAGTTATACCAGTGTATTTGCTACCTACGTACCCATACCTTGCGCGACCTTTTTGCACATATCTTTTGAACCAGGTAGAATATTTCAATGAAATAAAAACCAAAATGTGTATTCGTTGTTACTCTACAAGTATATTATTATAAATTATATTATTTTGTTTTGCATTTATCAGGACAACAACAAAAACAAATATCCACTGTTGCATGTCCTGACTTTATTTGCCCATATCGCTGGAACCAGTAGGAATATTCGAATGAAACAAAAGACAAAATACTTTTTATATATTAAAATATACATTTCAAAAAAAAAATCATAGAAATCGGTTGAATAAGCATTAAAAAAACCGCAAAATAAGGTCCCGGGTACAAACGTATCCCGGGTGTGTGTTTACGTGGTATTTTCTGGGTGTGTGTTCTAGGGTTAAGCTAACATTAACCGAGGCCATATGTTGACAAGGGATGCAAACATAAAAGAACTGGTCAGATTATTCAGAAATCCCTTCAATTCTGATGTGAAATATGATGCCAAAATACTACAGGTCTCCCATTTAGATGGCCGGTCATATGACCGGCAGATGTCTCGTAGGATTCCCAGAGAGTTTTGCTTTACATGCTCTTTTATTTTCATTTTGACTCACTTCAGTGTTGGTTCCTTAAATTCAATTTGTCATTCGGTTTTTGGAATTTAAATAAGTTCTCAGCAAAAAAGTTTGTTTAAAAAAATACTTATGTGTACATAGTGCTTGAAAATATCAATTTTCCCCTTACCTTAAACCTTTGGGAGTGGGCAAAAATGATGTTTTGTAATTTAGGCAGAATTGAATATGCGCTATCTGGGAAGACAATATCTACATGTAATATTTATTCTGTTTGTTGGCACTATATCCAAACACAAACGCATCTTAACAGCCCAATTCTGTATAGGTGACAAAACTTTTGTAACTGAAAAACGAAAATTGTTTCATATATTTTTCCGTAACAAAACTGTAAAAAAATTTGTCACTGATACAGAATAGAGGTATTAGTGTTTTAACAGTGAAATAATTTCTTATTTTCTAAGTTTGCAATAAAACTTCACACTTACAGGTCTATTCTGCGCTGGTAATAAAAAGTTTGTAACCGGTAAATAAAGTTCCTGTCAACTTTTAAACCCTTTTCGCATTCTGTATACTCTTGTAACCGGTAAATTTTGTTACCATCTCATAAGCTGGTAACAAATTATTGCCCCGTGAAATATGCAATGCCAGGATTTGCACAATTCTTCATAGCTGAATTGCTGAATATTTTAACTGCATTACCAACGTACCTAGAATCGCGGTGACAAGAACTGGTAACATTTTTTGGTAATACAATTTTCGGGTTACAAAATCTTCGGTAACGTGCAGAATAGACCTGTTAAAGTTAAGACATTTATAACAAACATTTTATGAAGAAAATCCCTTCTTCGTTTAAAATAAAAATAAGCGAAATCGGCCCAATTTCATACAACCCTGCCTGACATTAAAATTTTCTCCACGATAAGGCTAGTAGCAATTTCTAACGGATTTTGGGTCGCTTAGTCAAAAATGGAATCATATATACATATTTGAAATTTAAGAAAACAAGGGAAATAGCAAAATCGGCTAAAAACGGCTAATTTTTTTCTGCAAAACGGCTAACAAATCGGCTGCCGGCTAAATCGAAATTTCTCCGGCTGTTTGCTATCGCAACCGGCTAAATCTAGCCGGAAAACGGCTAAAATGGCAACCCTGCTTATGAACGAGAACGACAGCAGTGAACGTTCGCGACTGGACTTGTTTTATGCTTCTCGTTCGCGAAGGAGAACCAATAGGGAATATTTGATACGTTCACGTTCGCGTTCGTGTACCAAGGTGAGTGAATATTTCCGAACCCTGCTTACAAGTAAGTATACCCATAAACGTGAAAGTGCAAATATTAATAAAGATTTTTTCTTGTGCAAGTCAGGATCATTTGTGTGTCCGTCCACCAAATGTAATTCAATTTAAGATATTGAGCATGTAGTTTTTAAATGCATCAAATATATTAATTTTTAAAAGATTATTTTATATACATTGCATCTTTACTATTTGTATATTTCTTCATATCGCACACCGTCTTCAAAAGAGTCACAACTCAAACTAATACGTTTGTCAGAAAACGCGAAAACTATTTCTTAGCACATGATAATAATATGGGCTAGGGCGACTTTACCTTAGTTTTTTTTAACAAATTATAACAATAACTTGCTCTAGCTTTTGCTGAATGGTAAATAAAAGCTCGGCGTACATTTTTAGTGCATGATCTTAAAAATGCCAAATTTTGAGTTGTGACTCTGTTGAGGACGGTGTGCGACATAGCCCCTTTGAATAAAGGATTTGTTTGAATTCCATTAATTTTGTTTAATATATATACTGGAATTTTATTGAAACATGGCTTATTTTGTATATATGGGAATATTTGTCGATAAAATTCTGTCAGAATTGTATGTAAATAAAATTCTCTCATTCTTCATTTATTTCATTTTTAATATCTATATAGCATCTTTAATATACCATAAAAAAGTTAATTCATTGTCTACTATGTAGATAAGTGGAATCTTCTTTATATATTTAATTATATTTTTATATAACAAACGCATTTCAGCACTACCAGACTACTTTTCCTACTATATTTTCACAAAACGGGATAAAATGGTTACCCGCTTTCTCTTTCCTTCTCAAACGCAACCTTACAAGGCAGTCGATTGGCACAAATGTCAATATTTATCCAACCTTGCATTATTGAATCATGACAAATGTATACCAAAAATATTTGAAATTATATAAACGGTCCACTTTGGCTTTTTCGTGCCGAACGGAGAACGAGTTCAAAAGAGAAACAGCTTCGCGATTTTGCATGTAGCTACGCGAAAACTTTCATATTAACGACGAACGACGAATGCGATTTTAAAGTGAACATGCAGAGGAACCCCGATTTCACCGAACGCGGTCAGCTGAGTCTCAATTTCTGCACTAACACATGCACTGTTACAATTTATATTAAAATAGCACCACACTATTTTCACGAGAGGTGGATTACATTTCACTTCTGAGGCTGTCAGGAGGCCTCTTTAGTTTAGTTTAATATAGTTTAACAAGTCGAATTTGTTCAATTAATTTTTACAGGGTTTAATCATTTAAATTTCACAAAGCCCTCTGCACGTGACGAACGCTGACAATCCACTACTTCTTCGGCTATACTACTCGGTTCGTTGTTCGTCTCATTTGCGTGGTTGCCAGATTGCTGACAATTGTGTGTTGAATTCGAGTTTTTAATTGATAAAGGATTGCAACTTGGTAAAGATTGTAATCAAGTTTTCCTCCAACGTGCAATACATACCTTCAATTGCAATTGAAAGATATTTTTTGTGGGGCTTATTTCAAACAAGAAATTTCAAACACAAAAGGGTTGGCCTCTAGACATATCTTAGAGAAGAAGCACTAAATTTAATTGAGCGTTTAAGCATATGCGGCAATAATTTTGAAATAGCGTGGAACATTTTGCAAAAAAGATACTATGACAAGAGATTAATTACCAGTAAAACTTTCAAAAATTTGATTGACGTACAACCAGTTACGCTCAAATCGGCAAAATCTTTAAAACAGTTGCATGATTTGGTGACTGCAAATTTAGGTGAGGGAATTAATTTATCACTTGACGATTTTAAAAATGCATTTCTACATGTCTTGGTCGTTAGAAAATTAGACTCAGAAGCTAAAAGTAGACATGAACAATTATTGGAAAATTCTTCTGAAATTCCGTCAGTTGAACCTCGTTTGAATTTCCTTCAAAAGCAATTCAAAGCGCTGGAAGATCCCGAAAGATTTTTAATGCAAGGTGAAAAAGTGGCCATTCTGTGAAAATATTCAAATGCATTTTGAATTGTGAAGAAAGTCATTCACTTCAAAATTGTGATAAATTGAAGAAACTTTCAGTGGAGAAAATAATGACAATAAAATATGCAGTAAGTGTCTTAAATCAGGGCATATATTTATATTTTGTACAGCTCCGAGTTGTACGAAATGTAAAAAGGCACATCACATTTTATTGCACAAAGTGTAAGGTAACATAAGCAAAAGGTGTCATTAACTGCACAAAATAAAAAATAAAAACCATATTTTACTAGCTACAGCATTAGTGAAACCAAAGAACAAGGAAAGAATGGCTATAAAAGCCAGAGCAGTTTTAGACAACTCCTCTCAAAGCAATTTTATAACAAATTCACTAAGGAAGAAGCTAGGTTTAAATGTGAAAAAAGTAGATAGTGTGGTAGAAGGTGTGTTAAAGAAACATTTCTAAGGTTATTGGCCAAGTAAGACCTGATTTAAAATCAGACAATAATCCTGAGTTTAAAAGCCAAATAGAAGCGATAGAACTTAAGGAGATAACCCCAAATATGCCACGTGAAAGAATTGACTTAACCAAGTTTCCGCAGGTTCAACCCTTAGCTGATCCAAACTTCCACATCCCTAATAGAATAAATGTCTTATTCTTCTTCTTCTTTTTTGGCGCTGTAACCGCCTAAGCGATTTTGGCCGAGTTCAGCAAAGCACGCCAGTCGTTTCTCCTCTGTGCCAACTGACGCCAATTGGAAACGCCAAGTGAAGCCAAGTCCTTCTCCACCTGATCTTTCCATCGCAGTGGGGGCCTCCCTCTTCCTCTGCTACCACCAGCGGGTTCCGAGTTGAATACTTTCAGAGCTGGAGCGTCGGTGTCCATTCGAACGACATGGCCAAGCCAGCGGAGCCGCTGTATTTTAATTCGCTGCACTATGTCTATGTCGTTGTAAAGCTCATACAGCTCATCGTTCCATCGTCTGCGGTACTCGCCGTCGCCAACGCGTAAAGGACCGTAAATCTTCCGCAAAATCTTTCTCTCAAACACCCCAAGAGCCGCCTCATCGGATGTTGTCATTGTCCATGCTTCTGCGCCATATACCAGCACGGGCATGATGAGTGACTTATAGAGCGTGGTTTTCGTACGTCGAGAGAGGACTTTACTCCTGAATTGCCTAGTCAGTCCAAAGTAGCACTTGTTGGCAAGAGTGATTCTGCGTTGGATTTCAATGCTGACATTATTATCGGTGTTAATGCTGGTTCCCAAGTAAACGAAATTCTCTACTTTCTCGAAATTGTAACTGTCAACAGTGACGTGGGTGCCAAGGCGCGAATGTGCTGACTGTTTGTTTGATGACAGGAGATACTTCGTCTTGTCCTCGTTTACCACCAGACCCATGCGCTTTGCTTCCCTATCCAACTTGGAAAAGGCAGAGCAGACTTCTTATTAGGAGCAGAAATAATGGGTTCCGTATTAACCAATACGAAAGAAATGTATATGGCTTTTAATATTTATATGGAAAATACAGTTTTTGGATGGGCGATTATTGGGGCAGCGCCTATTGAAAAATCTAATAATGTAGAATTGTAAGTTGTAAATTACCAGACCTTGATAAAAGAGTTCAACAGTTTTGGGAAACTGAAAAAATTCCGAAGAATAGAAAGTTTTTAACAAACGAATCAGAAGAGTATTAAACTTATTTTTCTGAAACAGTGAAAAAATATCAAATGATAATCGATTTGAAGTATCACTGCCATTGAAAAAGCCTAAGTCAGAGTTAGGTGATTCGAAAAGTGTAGCCATAAAAAAGTTGTATGTTTTAGAAAAAAGATTATCAAAAGAGCATAGCCTAAAATTGAAGTATTCCGCATTTTTAGAAGAATATTTAGAACGTGGCCACATGGAGGAAATACTTATTAAAACTACCAAAGGAGGTAAATTTCCTTCCACATCATTGCGTTTTTAAGCCAGATAGTACCAGCACCAAACTTAAGAGTGTATTTGAAGGTTCATGCAAAACTACGTCGAGCCTATTGTTAAATGGCATTTCATTGACTGGTCCAAAACTACACAGGGATCTATTTAATATTTTAACACGATGCAGAAAATGTAAATATGTTTTCACGGTTGATATAGAGAACACGTATCGCCAAATATGGGTGGAGGAGGAAGATCAGTATCAATTAATTGCTTGGCGATGGGACAATGATAAACCATTAAAAATGTATCAATTAAAAACGGTTACTTATGGTATTGCTCCATATTTAGCAGTGAAATGGTTGCATAAAGTTGGGGAAATGTGTAAAGATCAGTATTCAAAAGCAAATGTAATAATTAAACCCGATCTTTATATGGATGATTTAATGAGAGGTGGAAATAAAATGTCTGAGTTATTGAAAAATCAGAAAACTTTAATAGAAATGTTAAATATGCACGACTTTTCATCAAGGAAATGGTCTGCAAGTCACCCTGAACTGTTGAAGAACATAGAAGAAAATGGTCGTGAAATAGAAATTAATTTCGACAAGAAACCTCTGTTTCAACCTTGGGGCTCTCATATTTAGGTACCGAAATCGGACAAATTTTTCGTAAAATAAGTTTGCGAACTTCACAAAATTGAAATAATTAATAAGAATTCTATATTTTCCGATATAGCCAAAATCGTGCTACAAAGCAGGGTTGTTGCGAATATTCGCATTCGCAACCGCGGAGCTTCCGCATTAATTTTAACATTCGCATTCGATTTCGCATTCGCAATAATCAATGCGGATCTTTTGCGAATGCGAATATTGAGTACCGAAAATAACAGTTAAACTTGGCCAAATATTTTTTATTCCCAATTAAAAGTCCTTTCCGGATAATAAACAAGGCGGATAATAAATAAACAAGTTTGGTACCAAATGAAGGAAATATCTAAACGAGCAAAGCCACCCATTGAAAAATATTTTAATCAAAAATGTTAATTAATTACCATAAATCAAACCTTGGGTCTGGTATATGAATTTCTTTAGTATTAAATAATAAAAAAAAAAAAATTGAGGTGGTAACCTACTTTCGTTATTGCTGCCTAAAAGCTTAAAAGCTTTCAGTCGCAGAAGAAAGGATTAAAAATGAATTACAAAAACAAAATCGAAAAACGCTGTTGACGTTACAGGTTCTCCAAATTCAGAAACAAGCAAAAGAATGAGAATGAAGAATTCTTTGGAAATCAACGGTGCTTAAACAACGATCTTGCCATGATGCAAGATTGTGAAGATAGAAGTCAGGAGGATACCTACATCCGACATTTGCAGCCCGATGCAATTCTCAAAAAAGAATTATTGCACCGCAATAAAAAAATAAAAATAAATAAATATAACTGAAAGACCTCTCAACTGGTGCAGCGTCAATCCAAAAGAATTTAAAATTTTGTCAAGTTTCAAGTTTTTCAAGTTTGTCGCCTCGAGCGAGTAGTTATTTAGTAGCGCAGGTTTGATTTACGACCCTTTAAAAACTTTTTATTGAATACTATGTTCCAATTTTTAAATTCAAATACTAAAACAAAAAACATTATTAAAAATACCTAACCTTTCCATTTTTATTAAACTAAATTACCTAATTTACTCACCTAAATTATTTCTTAACAACTAAAATAGTCTAAGTTCGGACGGATCCGTCCAAAGACTACCGCTACATGGTAAGCAGTGGTGGTTTTACGTCTATTTCAAACATCTTCGATAGAACGTTCAGTTAGATACAATAAGATAAACTTATATAGATATATGTGGGCGGCACCACGCCCATTTTCCAAAATTCCCTAATAATTTTACTTCTTTTCAAGGGATAGTTGTTAGTATCAATTTTGGGTAAAATTAGCTTCCTTAAATTTCCAAATTGTCAAAGGTTCAAACATTTCTGAAATTTACCGCTATAAAAAAGTGGGCGTAATTTTAGTCAGATTTTAAAACTTTCAACGTTTTGCCTTTATGTGGCAACCACAATAATCATACCGAGTTTGGTACACATTGATAGAGCGGTTACCGAGATACACATATGTTTATAAGTGGGCGGGGTCACGCCCATTTTCCAACCTATTATTATAAGCCTATTTTTTGCTAAAGAATTATTGCAAAAATCAATTTTGAATAAATTAGCTTCAGTATTTACTGATTTATAGAAGCTTTCGTATTTTTCTAAATTACCGTTATATGGGATGTGGGCGTGGTTATTATCCGATTTTCTAAATTTTAAGCCGTTTGGTGTGTTTTGTGAAGGCCAAAAACTGTGCCAAGTTTGGGAGTAATTGGTGCAGCGGTTCCCAAGGTATACACATGTAATCATAAGTGGGCGTGGCTACGCCCATTTTCCAAAAATTTATAATATTCTTATTTTTCGCTTAAAATGATTGTACATATTAATTTTGAGTGATTAAGCTTCGGTAGTTACTAAAATATCGCAGTTTTCGCATTTCTTACCGTTTACCGTTATGTGGGAGGTTGGCATGGCTATCGTCCGTTTTTGCCCATTTTCAATACCATCCGTCCAACGCTCAAAAGAAGTACACATACCAAGTTTCGTTAAGATATCTCAATTTGTACTCGAGTTATGGTGTGCGCAGACGGACGGATGGACAGATAGACAGTCACCGCTTAATCGATGTCTCTTTTCACTCTGGTCATTTATGTATATATTTGTCTATTACAAACAAACTGTTTTGCCTGTTACAAACAACTGTTATGGGAACAAATTTATAATACCCTTGTGCACAAGTGCGCTCGGGTATAAAAATACTTGACATCCGCATTCGCATCCGCATCCGCGGATGTCTAAAATTACACATTCGCAACATCCCTGCTACAAAGTCTCTGGAGGATAAAACTCAACTGGAGTAATGAAGTACCGCAGCAAACAAAAGTGGAATGGATAAAATATAGAGATCAATTGCCAAACTTAAGAAAAATTAAGGTTTTACCGCACATCTTAATTTATAATGCTAAAGTGCTAGAACTTCGTGGATTTTGTGACGCATCTGAAAAAGTATGTATATGGTGCGGTAGTATATTTAGAACCAACTAGCGCAGGAAATCAATTTAAAATAAATTTAGTTAGTTCAAAATCTAGGGTGCCACCAATCAAAATCCGCGTCTAGAACTTTATGCTGCAGTTTTGATAGTGGAGTTAATGGAAAAAGTCATAGGAAGTCTACAAGAGCAAGGGAATCTTATAAGGTACGATAGCGATTCAGAAATAGTATTAGCATGGCTTAAATTAGATCCAGGAAATTTAAAAACAGATGAAGCAAACACAGTTACAACTATTCAAAGGAAAACAGAGCAGAAGCACTCGTGCCACGTTAAATCAAAAGAAAATGCAGCTGATGTTATATCTCGGGGCCTATATCCAAATGAGATTATTGAAAGTAGTTTTCTTAAAGAAGAGACTGACAGCATTATAGAAATGGAAAAGATGAAAATGGAAATTGCTGGGTTAAAGAAAAATGTTGTAACCAATGCTCCATTAAATAATAGTAGGCATAACACATAAAAATACCTTTGCTTTTCTAAGGAATGTTGTCGCTATAATCCTGAAATTCATAGATATCAGCTTAACAAAAAAAAACAGATCAAAGATTTTCGTTTGTATCAAAAATTAGCTATAAAAACAATCGTGAAACACACATAAATAAAGTATTTTAAAGACGATATGCAGGTGCTAAAACTGCGAAAAGAAATATAGAGATCATCAAAATTAAATACTCTTGCTCTATTTTTAGACGACAAAGAGATTCTCAGAGTGGGAGGGATTCTAAATTCTTCGCTTCCATTTGAAGCTAAACACCATTTAACCACCATATTACCATATAATGACCCCATAACATCACTTATTATGACTGAAATTCACAAAAGTCATTTGCATGTAGGCCCAAAGGGACTATTAGCGTTAACGAGACAGAAGTATTAGCCTTTAAGTGGTGAACAGTTAGCAACTTCAATTGTATATTCCTGATACAGCGGCTATAAACTGAATCCGCCTTCAATACATCAGTTTATGGGAAATTTACCACAGGATATGATAACAAAATCACGTTCATTTGGAAAGTTGGTGTTCACTTTCTTTGTCCAATAATAATTCATCACAAGATAAGAGGTTCCAGAACAGATAAAGGTGTTTTCAAGGTAGTTGCTTCGCTAGTAAAGCGGTTCATTTAGAAGTACAGTATATGTTGCTTAGCGGCACCTCCTTCTTTGCACGAAAAACTTGTGCACGTAACCGAAAAAGGCACTTAAGCGAATTTTCTTTACTACCTCAATGGCGGAGCACTTACCACGTAGAAATTACTTCAAGCGAAATTTTTACCGAGTGTTATCTAATTATCTATATAACTACATAAATTGATAGCCATTTTCGTTGTTCTGCGAGATGAGCAAAATAAATAAAAGGTTGTAAAATTAGGTAATTGTAGGGCCAGTGCAGGTAAATGTAATACATACTTTCATTGATAATTGAAACTAGTCGCACAATTTTTAAGGCAGGTAACGCCAATGTGCAGGTATGTTGAATGCATCTATCGGAGCAGTGTCCTTTTAAATGTTAAAAATAATGCTTTTGATGCGCATTTTGGGATAAGTATCTTAAATGTGCACTTAAGCATAGAGGCAGCAAAGCAAAATATACTGTAGTAAGTAGTCTATCAACCACTGTATTTTTATGCATTCTAAAGAGATTTATTGGGCGAAGAGGATGTCCTAAGAAAATTTATTCTGATAACGCGACAAATTTCATAGGAGCAAAAAATAGCTTGAATGAAGTATATCAACTTTTTAAAGAAAAATATCACATTAAGCAAATAGATTAGTATTGTTCGCAAATGAGATAAAATGGCTGACGATACCACCAAGATCTTTTCATGTAGGAGGGTTATGGGTAGCAGGTGTTAAAGTAGTGAAGAAACATTTTAAATCGGTTGAAGATTATAACTTTACCTTTGAACAACTGTCAACTGTTATGGCAGGAATATAAACTATCATGAATTCACGCATTTTAATATCTCTTTCTGACGACCCAAATGACTTACAAGTCTTAACCACATCACACTTTCTTATAGGAGCATATCAAAGTATTCTAATGGACAATAAGAATAATTTGACGTTTAAAAACTATAGGGATGGGTGGAGAGACGTTCATAAATTGAGTCATGATATGTGGGAAAGGTGGTCTCAAGAATGTTTTGATGAACTACAAAAACAATATAAATGGCAGCACCCAAAAACAAATATTGAACCAGGAGCTTTAGTATTATTAAAAGAAGATAATAGTTGTGTTCCAGCAGCAGTACGAATAGCAGGATTTGCAGGATTTTGCAAGATTTACAGGAACAGCTGTTTTAGCCATTAATAAACCTTATGTAAGGTGTCGTGCGGGAACAGCTTCCTGTAAAACCCTGATATTCGTACTGCTTCTGGAACGCAACTAATGTCCCACCTCTTGATTGGAAAAGAGGTAGAGTTATTGAGACCAAGTTAGGTCCAGATAATTTAGTTAGAATGGTCATATTAAAATGGCCTTGGGGATAACCCAGAGGGCGGTTCATACCATATGCCCATTTCCGGCAGATTTATTTGAAATAAACGAAAATGAATGAGACATTAGGATTAAGAAATCAAAAATATTATGCTCAAACATAGCACTAGTTAAGGAAAAAAATGTAAAGATTGTAGCTGAAAATAGCTGTACCTAACAAAAATTTAAATGTAAAAAAAATATCAATTTAATTTTCCGTTCATGTTAGTTATGATGCTATCCATTCCTTTAATATCATATATGTCCAATATAAAAGTCACATATTTTCAAGAATTGTAAGGCATATTTTATGAAAATAGGGGAGCTGTTGGGTTAACACGAGCTTCGGGGACATCATCGTCCATATGGACCTTGGAGCATATCAACAAAGCAAGGACAAAATAATGGAACACCTGAAAGCAGCAACCGAGCATCTTAAAAAGGAAGTCATCGACGAAACAACCTTACTTCTACAATTCAATAGTCGCTGCGAATAACGTTGTAAATAAGCGACAATTTTCTTAGATCTAATTTCTTTAACTTTAAAGATATAAATGTAAAACGCATGATACAAAAATAGTAGGTAGTTTCATTTACTGACATTCGTTGTTGTTGCCGACCACTTGACTTTTAATACATTTAGTTAAAATCATGCTACAAGATTCACCACCAGCAAAATTTTTGAACAAGAAAAACAAATTTTTGAAGTCAGTGAAGTTGGATGAAAATATTAAATAAACATCTTGCGCGTTTTGAAACTGCAAGAATTCGGTACACCTGTGCAAAGGTTCGAAAATAAAATTGTTTGCTTTTCCGAGGAGAGTACGTAGTACTATCTAATGCAGTTTGATGACAAATTGCTGACGCAAAGTATTTTTAAACCTCTAAACGATATACCGTTATCCATGGAAGAGGGAGGAGGTGGAGTTAAAATGATGTCCTGCAACTTGTAACTGTACCAATTTTTGGGTTCCCGGAATTTTCTGATACAGATGTGGCGCTTCTAAAAAATATATATCGTTGGCTTAGTTCGGAAACGTGCTAAGTCCACTTATTATGAAAATTGAGATTTTAATGCAGTAATGAGTATGAGTCGGCGTAAAACTGTAGATCCCTCCGCTTTATGTGACAACATCAAGGCGCATGCCACAAGTCGCCATCTATTATTATTATTATCCCTTGAATTATTTAACAGACAAAAATTAATAATTTCACTGAACTCTTGTGAGTTTTCTACGCAACCCATGGGTTCCTCGGAACCTACTTGCGGAAGCCCTGATCCAGAGTATAATAAAATAACATAACTAAATTATTGCTTTGAAATTACGTAAATTTAGGGTGTTGAGTACTGATTTCTCAAGCCGAATATGTTTACTTAAGAAGTAACTTTGTCACTGGAGACAATGGTTCACTTGATCACGGCATAGCCCTTATGTATTTGCATATCGTCGTTTAAAGTACAAAACCGCGTACCAAGATAATGCAAAACGGCATATGTGAGGTTGCATAAATTATTTTGTAGGGAGTAAAAATACTCTTATTTCAAAATGGTTCTCTTTTTTGTAAAGCAATCGCATTTCTGGCCAGTGTATTTCAGGACGGATGGATAATGCTTGAGCCAAGAGCTTGTGTGAGTAAATCCAATTTTCGGCAAAAAATGTCAGTTACGCGGTTTTGTAATTTAAACGACGATATGTATGTTAATACAAAACATATACAGTGGTAATTTGTGTAAGTACTAACAACTATAATATTTGTATATTTGCTTACACAAGACAATAGTTCTTTCTTTGTACTTTGCCCAAATTTTTTGGTGTGATAATCTTACGTACATATTCATATCGCACACGTTCTTCGAAACTGCATTAACTCATAAACTATTCTAAGAATATGTTAGTCATATGCGAAATAACGACTACTTTGGATTTTTTTTTACAAATTACAACAAAATTTTTCTTCCGCTTTTGCTAGACAGAAAATATAAGATCGGTGAACATATTTTGCGCACCATATAAAAAATTAAAAATTGTTGGGTTAAAACGCTTCAGAAAAACGTGTGCGATATGCCTGTAAAGTGTATTTATGTATGTATACATATCTCTGGACATTTGACAAAGCAACTTCTGTCGAGGTCATATTCTCTTCAAAGCAATAATTCATTAAGTTCTCTCAGTTCATTTTTAATCGTTGGTAGGAGTAGTTTAAAATGCTGTCTTAATGAAGGTTAAATCAAAATTCCAACCTACAGAAAGTACAGAAGTTGTTTTGTCAAAATTCCGCAGCTGCATGTAGTATGCAGGCATGTATATGAACCATTCACGGAAAGCGTATATGCATGTCCAATTAAATAATTGCCGAAATCTATGTTGACAATGGAAATCGTGCAGAGAAGATATCAAACTCGAGTAGATTTCTGGTGCTTAAACTAGTTTGTACAAACGTCTTATTTGCAGCTCGCATAAAAAGGAAAAACATAAGGAAAAGTTAAGCGTACAAGTGCTAGTGCTTTGAACTCCGAAATAGGATATTAGTTAACAGGGAGTGTCTAAGGGAGACACAAGGGGTACAAGACATCCGTTTACTTGCGTGGCTTACTGTACGCCTTAGAACTAGCGATTTTCAATAAGTACAAGTATTTACATTAGGGTGTCCCAGAATTTGCTTTTGCGAATTTCGATACGCAAACAGTTTTATTCATTTTGTTCGATTTTTACGATCCCGGGATTTTCGGGATGTCGTTTGTTCAATCCCGGGATCCCGGGATTTAGATATTTATTATTTTTCAACAACTTAAATCGAAAAAATTGCATAAGTATGGTTTGAGAAGCTCTCTCTATCATATAATAAATAATAAGTAAATGGACTTGGAACGTACTTGTTTATTTAAAGTGAAAATTATTTCATATGTAACAAAACGAAAGACAGTAATTAAATCTATATGCATTTAATAAGGTATGTCGAAAAAAAGCTTGATGCAAAAACATTAAGGCAAAAAATTTATTTTCTGGTTCAAAGAAGTGCAAAATACT
Organism: Rhagoletis pomonella; assembly: GCF_013731165.1. Lineage (NCBI taxonomy): Eukaryota > Metazoa > Arthropoda > Insecta > Diptera > Tephritidae > Rhagoletis > Rhagoletis pomonella. The sequence goes on along the minus strand of NW_023458561.1, from coordinate 7,809,228 downwards.
AGTGGCAGAAATAAATGGAGCGCCTTATTTCGACCATTCTTATTTTTTTTAAATAAGAATTGGTAAATTTCAAGGATATTCAAGGTTAAGATTATTAAAACGGGCATTTTCAATACCTACTCGTCCCTTACGTAATATACTCGTCCCTTACGCACCAAAAAATGTAATATGGTTCAACTTTACAGAATCTTCTCTTTGATTTGATACCCATACTGGTTTTTAGGTACATTGCACTGAATTTTTTAAATCATTTTTTGAATTACTCTTATCTTTAAAATTTCAAGGTTCTTTTAAAAAATCCTGACGTCAGAGAGACAAATTAAGAAAGCAATTTTATTGTATTTGGCCCTTCGTTTCGCAAATTTATTGCTTTTTTGTGTGTAAAATTGCTTGTAGCAAGGTATTGTTATGTATATAAAGCTACAGATTTATACAAAAAATATTGAATATTAAACAAACAAAAGGAAATATAGCCAAAACTGGTTAACATAAGGCGTTCCTATTATTGCTACCAGGGTAAATTGCAAATTATTTGCCTAGAATCCTGGGATTTTCGGGACTTAAAAAGGACCTAGTATACATCCATATCGTCACCTGCAATGCAAAAACACGTAACAAACATCGTCGTTAAAATGCAAAAAGTCATAACTAATAAAACATTCAAAATTCCCTTCTTAATTGATATGATGGGTTTCATCGAATTACAACTTCCCACATCGTTTATGAAAAAAAATATAATAGTCCCGACCTTTCCCCTTTTTGCATTTCAGGTGGATATATATTACATTTTATTTACGTCGGTTGACGATAACCCGTGGTGACTATTTTCCACATTCGCAATAAATAGACGTTTAAGTTTTTCAAAGCAGTAACGAATAAAAACTTCATTCAGGAAATTTTAGTTTTTCTCTAAAGGGTGCCTTTCACATCAATTACACCGTGCGACAAAAGCAAAAAAATTTCAAAACACATGAAGCAATCAATATACTCACGAAACTATGGGCAAAGTATAGAAAAACTGCGTTTTGTCGATTCAAAAATATGGTTAATTCCAAAAATTACACTATGCGACAGTCAAAATCGGGATGGGATAAAACCAACGGGAAATGTTATATCGGTCAAAAACAAGTTATACGTGGCCCGGCGTTTCGCTCGGTCACGTCTAGGAATCGAGATATATATTTGAGGTGAAATTGTCACCTTTTTGTTTTTTTTTGACATAACTCGAGAACCACTAGTCCGATTTTGCTCAAACAAATTAAAAAAAATTTAAAATTACAATTCCTTTAATCTGTTAATATAACGTTTTTCTATATACTCAACAGTTTTGCCGGTAAAAATAAATGTATGAAGAAAAAAAAAATTATTTTCGCCTAATTTATTTTTACCGGAAAAACTGTTGATTATATAGAAAGACGTTATATGAACAGATTAAAGGAATTGTAATTTTTAATTTTTTTAAATTTGTTTGAGCAAAATCGGACTAGTGGTTCTCGAGTTATGTCAAAAAAAAGACAAAAAGGTGACAATTTCCCCTATATGATAGTTACTAACTTCAAATCGATATATCTCGATTCCTAGACGTGACCCAGCGAAACGCCGGGACACGTATGACTTCTTTTTTACCGATATAACTTTCTCCGGTAGTTTGAACCCTTCCCGATCACTGACCCCTACCATTTGTCTCACAGTGTTATTTAAAAAGGTCATTCTAATTTAAATGGGTACCAGATGAAAGAGAACATTCTGAATAATTAAAAATCATTAAAAAGTTAATCTGCCTCAATTCTATTGAATTTTCTTTTAATTTTTTAATAATTTTTTGAAGTAATTTTTTTTTTTCAAATTTCAAAGTCCTTTAAAAAAATTTCCGACTATACTATATTTGGCCCATGTGTACAGCGTGGCGACGAATAACTGTTACCCAGGTTTTTTTGAGAAATAAAAGGGTCCTTTATGTATTTTGCGAAAGAAGTATTTTATCGTTAATTCTCCACAGATTTTACTTTAGTTGTAGATATTAATTAGTTTTGAAATTTTAATCCTTATTTACATTTGCCAGCAGTGTAAACTTTGAGGGAAAAGTTCATTTGGCACGCAGGTCTTCGTCGGTTAATTTAATTAATATCTTCTGTAACCATGGGCTAATTTTCTTCATTTTGAGTACCTTATACTCCCCCTTTTGTCCAACATAAGGCCTCATACTTAAAAAACGAACAGACTCAGAACTGGTGACTAGGACGGCCATTCATTCGACCAACCTTATACAGTTTTTTCTTTTTTTGTATACAAAAAAATACACCTGAAAAAGACTTGCGTGCCAAATGAACTTTTCACTCAAAGTTTAAACTGCTGGAAAATTTAAATAAAGAATAAAATTTTAAAACTAATTATTGCAACTAAAGAGATATCTGTGGAAAATTAACAATAAATTACTTGTTTCGCAAAATCTATAAAGGACCCTTTTATTTCTCAAAAAAATCGGGGTAACAGTTATTCGTCGCCACGCTGTAAAATTTTCTGTCGCACAGTGTTATCTGTTTGAAATAAGTGTAACAAAACACAAATATTACAGTCCCTGTTTAGTTTCCACTAATTCCGCTAAGGTGACTAGTGTTTTTGAAATGTCTATTTGAAACCGATAACACTATAGGGACGCCTAAATGACACAACAAAAAACGACGAAACAGGTAAACTCAATTTTGGGTGGTAGATTGCGGATCTATTCACCACTTTTCTATATCAGGTAATTTTCCCAAGATATTTTCGTTTTAAGTTTGAATTGCGAATGAAAAAATGCAAACTTCAACGTGGAAAATGTTACTCATACGGCATGCACGAGTATGTCCAATAGAGGTGGGCAGCCTCGGCAGAGCATTTTTGTAGTGTGAGTGCATTTGATGTTACTGTGTGCATGCGTGCAGTTGCCCTGCAGGAAATGTATCTAACTGTAAGCTAACTTTAAGTTGATTAGGAAGGAGCTAAAAGTCACCTATCACCTGTATAATTTCTTTGACGAAAGCTAACTATATTTCTATTGCGATGGCCGCGAAATAGTTAAGGGTGGTTTACCTCTGCATTAGATGTAGTCAAGCGTGGTTACATCTGCATTTGATGTAACTAACAACTTTTGGACATAAATATAGGAAAAACAAAATATTTTTTTATTTTTTTTATTTCCTTTACTCATTTTATTACATTTCATATTTGTTTACATATTCTGCTGTAAGTGGCCCCATATTCGAACTCCGTCACACATAACTTCAAAATGATAATATGAAATTTCGATCTTTCTTTTATTTGTCCTCAAGTGGAAAAAGTATTTGCGAAGTGCAGGATATTTAAATTGAAAGGCGTTTAAAGAAACCAATCTCGAGCTTTACTCCTGCATTACTTGTCCATTTATTTTAAGTTAGATTTTGGTAGCTAACTACAAGTTATATATTTTATAGAAATCCCGCAAAAAAGCTAACTACAAGTAGGTTATTTTTTATCAATTGATAATTTTTTTTCTGTAGGGTGAATGAAGCTTTCGCTGCTTTCTCAAGCAGAGCGTGTATGTATACGCGAATATGACGCAAAGTCACCCACCGAGCGGACGCTGCCCAGGGCCAGCGTTGCCACAAGTCAAGATTTATCTTTAAAATTAAGATTTTTTGGGCTGTTTTTTATTAAAAATCTTCAAAACGAATTTTTTAAAAAGCAAAATTTTACACTGAAAATATCTTCAAAATGAAGTATTGTGTGTATGATGTGAGATTTTTAGAGTTAAAGTTAAAATTGTTTACTTATTTATATTATCCTTGCTAGATCATTGTAAGCAGCAAATGAAGGAAGGAGAAAAATGAAATATGAAACCCCTACAATATTATCTGCAGTCTGAGGTGAATAATGAAAATCTAAAGCACTCTTTGCGTACACTTTTTCATAGAATTATAATGCTAATTTGTTTAGAAAACAAATGAGTACACAAAAAGCTTAATTAAAACTCCAGTAGTATATAAAATATTTAGAAAATGTCAATGAATTCCAGTAACTTCCAATGAAATAAATTTGTATTTATTATATGTACATAATCTGTACATATTATGTTAATGAAAAAACAACAAAGTGCATGCGAACATGTTCCAAAAAAATAACAATAATGGCGCATTTACATGGTACACTGAGGGAAATAATGCATAGTAAATATGAATATTTTATATTTGATTATCGTTTAAAAATGTTCGTATTTAAAAATAATATTTTCATAGAAAATTTATTACGCACGTATTTGACTGTTCACATCTGAGTATGTATATGTAAGTGTACATACGCACCCCAAGCATGCAGAGCGCCGCTCTGAGAACGGTGACAACACACACATTCATACATAGTACATGTTTATCCGTACAATTCGGGTAGTGTTGATAGATATTCAACATTTGAAAGCAAATGTATATGCCTAGGTGTAGCTGAGTGCGCAGAGATGCTTGCCACAAGTTGTTGATATCCGGAGATGGTCGGGTTCGATTCCACTGCAGGCAAGATGCAAATTAATATTTTTTTTAGTTTTTGTCTTGATTATTCACTTCATGGATGCTTTTTCAGTACGAACGCGGTCATTTTAATATGCGCGTAATTGAATTGAATATTCACCAATATACAGTACTTTCGTTGACTTTTATAGTAAGATCAATTACGTTTCTATTGGATTTTAATATTTTTTTCCCTCAGTGTATGAATCTGTTCATAAGCCGTATGAATTTTCCTATAAAAGAAGCACCAACTCTATGAAGAAATGAATGAAAGCGATATATATTTAACCATTTTGACTTGTATACTTGACAATATTTTTTTTTGTAAACAACAAATAAAAAAAAATTATTTTGTGCTAGCTTCGAAACTAGAAGCTTATTTTTTTGTTAAATGTGCTTTAAAAAGGACCTACTGCCAATAAAGCCTTATGGATTGCTATTTTTCTATATTTGTAATGCTTCCATTTAAACATCTTTGTGAAAAAACAGTTTTTTGTTCAGAATTACTTGTTTACGAAACGTTTGGCATAAGTTGAAATCATAGGGATGCCGTTTTCTTCCGTTTCTCAGTGGATTTTATACTTGAAAAGGCACCAAAATATGTATGCAATACTTCTACATATCTTCGTTTAAAGTACAAAACCGCGCATCAAGGAAATGCAAAACCTCGTATGGGAGGTTGCCAAAATTTTATAGGAGATAGTGAAACTTGTGCTAATTAAAAACGGTTCTCTCTTTTAAACTTAATAATCTTCTCTCCTTATGTCTAAGTATCGATATTTTATTATAAATGGCTAAGGGCTTGATGTCAGGAGCTTCCGATGACCAAATATCTTTTTTGTCACAAATTTCAGTTCCGAGGTTTTGCAGAACCACACACAGATATACATATTGGCGCTTGAACAATATGTTAGTGTCTGGCCTAACTTCTCCTCCGATATGCGGCGTGCGTGATTTTGTCACACAAAGTAAAGGACAGTTTTACGCCGACTCCGAACGGCGATTGTATTTTAATGAGAAGTTGTTTCCATGACAGAATACACTCAGAGGTTTCCTATTACCAACAGAGGGGCAACCACTATTAGAAAATACTGGGCTTGAACTCAGGCTCTGCGTAATGCTCTACAGCAGCCGCCACTACTTTTACATATATTGCTGGTATATTCAAAATACTATCCCGAACTTCGGAGTGTAGATATGTAATATAAAAAAGAATGAGAGGTACTATAAGAAAATGTACCCGAAATTCTGGAGCAAATGAAAAAGATATCTTAATAGGTTACAGCGCTAAACTAAAGGAAAAGTTAGAAAAAATAGCAATGCGGTGTGAAGGAAATAAAAGACCATAAAATGTTTATTTGTTTCGTTAATTCTCTGAACCTTTTAAGATATGACACTCCATTGTTTGCAGTAGTTTGCAAATATACACTAGTTGTTCTAAAATCGCAAACTTTTTCGTGGGATGTTTTTCTTTGATTTCGAATTGAAAATACATTACGATCATATTGTACCGAAATAAGTGCGGTATCCCTGCATTTTGTAAAAGCCAGAAAGAAGCATAAACTGTTTGAAAAAATGAAAGGGAGAAGTATACATGCCTTCTATAATTTTGACTTATATGTATATTTGGCAAGTCTTTGTGTAAACAACAAAAAATACACATTTTCATTTCTTTGCCAGCTTGGAAAATATAGGCTTATTTTTACTTAAATGTGATATAAAGCCCATTAAAATGTTCTGTAATGTCTTGTTTTTAAGTTTGTTATCATAGTGCTTTGTATTTTTATTGTCCACTATACGTGAGTTGCTTCTATTCAAAAAGTTCTAGTTCAAAGAATTTCTTTGTTTTGAATTTGTTTATTTATTGTTTTTAATTTTTAAAATTCCTACACGGTTAAAAATTTCGGTTTTAATTTTAAACTTTTTGGACTACATATATGACCAAACTAAATTCAGTTTCAAATACAAACCTTCCAAGTTTAAAAAAAAAGAGAGCACATATGTTGGGTTTAGAATTTAAACAATTCGGTTTAAATGTTAAACCCAAACATTTTCATAATTAAGAATAAAAAAAAAAAACAATCTTAAATTTCATGCTCCGTCTGGTTGGGATTGAACCCGGACAGCCTGCCTTGGTAGCAACCAATTGTATTAAGCATCTTTGCACACTCAGCTACAGCCACGCATGTAAATGTTCTTTCATATGTTGAGTTTGAATCAACACCACAATTCGCTGTGCAAACATATTCTATTTCGGTTTAGATTTTAAACCAAATTTTCTATATATGAAACCTAGAAACTAGAATTAAAACATTTTGGTTTGATTTTAAAACCACGAACTTTTTGGGCTAAAATTTAAACCAGAATATATTAAAAATTGCGTAAAACTATTGACTGGTTTAAAAAGTAGACTATAAAAGTTTAAAAAAGGCAGTAGTCCCAGCGCGGTTTAAAAATTAAACCCAAATTTTTGACCGTGTACATTTGACATGTATGTGAATGGCGGAGTTGCCGGTTTCCTCCTTTTCGGTGGGTTTTATGTTAAAAAAGGAATCAAAATGGGAAAAAACCTCCTTGGTATCTCTGCATCTGTTAAACTTTTTATGGGAAGATGTATGAAAATCCAACTTGCTATAATTTCATATGCTTAAGAGTATCACAACAGTATGATTACAGTATCTCCCCATGGTGTAATAATAACAAGGTGTTGTCAGTAACTTAACCTCACTTTTTCGGCAGGTCTATTCCGGTCACGCATTTTAAAGTAGTAGAAAAAGTACTAATTATTTACCACTTTTAATCCGTTCGTGCATACTATTTCAAATTAAATGTAGAAAAATGTTTAATTACAGGCTTATAAGCCTGAATATATGTTTGTATCGTAAGCTCCACACAGGTTGCACATATCTTATAACTTTTAAAAAAGTACAGGCCGTAAAATAAGGCAATTTCCTATAAAATTGTAAATGATTTTTTAAATAGATTAGTAATAATAATAATAGATTGGCGCTTACACATTTGGCCGAGCTTCTCCTCCGACTTGCGGCGTGCGCCTTGATGTTGTCACACAAAGCGGAGGGACCTACAGTTTTACGCCGACTCCGAACGGCGATTGCATTTTTATGAGAAGCTGTTTTTCAAGGCAGTAATACACTCGGTTGTTTGCCATTGCCTGCCGAGGGATGACCGCTGTTAAGAAAAAACCTTTTTTCTATATTTTTTGCTATGTTGCTTTGACCAGGGCTTGAACCCAGCTGCTGCGGAGTGGAGCGTGCACTGCTTACCACTACGCCACAGCGGCTGACATATAGATTAAAACACATAAATATCGATAATATAAGCGAAGTCGTAATTTAACCATGCTGCCGCTCTATTCTAGTGTATCGGAAGTCCATTTGGCTCGATATTATGGCAATGCAGCAAAAGATATTTAATATAAAAAACTCGCCTTTCCATACGATTTTTGTGTACGTCTTTTTCCATTGATAACTACGATATCTTTTATATTTTATATTTTGAAGACAAAAATTATACAAATCCAGCAATTTTAAATATTAATATCGTTCTGAAAACACCAAGTTCTTTAAAAATCACGATAAAATTAAATACTAAAATGGAGTATTTTATATACAATTTCCCAACTAATAAAATTATAAAAAATTAAGATCGGCAGCACTGAAAATAAGCATGCCGATCTTGTCAAAATTACAACAAACACGTCGCTACTGACAACACCTTGTTATTATTTCACCATGGTATCTCCCCATAATTTTTCATATGAAAAAATGTATTATATGCATCCCACTCGATATCATTGAATTCCTCATTAGAACATGTAGTCCCTCTATTTTAGCGTATCAACAGTTCATATGGCTTCATACCATGTAAATGCACCATAACTTAGTTATACGTCTCGGTTTACTTTAAGCAACAGCAATTTTTCGAAATTGTTGTCAGAAAGTGTTCCACGGCATGGAGTATTCAGTAATGAAGCAAACGAAAAAAGTCTTTCTACTGCGGCCGAAGATGGAAAGGGTGTGTAGAATTTAAGGTACGCTTTTTGTTTGACATTTTTGTTTTCATGCAGAAATAAACCAAAACCGGAGCACGTTCTCGGTCCCTGAAAAAATTCAAAGTACTGCAAGGACTTCAATCAAATGAATAATTTAGTTAAAAATTATTGCATTCTTTAACACCTCTGGTATAGAGATAGAGAGTGGAGGAAAAGCACAAACGGTCTTTTGTATCCCCTCTAGTTTAAATAATAACAATGGAAAATTTTAAGTAAACTGCCATTTAAGAAACATTTGCTGTTGAGTCTACATGGATTAATGTATAACGAGAAAAAAGGAGCGGTAAGCTTTATAAAACAATAGCCATGTAAAAACATCAGTAAAAAATCGAATTAAAAATCTCAAAATTGTTATGGAACTTCGTCGAATTTTCTTAATAATAATAATAGATTGGCGCTTACACATATGTTAGTGTTTGGCCGAGCTTCTCCTTCGATTTGTGCCGTGCGCCCTGATGTTGTCACACAAAGCGGAGGGGCCTACAGTTTTACGTCGACTCCGAACGGTGATTGTGTTTTTATGAGAAGCTTTTTTTCATGGCAGAAATACACTCGGAGGTTTGCCATTGCCTGCCGAGGGACGACCGCAGTTAAGAAAAAACCTTTTTTCTATATTTTTATTAACTTTTCTTAAATCTCAATATTGTTATGGCCGGATCTAAACTTCATTGGTATGGGACCACCCTTGAGATACCACCTTTCCTATAAAAAAGGAATTATCGAAATCGGTTCAAGTGGTCCAAAGTTATGCGGTAACATATATACAAACATAAAAAAAAATATTCGCACGAATGAATAAACTCCTCCTTTTTTGAAGTGGGAAAAAACTTGCAAACTGTCGCGTCTCTATTTATATTTTCGCCAGTGTATATATACGTATGTAAAGTGTGCTACAAATTTTGTGATGACACGACAATATTCATTTTAAGTTTAAGTTGTTATAAAAAGGAATTTATATCTTGAAATTGGTATTTTTTTCAACCAACGTAATAAGAGCTATTTACAGCCGTAAAACAAAATCGAATTTTGTGTCTCTTTTAGATATTTTTAAATTAAGATTTTTTGATATGGAAACGATTTTTTTTAGTTTTAAAATCTTATTTTAAAGATTTTTTTTTGGAAAAAATTAAGATTTTTTGGGGATTTCTCTGGCAACACTGCCCAAGGCTGATGTACAAGTATGGGCGTGCACAATGTGACGTATGAGTAACATTATTTCCTGCCCCTATTTCATACAAAAAAATTATTGCATATTTTCATGTATTCTTTATTATTACTTATTTATCCATCAATTTTCATCGATACAAAAAAGGTTTTAATTTTTTCTCTGTCAAAATTTGTTTTTTTTCATAAACTGAAAATATCCTGGGAAAATGACCTGATCTAGAAAAACGGTATACAGATCCATAGTCTATTCCCCAATCTTAACTTCACGTGTTTTGACGTTTTTTGTGTAATTTCTAAATTAAAGATTTACCCTACAGTGTAATTATTGCTAAAGACGCAACCAAGAGAAAAATGATAAATGTCCTTCATCGAATTTCTATCATTTAATGTCCTTGAAAAGCTAAAAACGTTAATTCAGTAATCTTCAGTTCCAGTATGCTATAACATGTCGATCGTTTATGTGAAATTAAATTTTGTCAAACCGTGTGGTTATCCCAGCATAAGTTCTGAAACAAAATTTCTCGGCATGGGTACACGGTTAAAAATTTCGGTTTTAATTTTAAACTTTTTGGACTTCATATATGACCAAACTAAATTCAGTTTCAAATACAAACCTTCCAAGTTTAAAAAAAAGAGAGCACATATGTTGGGTTTAGAATTTAAACAATTCGGTTTAAATGTTAAACCCAAACATTTTCATAATTAAGAATAAAAAAAAAAAACAATCTTAAATTTCATGCTCCGTCTGGTTGGAATTGAACCCGGACAGCCTTGGTAGCAACCAATTGTATCAAGCATCTTTGCACACTCAGCTACAGCCACGCATGTAAATGTGCTTTCATATGTTGAGTTTGAATCAACACCACAATTCGCTGTGCAAACATATTCTATTTCGGTTTAGATTTTAAACCAAATTTTCTATATATGAAACCTAGAAACTAGAATTAAAACATTTTGGTTTGATTTTTAAACCACGAACTTTTTGGGCTAAAATTTAAACCAGAATATATTAAAAATTGCGTAAAACTATTGACTGGTTTAAAAAGTAGACTATAAAAGTTTAAAAGGGGCAGTAGTCCCAGCGCGGTTTAAAAATTAAACCCAAATTTTTGACCGTGTACCGTCAAACTACAGCAATAAAACATTGTATATAAGCACATTATTTAGGTTAAAATGAAGAAATTTAGAGAGTATTCGTATCGCATTTCGCAAAACAATCTCTTCTTATGTTCTGGGATACCCTAATGTACCTATGTACCTACGTGAATTTGTTTCAATGTACACATATGTATACATACATATGTATGTACATAAATACATATATGTGAATGCTTGTAAGTGTATGTTTGCCCACACCAATTTAATCTATCTGGAAAACCATTGCCGCCGCCAGGACTCGCCAAATATCAGACCAGCTTTCGCTTACTTAATGTGACACGGTTATGCACGTCTCTTTTTCAAAAGGGAAGACAAATTATGGCACGACCTGCCTTAATACAGCCCAGCGTAATACCACAATGGTAGATGTAAAGTAAGGGATTCGGCGTTCTACTATTCTCTCACACATCTGCTAGCGCAATGAAGTTTTTCTAAAAAAAATTGTAAAGGTGAGTCGTTTTGCTGTTCCATGGCTCTCAGCAGCATATGCCACTCTTAGAGATTTACAACGGTCCTCTCTTTAATTTTTTTTAAAGCCTCTTTTTGCAAAGTATTGTGCATAATCTCTTAAAACATCTCTTCGGACTTATTTAGGTTAAAACTCTTTGATCCGGAGCTTTGAGCCTGCACTCTATGGGTTCATTTAATCGAAATAAATGTACTTTTGCAGTTTTCTCATCATCCATTGTTTGGCTAATCGTATTTTCGGGCCGAGCGACTGGAAAATGCCGGTTAAATTGAAGCTTTCCGTGAACCTCCGTTTTATTTTAGTGCACCCTTCGGCCATTTGTCCTTTACAGTACACATCTGCCAAGTTCCCTTTTGCGTGCCTTCATTCCTATTATTGGTTGTGAAGCTTCCGGCTGGAATGTAGCTTTGCCGTTCGTGTGTATTCTGGGTTTCGTGAAACTGTTCTATGTGCATTTCTATGGTAAATCTAGTAGTCAAGCGGCCCGGTTGTAAGGTTGCCGACGCAAACTAAAAAGTAGCCATGAAATTTTATACCGTGTACAAATGAATGTATGTACACATGTATATATGTGTATGTATGTATGTATATACAATCCGAAATTGCATTTTCTGTTCTTCACCTATGTATACATACGAGCATGATTTTACAAGTGCCTGTTCTGCACGAAAGGAAATACATATCGTCGATGTTTTTGCAAAACCGCCCATAGCCCAATTGCAAAACCGTCTATCTTATGGCACTCAAATTTTACAGGAGAGCGAAAAAACGGTTTATTCTTTGCAGACATTGCCTTGGTAGGCGGTTTTTTCTCTAGCTATTATTTTACCAATCTATTGTTTTGATAACGATTTAACGACGGCGATTTAGGCGGTTTTGCAACTGGTCAATGGGAGGCTTTGCAAAAACATCGACGATATACGTATTTATACCATACATACATACATACGTTTGCTGCAAGAGTGTCATAATCCAAAAAATCCAAAACGACTTTAAAGTTTGCAGTTTACATACACTCCCATCGTAAAAATGAAGACAATTTTCTCCTAATGGGCTACTGTTAATCGTTATATATTATGTACATATAAAATTAGTGAATTTGAGAACGCTGAATTCAAAAATGCAGTTTGTTCTTTTTTATAACTTTTATGATTTCACCGTAAATGCAGTTTTAAGTTGAAAATGTATTGTATGTTTAGGTACATTAAGGGCTTCGATTTTCAAAAATGAGGCGTAGACTCAAAGGGGAATGTAGATTGCACAACGATTTCGATTTTTCGATTTAAGGCTTGACATGGAAAAATTTAAAGAGAGTTGCCTCCGATTATTGAAGTCGAATTTATTTAAATTATAAAAAATGTATGTACATGATCATACATTTAATCTGCACTTAAATGGCCAATATTGGCTATTTAAATATGAAATATGCAACCCTGTGTTTGTACCAAACAACCAAGATTGATTGGTAGGTTGCCTAATCAGTCCCACCAAATGCCGCCAAAAAACAATCGGCTGTTCAGCACAAAAAGTAAACAAACAAGCAAATGCAACAACAATTTCAAGGAACAAGCAGCAGTGCTGCCAATTGTTTGGCATATTTAAACAAACTTGATCTGAAACCCACCGAAAGATAAATGGCATTTAAACAATAAGCCACAATTAAACTTAGCCCTTTCCGGTCAAATGTGTCTCTGATGAATAAAAAAATGTTTCCTCTTAATTACAAGGTCCATAGAGCCTCATAATACCAAAAGTAAAAAAAAATATTCAAAAGCTGTTTTGGGTAGCTACTAGAGCTACCGCAATATATTGTTACGATTATCTTTGAACCCTCGTCCGGATTTCCCAAATCCTCCGGTTCGTATCGCTGGATTAAATAAAGGCTAACGATGACCAAAAGGTAGTACAATTAACTTTATTGTACAACAAACAATTTTACAATACTT
>NW_023458561.1:7793730-7795889 GCF_013731165.1 Rhagoletis pomonella | reverse complement strand
TTCTCTTTGTGGAACATTCTACGTCATTCCTCGAACATTCTGCCAATCTCTCGTTGTTCGCTTTGTGTTGCCGCAGTATTCGCCACAATATTGAACAAAAGTCCGCAGAGGAGTAAAAGCACTCAAGAAAACTCAATAAATATTTCACTAACTTTGACGGAATAAAACTTTCATTTCATTGAAAATGAACTTATGTATGTACAAAACAAGTAAGAAAGTCTAAGTTCGGGCGGAGCCGAACACTAAATACCCGGCGCAAGTACCGCTACATGGTAAGCCGGGGTGTATCAATTTTGAGTAAATTAGCGTCCTTAACTTTCGAAATATGTAGTTTCAAGCATTTCTAAAATTTACCGTCGTATGAAAAGCGGCCATAATTTTAGTCCGATTTCAATAATTTTTAACATTTTGCTTTTACGTGGCAAGCACAATAACCATACCGCGTTTGGTACAAATTGGTAGAACGGCTACCGAGATACAAAGATGTGATCATAAGTCGGCGGTGCCACGCCCATTTTCCAAAATTTTATCATAAACGTATTTCTTGGTAAAAAATTATTGCAAACATCAATTTTGAATAAATTAGCTTTAATATTTACTGATTTATCGAGGATTTCGTATTTCTCTCAATTACCGTTATATGGGATGTGAGCGTGGTTATTGTCCGATTTTAAAAGTTTTCTGTCATGCTGTAGCAAGGCTAACAACTGTGCCTAGTTTGGAAGAAATTGGTGCATCGGTTACCAAGATATACAAATGGCTACGCCCATTTTCCAAAAATTTATAAGATTCTTATTTTTCGTCTAAAAATATAAATTTTGAGTGAATTAGCTTCAGTATTTTCTAAAATACCGCAGTTTTCGTATTTCTGAAAATTACCGTTATATGGGAGGTAGGCGTGGTTATTGTCCGATTTTTCCCATTTTCAATACCATCCGTCCTACGCCCGAAAGAAGTGCACGTACCAAGTTTCGTTACGATATCTCAATTTTTACTCGAGTTATCGTGTGCACAGACGGACGGACGGACAGACAGAAGAGTGGCCTTTTTGTTGTATGAAAAATTTTAAATGCATGAATCCAAAAGTTTACGCACAGAATAATGTGAGGCTGGGGATATAAATAAATACGTAATTAGTTTGAAAGCCTTCAGGTGATTCCTAGAGGTTCCGAGCATTTTCGACCACAAATGTCGAAATTACACCAATTTCTTTTATTTTGCATTTCTTTTTTTTAAATATATATTAGAAAAATTCTACATTATAAATGATATATAACTGATATTAAATATTATTATTATTAGATATTAAATGATATATTGATATAAATGTTGATTTAATTTTTTTCTCAGCTTTAATATTATTGTGTACCATGGTTTTTCAATCAATGTCAGACTTATTGAGCACTTTAAAGAGGTAAATGTATTCAGTTTTCAATAAAAAACAGTTCAGGAATAAAAAATTGGGTTTCATGGTCGTAAAAGCTGAAAATTTAAAATAATAATTTCAATTTCAAAATATTTCCTATTAAAAAATCAAAATGATCAACCCGGAGCCACTCGGAATATCCGGATCCGGAAAAAAAAACAAATCATATTTATTTTCCTTGCCAACCTCATGTTTTTCGTGCGAACACTTTCGGTTTTTGAAAATCGACCAAAACAGGCCACTCTAACAGACAGTCACCACTTATCTATCTCGATTCGTTTTGCCTGTTACAAACAAACCGTTATGTGAACAAAGTTATAATACCCTTGTGCACAAGTGCCCTCGGGTATAATAATTGATTTTACTGCAGATAATTTGGAATGAATATTTTATATCTTTTACCTCAAAATCTTTAGTTAAGATTTGCATTAAAAAATTTTAAATTTTCTCCATGAGAAGAGAATTATATAAAGAAATTTTGAAAAATTTCAGATACAATTACAATATAAAATACAAATAACCCGTTTTAATAAACCTTCCCGGTTTTTCTGCCTTGAGTAGATCAAGAAATCAAAAACCTACCCTTTACTGCAACAACAGCGCACAAGCTCTTCAAAAACCACGGCAAAAACCATCCTAATTGCCTGTTCAACTGCGGACGTTTGTACAATATAATGTACAATACACTTGCATCCTTTCAGTGTAAATGTACAATATATTGTAAATTTTTTTT
>NW_023458561.1:7728707-7773730 GCF_013731165.1 Rhagoletis pomonella | reverse complement strand
GCTGCACAGAGGCGGGTGCGTATCTTGGCTGCAACAAGATAGTGGTCCGAGTCGATGTTTGGGCCTCGGAGTGTGCGTACGTCTAAAACACTGGAAGCGTGCCTTCCGTCTATCACCACATGATCGATTTGATTTCTCGTTTTTCGATCCGGAGACAGCCACGTAGCTTGATGGATCTTTTTATGCTTGAACCTAGTACTGCATACTACCATGTTTCGGGCCCCGGCGAAGTCGATCAGCCTCAATCCGTTGTCAGACGTTTCGTCGTGGAGGCTGAATTTTCCGACGGTGGTTCCAAAGATCCCTTCCTTGCCCACCCTGGCATTGAAGTCGCCAAGCACGATTTTGATATC
The DNA here is from genome assembly GCF_013731165.1 of Rhagoletis pomonella. NCBI lineage: Eukaryota > Metazoa > Arthropoda > Insecta > Diptera > Tephritidae > Rhagoletis > Rhagoletis pomonella. The sequence goes on along the minus strand of NW_023458561.1, from coordinate 7,773,377 downwards.
ATGACGGGGGCAGCGCCCGTACGTGCGCTCCAAGCGCTCATAGAAGAGATCCTTGGATGCCTCATCCTTCTTTTCCGTCGGAGCATGGGCGCAGATGAGCGAGATGTTGAAGAATCTCGCTTTGATGCGGATTGTGGCTAGACGCTCGTCCACCGGGGTGAACGACAGTACTCGGCGACGGAGTCTCTCTCCCACCACAAATCCAACACCGAATTTGCGCTCCTTTACATGGCAGCTGTAGTAGACGTCGCAAGGCCCCAGACATTGTTTGCCTTGCCCCGTCCAACCCATTTCTTGAATGGCGGTGATGTCAGCTTTTGTCCTTACGAGGACATCAACCAGCCGGGCAGAGGCACCTTCCCCATTAAGGGTCCGGACATTCCAGGTGCATGCCCTCAAATCGTAGTCCTTTAAACGTTTGCCGTGGTCGTCATCATAAGGTGGGGTCTCATCCGAGGCTTTGCCTTGCTTCTTTACTGGAAGTGGTTCGCAACCAAATACACGTTTATATAGCGAGCCGCTTGCTCCAAGCAGACACCCGCTTGCAGCCGCACCTACTGGTGAACAGATGCTGCAGACTTCAGTGAGTCCTTAAACCGAATAAGTCAGAGTGGCCCCACGGAAGGTCCCTCTCTTTCTGCCGTGACCCAAGGCTCCACTCGGGTTGGTTACCGCATCTCGGGTTGCTCACGTTGCCCAGAGTGCGCGAACGAGGACGCAAGAGTCGGGATTGAGTATAGCCATGCAACTGTAACTGCATACCCAGCGCAACGACTATACCCCATTGCACTCCTCATCGTTTGACGCAAAAACCACCTATTAGCTACGGATCTTTGCATTTGTATTCCTGCACCGCTTTTCGTATTTCGATAGTAACTGAAGAACATTTTCCACGTAATACAATGGATTGTACCCCGTCAGAATTTTTCGAGTTCAAAGTCCAACAGCCGCTTTCATATGCCGATTTTCCCCACAAACGCTGAGATTGCAGTCATAATTTCTGAAAACTATAATTGAGATTATTTAGTTTTTTTAATTGATAATAATAGATAGGCGTTTAGTATTTGGCCGAGCGTCTCCTCCGGTTTTTGGCGTGCGCCTTGAATTTTTCACACAAAGGGGAGGGACCTACAGTTTAACGCCGACTCCGAACGACGTTTGTATTTTTATGAGAAGCTGTGTTTCAATTATATAATTTAAAAATGCCAAGTCGGTGAGCCTTATCTACATGGTCATTGGGAATTTCTTCATTAATATCTTTGGAAATCTTTTTTTATCTTATCTTATTTACAGTTGGCTATTATATTTTTGATTTGCAGCTTTATCATTTCCAATTAACGCTTTTCAATTTACTTTCGCAATTTAAAATTGACGATTCTCATTTTCAATTGACACTTTCGCAATTACAACCGGAAATGGCGTAGTTCGGTACAGAGTATTCTTCTGTCCATCTTTTTGTTTGGGGCACCTAAAATACAAGTCGCGAGCTACTAGGCGCCCGCGAACTACCGGTTGGACAGCACTGGTCTAGCTTTTGTCAGTATTCATCGCAATCTGGATGTTAATGTTGACTCAGTATTAAACGAATTTTTGTCTATACCTCGATGAATTGCATGTGACTTTTCTTTGAGTTGTGCTGAACTATATCCACAATCAAATACAATATGCTGAATACTCCAAATAAAACGATGATATTCTTGGTTGTTATGAATGACTCTACGTAAATAATAAATTTTTTCAATCTAATTAGTATTTTTATTAGCATTTGAAAATAATTATATATCTATTGGATGCTATGGGTGATGTTCTTTCAATCTGCCGCTTTTAAACTAAAAAAAAAAATAAAGATGACATTGCACTTTTCATAAAAAATTAAAACTGAATTTTTTTCAAAAAAGCCATCTTTCTTTTGGCTAAATTTCTTTTTAAAGATACCTTGCCTCAATACCTATATTTTGATATCTACACGTTTAAGTTCTTTTGTTTTTTAACTACGAGTTTCACGAAAGCAATTTAAGTGAAAAATGATTTATTTTCTGTGAACAAGTAATTTTTCATGTAAATTTCTTTAGTGAAACTGGTTTAAGAGATTTAAAGGAAATTAAAAAAATATTTTTAGCTCGGTCAAGTTAGCTCAATAAATAGGGGTACGCTTACAAAAATTCGTATTGAGTTGCAAATTACAGCGCCATGATAAATGAAATGTGAAAAGTCCCCATCGATCCCACATCCGAAAAAAATTTGTTCGAGGTCAAAGGTCACACAAATTGTTTTTTTTGCATATTTCATCCAAACTGTAATTCCTTGGGACAAATGTGTTATAACAGGTTTTATAGATAATTGCATGATCTACACTTTTGTGACACCTACTTTTATTATACACCTTACAGGTTTGGCAAATGCAAAAAATCAATGTGACCTTTGACCTCGAATAAATTTTTTGCGGATGTGGAATCGATTTCACATTTCAATTATAATGGCGTTCTTAACATTCGTACCAAATTTCAGCTCAATGCGAATTATTGTAAGCTATTTATTGAGCTAACTTGAATGGGCTTTCTAAACCTCTTAAAAACTAAAATAACCAAAATAAAGATATTGAGGCAATGTGATGTAATGTAGAACGATTTTCCGTCATCCCACACATTACATCACACTCCTACCCTGTCGGAAACACCAACAACGAAAATGAGAATATTGAGGCAAGCTATCTTAAAAAAAAATTGCCAAAAAAAGATGGATTTTTTTTTGAAAAAATTCAATCGACAAATAAAAAAATATGAATGAGAAGCTGGGAAGCGAATGGGTCGCAAACTTTAAGTACTTCAAATCTAATTTTAATAAACAAATTTTGTAGTGGAAAGTAATTGTTTAAGCCTCCTATTAAAATAATCCAGAACCCGAATCACGTCATCTGTGACTGAATCAATTTCGATTCAAAATATCTTTTCGAGATTACGTCATTCGATTGCCAGTTTCCGTTTTCAGTTTAAATTGTATTGGGGAGAAAAAGTCTGTCATTTTGCTTCATTCGATCCGAATCGGGTTTTATTCGATGACGGATGCCGTGATTCGGAACCAGAGCTCGAATCGTAACATCCGTTCACAGATCGAAAACCATACTAGAGAAAATTACGTGATACGTATGTACTTGTATGTCATTTAAGCTGAGTGGTATAAAGACTACGTTCACGTATGTCATAATCCGAAAAATGTGTTTTTACGTGACGAGTAATACGATATCGTATGTGATGATTCGAGCCCAGTTTTTTGTATAGGTTTTGACATTAAGAACCACCGAACCGAGAATCCAGCTACTCAAGTAACCCACCCTTACATAAATTCACCTTGATTTATCCTATACGACTAGAAATTTTTTTTTGTAAATCGACCAACTTATACCATTTTTAGTATGTAAAATATACCTCTATTAATTTTTTTCGAAGTCCGTGCACGGTTACGAAGTCAACTCTGTGCAGGTTTCGCAATAGGAGATTAAGCAATTCCTGAGCATATTAAACAACTAGAGTTGAAATAGAGGCCACAATCGATCAAGTCTGATCGCGGCATATAGACCTACCCTTACATAACCATAACCATATATTTATTTGTAGATAGTGATCGGACTTCAAAAAAAAATTCTGTGGTAGAATCTGGAAAACATGTGGTAGATTTCAAAAAAATGTGGTAGATCTAAGGTTTTGGATCAAACTTTGTACAAAAATTAAAAGTATTTTGCAAGGTTTCTCCTAAATTGCAAACATTTTAATTAGAATCTAAAAAAAAACTTAATTTTATTACAATAAAGTGCAAGATTGAAGTTGATAAAAATTCCGTTGAGTTTTGGCAATTTTTTTCCTTGACCGCGTAAAGCAGTTCCTTCCATATCAAGATATTTTTCGAACATATTTTGCGGAGTGCTGCCAGCTTTTCTTTTATCACATCACGATGTAGCGGACAAATGTGGCACGTTCCAGAAACCGCTACTTGGGATTTGCCGATTTTGACAATTCTCAAGTAAAAGTAAACAACGCTTTAGAAACTTTAGATGCACTGAAATTTTCTGATACTTTCACAAAACTCGCCGTTTTTTTAACATTTTCGCTATTAGTTCTTTTTTATAAATCATATATTTTGCAATTTAACACAATGAAACCATGTTTCCTGTCGAAAATTAAATATTAAGAAAATTTACTATTTTACGGTTTATTTTATCCTCCCATTCTGCCTGGTGTTAGTGTTTAGTGTTGGACAGTTATGCTCTTAAAATTAAGAAAATTATGTCGAGCAAAAATAAAACTACTCAAAACCGCGAATATGTGGTAGATTTCAGACCTTGTGTGGTAGATGCTCAAAAAAGTGGCAGATCTACCACAATGTGGTAGAAGTCCGACCTCTGTTTGTAGACCGTAAAAAATGGTCTGGTTGATGACATATTGAAATCACGAATATCCTTATTTACAAACGTCTGTTAGAGCATAAACAGACGGCAACAGGTACTTTGGTACATGGCTGAGGTGACCAGATTTCTGTAGACAAAAATCGCTACATTTCTAAACCAACGAATCCGAACATACAATTTGGTTTTTTAGAAAACAAAAACAACTAAACAAATAGAAAAAACCTGAAAGACTATCGCAAGAATGTATACACACAATGTATATCCACAGCTTATATTTTATATAATTTCACTAAATTCAAGTTAGAATCATTTCGTTATAGAATAAAACTTACCAAATAATTATAAAAACCTTAAAACAAAAATTAGACCCGATTGATAGGCTGCAATATAGCGAGAATACCAGTAAGACAGAATACAACATAATCAAAGATCATAGAAAATAAGGATGCTGGCCATGTTAATGTCTCCCTTATATCCTATGCTCTTTGTGGTAACAAAAGTGCACCCAAGTTTATCCGAAAAATGGTTTTTGGGGCAGATTATAGGGAGACCCATCTTAAATTAATAAAGAGAACACTGAAAATTGGGATTTAATCAGTACAAATTTGAAAAATCTGGACACTTGTACATCCCTACAAAATATTCAGCGGGACAATTTTCTCAAAATCGGTACTGTACCGTCAAAATAGGTACGAGTGGTCACCGTTTATATGGCATAAATTTATTAACTGATGGAACAAATGATTGAAGTTAATGTGGGTATGTTTCTATTTTGGTAATTATTAATATTTTGTAATCATATTGATTTTTAAATGTAATTCAATACGAAAGCTGAACTAGAAACACAAAATTTATGATATCAATTTCGGGACGAAAATTAGACTAATTTTTTTAACTGCCCTGGAAACTGACAGAAAACAGTTTTATTTATTCGGAACGTTGCCAAAGTCACGTATTTTATTTTGTGTTTTTAAGAGTATACAGAAATTTGCAGCGCTCCGAATGAATAAAACTATTATGCGTCAGTTTCCATGGCATTTAAAAAAATTAGTCTAATTTTCGTCCGGAAATTGATATCATAAATTTTGTGTTTCTATTTAGTTCAGCTTTCATTTTACCTCAAAGAGGTGTTTTATTTGATAATATATACCGTGTATATGCACATTAGAGTGGTTCATAAAAACACTCTTTTTGGAAATTCATAAACGGTACATCCGAATATTGTTATTTGTGATAAAAAAAGAGACACGTATTTTTTTATTTAAAAAAAAAAAGTTTGTTTAGAGGCCGCGCTGGACGGTTTTTTATAAAAACGTTAAAATTCTCAAATTTTTTATTTTCGTGACATGTTAAAATGCAGCTAAGAATGTGGTTTTTACATATAGTTACTCTGGTATTATTGGGGAACATTCCCTTAATTGCACACCTGTCTTGGACAGTTAGAATGGGCCCAGTACCCGAAAATATGCTCGCGAAAAAACACTAGTAAAATTAAAATGTTGATACTGAACGATTTACGCATTGTCATGGGTTGAATCTTGTTACCACGGGGTCCTTGGGGTTGCTAATTAGGAATCTGAAGTCAGTTTTTCAAAATTCAAAATGCCGAATCCAAAATGGCGATCCATTTTTTTTATGGTTGCATTTGTTCGAAGCCCGGCACTCGAGAGTTTTTGGGGTCGCCGAATACGAACCTGAAGTCAATTTTTATACCCGAGCGCACTTGTGCACAAGGGTATATTAATTTTGTTCACATAACGGTTGTTTGTAACAGCCAAAACGAATCGAAATAGATATCGACAAATGTATACATAAATGCTCAGAATGAATAGAGAAATCGATTAAGCCATGTCTGTCTGTCCGTCCGTCAGTCCGTCTGACCGTCTGTCCGTCTGTCCGTCCATCCGTGTACACGATAACTCGAGCAAAAATTGAGATATCTCAACAAAGTTTGGCATGTAGGTTTCTGTTAATCCAAGGTAGGTTGGTATTGAAAATGGGCGAAATCGGACTGTAACCACGCCCACTTCCCATATAATGGTAATTTCCAGAAATACGAAAACTGCGATATTCTAGTAACTACTGAATATAATTCACTCAAAATTGACGCTTACAATAATTTTCAGACGGAAAATAAGAACATTATAAATTTTTGGAAAATGGGCGTAGCCACGCCCACTTATGGTTACATGTGTATATCTTGGTAAACGCTGCACCAATTTCTTCCAAACTTGGCACAGTTATTGGCCTTGATACAGCATACTAAATGGCCGAAAATTTTAAAAATTGGAGAATAACCACGCCCACATCCCATATAACGCTAATTTTCGGAAATACGAAAACTGCGATATTTTATAACGGTAATTTAGAGAAATACAAAATCTTCGATAAATCAGTAAATATTAAAGCTAACTTATTCAAAATTGATGCTTGCAACAATTCTTTACCAAGAAATACGCTTATGGTTAAATGTTGGAAAATGGGCGTGGCACCGCCCACTTATGACCACATATATGTATATCGGTAACCGTTCTATCAATTTGTACCAAACTCGGTATTTTTGTGTTGCTTGCCACATAAAAGCAAAACGTTGAAAATTATTGAAATCGGACTAAAATTACGGTCGCTTTTCATAAATGCTTGAAACTGCAATATTTCGAAATTTAAGGACGCTAATTTACTCAAAATTGATACATCCCGGCTTACCATCTAGCGGTAGGTTTCGGAAAGGTGAAAAAACATATATTTAATACTTGCACCGGGTATTTAATGTTCGGCTCCACCCGAACTTAGACTTTCTTACTTGTTTTAAATTCAAAATTGCGAATCCAATATGGCAATCAAGTTAAAAAAAAATACAAAAATTAAAACGTTGATACTGAACGTTTTAAGCATTGTCAAGGGTTGAAACTCGTTGCCAGTGTGTTTCTGAGCTTGCTTGTTATGAATCTGATGTCAGATTTTCAAAATTCAAACCGGTGGATCCCGAATGGCGACCAACTTAAAAAAAAAAATTTTGGATTTGTTTGAAACTCCTAACCGCCATTATGAATTTTGAAAATCTGACATCAGATTCGTAATCAGCAACCCCAGAAACCCACTGGAAACGAGTTTCAACCCTTGACAATGGTTAAAACGTTCAGTATCAACGTTTTAATTTTTGTAGTTTTTTTTTTTAGTTGATTGGATCCGCCAGATTCGTAATCAGCGACACCAAAAACTCTCGAGTGCCGGTTTTCGAACAAATCCAACAATTTTTTATGTTTTGAAAATTTGACTTCAGATTCCTAATTAGCAACCCCAGAAGCCCCCTGGTAACAAGTTCCAACCCAAGACAACGCGTAAATCGTTCAGTATCAACGTGTTAATTTTACTAAATAGTCTCTTTTCGAGAGCATATTTTCGGGCACTAGGCCCATTCTAACTGCCCAAGACAGGTATGTAATTAATGGAATGTTCCCCAATAATACCAGAGTAACTATATGTAAAAACTACATGTTTAGCTGCATTTTAACATGTCAAGAAAATAAAAAATTGAGAACATCAGCGTTTTTATAGAAAACTGACCAGTTTTAAAAAAATTTAATATTTTAGGCAAAAAATATTTTTTTTCTTCATACATTTATTTTTACCGGCAAAACTGTTGATTATATAGAAAAACGTTATATGAACAGATTAAAGGAATTGTAATTTTTAATTTTTTTAAATTTGTTTGAGCAAAATCGGACTAGTGGTTCTCGAGTTATGTCAAAAAAAGACCACCAAAGGTGACAATTTCTCCTATATGATAGTTATATATATATCTCGATTCCTAGACGTGACCCAGCGAAACGCCGGGACACGTATAACTTGTTTTTGACCGATATAACATTTCCCGTTGGTTTCATCCCATCCCGATTTTGACTGTCGCATAGTGTAATAAAGGTATAATAGATTGGCGCTTACACAATATGTTAGTGTTTTGCCGAGCTTCACTTCCGATTTCTGGCGTGCGTCTTGAGTTGTCATACAACGGGGAGGGGCATACAGTTTTACGCCGACTCCGAAAGGCGATTGTATTTTTATGAGAAGCTGTGGTGTAGTGGTTAGCAAAATAAAAATAAAGGTTTTTTTCTAATAGCGGTCGCCCCTCGGCAGGAAATGGCAAACCTCCGTGCTATGAAAAATAGCTTCTTATCAAAATCCAACGCCGTTCGGAGTCGGCGTAAAACTGTATGTCCCTCCCCTTTTCGTAACAACATGAAGGTGCACTCCACAAATCTTACTTATGTGTAAGCGCAAATGTATTATTTTACATGCCGACGGATCCGGAGGTTTGCCATTGCCTATCAAGTGGCACCCGCTTTAGAAAACCCAAAGAAAGCTAAAGAAAAAAACTTGTTACTTTCTTTTGTTTTTGATGTTTGTCGGAAACTAGTAGTGCGCACTTCTAACCAGCACATCACAGCGAATATTTAATATTTAATCAAATTTATCAACTTAGCAAAATATTACTATTTTTATCTTCCAACTTATATTTCGGAAGAATCCGATTACCTTTGAAAACCCCGGACCCGGGGCTTTTCGTCAAGAAATACGCGGGTTCAACACGAACAGCGGTGTTCTAAATAAAAACGGTATGATTTAAGTTCCAAAGTGACTGGTACAAATACAAGAGAGTAACGGCAAGAGTACTGAACACGGCACGTGCCGGTTTCATATTCGTGTGTCATATTGTCGGATATTGGGTTGCACTGACAATAAACAAAAGGCAGAAACTTAACAAACTGCAGGGCTCAAATGTGGTCGGCATCGTCATTGTTTTGAAAATATACGCGTTCGTATCTAGTTGCCTATGTCGTTAATTCGGGGAATTCCTGCGTCATCGGCTCTGTTCGTAAATTGCGACAGAATGCGGAACTCAAACGAAGTGATGCGTGCTCAACTTCACAGTTAGTCGATTGATAAAGATTGGAGGCAAAATCAGTGCATCAAAAGAGCTTTTATTTCTGTGTATGTATATATCGTGGGTAACGGGAGAAGGAAAACCTCTGTCGATTTAATATATTAAAAGGGGCCATAGCCTCTGCTGGAGATCTCAAAAGCATGAAAATAAAGCTCTTTCGCTCTTACCCAAAGTCAAACTAGCAATGACACAATACTTGATTTGCGCATGACCAGCTCATCTGTTTCGTATGCCTATGTTTGTATGCATAAAAGTACCTAGTCTTAAAACCTCAACATTCTCCATCACCACACTTACATCCAATATCAGCTACGGCAACCACTTCTACGGTATCATTGCCGTTGTCGTTACCGGCACCGACCGTGAAGACAATAGCGGACTAAGTGGGGTGTTGCGAAGAAGCGACGCGAGTGGAGCTCAGAATCAGTAACACCAGTCACTGCAGCGCCTTTTACGGCCATCCACCGAAAACTGAACACAGGCTGTTTTATGTCGAATGCAGACGAGCTTGTGAACTTATATACATACGAACGTTAGTACAATTCTGCATATACATATACATACATATGTATGCTAAAGCTGCATACTCAGCTTTGTTTTTGGCTTTCCTGTTCTGCATTGCAATGTGCATACAATATTTTGCATTGGGATAGTCCAAAACGGTAGTGGCAAGGCCAGTCCGGTCAGTTCAAACATAGCATTCGCCACAGACGGTTCCTTTGTAGATCCGTTGACGCGTCCAACAGCATTTACCTCGTTCACGTTTGGCCAGGCGCTGGTTTGGGAATGTTAGATAAATAGTTGAAATAATATCTAGCATAAGGCTGTTTATTTACATATAATAAATGCGTTCAGTAGAGTGTCCAAGAATATGGCGGCAGTAGTGGTAAGATCAGCGACAGTAACAGTGACCTAGTGATCTATTCAAAAGTGATGGAATTTCTTCTGGAATTCTGAGAACGGGAAGCAATAACAGTATTGGTTGATATTTAAACATACATATGTATATTTGCCAACTCGACCATGTCGCTTATAAACGTAAAGTAGTCGATATTAAAGATAAATTCGTGCAATTGAAATAATTCAGCGTGTGAAATATTTTAGTCCTCGCATACCGTTCATCGGAAGTAATCTGATTGCTTAAGACTAACAAACATACATATGTACCAACTACGAGTGATATGACGAACTGCGCCAACACCGTCTCGCCTCTCTGCGCTAATCGTGCTCGCAGTTCTTTGGCGTGCTACTTCTCTCACTCTCTTGCCGTAATTGGCTTACTCTTCCGCCACTCTATCATCACCGTTATCTGTACTCCAGTGCATTTTACTCTAAACTATCTTAAGCCATGCCACGTCGTTTATCTCGGCGTTGCATTTGCGGCACATATTCGTCCGCTGACAAGCCCAGCCAGCAACTCCACATACAGACCATCTCGCCAGCCAGCAAACTTACCGACCGACCAAACAACTAGCAACTATTCGCTTAAACTACTTTTATTCAAGCATTTCATCAAGTTTATGGCTTACTCGACTGACGTCTGCTTTAGCTTGGCTCATTCGCGCAACGGTCGTTGAACGTCGCAGTTTCGCACAACTAAAAATTGTATTTAGAAGAAGAATTTCAGTGCTTCTGGAGTAAAACTAATTATATTTTTTTTTTATTGAATGACCAAACGGTCAGCAACGGTTGCAACTCTGATCTCAGGCTATTCAAAGCCATTGCCAAGGCCTCTCATGTGAAAATGTTTGGGGTTCGACGCTTATTAAAAACTCAAGAAACATTTGAATGCGTGCATATCGGATGATCGTGAGTGCTTTTCTTGTTATGTGTGCAATCTATTAAGTATGTGAATCAGTTTCATGTTGCTAAGATTAGGCAATTAAAACTTTCTAAATTCTTTTGGTAATATAAAAGCTCTCATTCGCGTACATAAGTGCACTCAAATATATAGCGACTAGAATTATTTGCATATGCACCACATATGAATTCAACATATACTCACCAGCGCTATGTGTAAGAAACGAGATCAATATATTTATTTGGAGAACTACTAGAATCGCAAAATTTATAAAAGTAAGGTAAGCAAATGAAAAATATTCATGATATTATTTGTAAATGTTTGAGTTGGTAACGACTGATCAATACAGCTGACTGTGTTTAACCTAATGTGGCAAATAAAGTACCACTAAAACTTAAATCGATGGAATGGGTTACTGTAAAATGTGTGAATTGTATGAGATATACATATATACACCTATGAGTAAAATAATAGAAGCACGCTATTGTTTCCAGACTATTTTTTTTTTTTTTTGTAATATTTATCAATTTTTTTGTAACTCAAAATCTTACAAAAAACATGTAAGTCCAAATTTCTAACTTTGTACAAAAATTATCAAAATTATAAACTTTTTAGAATAATTTTTTGTACGCAGTTTTGGAGCTCCTTAAATTTTCGGATAATAAAGTGCAAGTTTCAAAATTTTTTAATATACTTTTTTTTATATACAATGCGTAACAACGTCAGCAAGAAAAGTATCAAAAATCAACGGTGCTTTGTAGCCACTGTATTGTAAAAATTCTGATTAAATATATTGAAATTTTGATGCAAGTTTGCTGAATTTTCGTAATTTTTGCACAAAGCTGGAAATTTTAACTTATCTGATTGAAAAATTGATAAATACTTTTATAAAAGAATAATAAACATTAAAGAGGCAGAAAAAATCGTCCAAACTGGTCAAAATATCGTGTTTCTGTTATTTGGGTTTTCATAAAATTTCGGGCAAATTGGAGTTACACCGTCCACTTATTTCATATAGGTATGTGTATTCAGTGTATATACTTGGCATTCTTAAGAACAATCTTTATCGATTTAATCAAATTCTATAAGGTCAAGAACAATGCGTATAACAAATTTGTCTACCAATAGATCCTTATGCTTCATTTCAAATGACATCGGATGAAAAATAGTCAGGCTGTAAATAGATAAGTGAATCAAGTAAGAAAATATCGGTTTTTCTAAATAATAAAAAAATGTTCACTTTAGGAACTATAAGAAACCTGACGTGGCGAATAACTCTTTCTAAAGTTTTACTAAAATAACGGAAGACCGTTGTTGATTTTGAAAAAATGATGTTGTTTTTATTTCAGTACTTATTAATTTTTGTTTTTTGTCATTAATTTCAAATCGTTTACCCTAATTGCAATTTCTTGTTTGCAGCAGTTCTGAACAATTTTAGACTTGTAAGTTGGAGCAGAATTTTGCTGGAAACAAAAGCTTTTCCATATAGTAAGACCGAGTTGATTTTTGCGCCTTTTTCGATAAAAAGGAGAGGAAGTTTCCCTTTTTCCGAAACCGCACAGCATACCATAACGGAAGATAAGTTTCGATATCGTTCAAATTCTTTTTTATATGTGGGGATAACGACCATACTTACTGCGTATACGCAGTCATTCTGAACGTTGTGACCGTCTTGCAATAAAAACAATTTTTCGTCAGAAAAAACGAATTCGCAGCTTACGTGTAGTCGAAGGAGTTGATCAATTCTTTGCTATGACTGCGTGCATATTCAAACTATTGTTAATAACATTTTAGATAGTTTTATGGCAGACACCCATTGCTCTGACACAAATAACGAAATGTCGACGTATTCGCTCTGGCACTTCCTTCACCATTTCTGAAGTTCTAACGATAGGTTTGCGGGCGGTCCTTTTTGTAATTTTGGAGCTCCCAGTTTTTTTGAATGGCGCAATGGCAAAACATATTTGCGCGTGAATCTTAAAAAAAGCGAGTAGAAACCAGCCTTTGGAGGGCTTGCTGAACTCATAAGCATATAGCTGAAAATTGAGTCATAAAAGGAGTTTTTGATGCTTCTGGAATAACAAATTTACAAAGAAAAAAAGTCGCACCAATTGAATTTTTTTATTTAAATTTTTGTTTATTTTTCGCGCATTATGATATTTAAAAAAAAAAAGTATACTATTTTTTTAATACTACCTATTTAGCGATATATGCGCGAAACTACAGGTCAAATCTGGCAAATCTACGTTTTTAGTTTTTTGGAGTATATCGCGATTTTTTAAAGATATATGGGTAGGATCAAAGGAAAAAAACGTAGTTTCGTAGTCCTTGGACTATATATAGGGTATTCCGCCCTCACAGGTGGGACATTTGTATTATAAAAATGTTTTTTCTTTTTTTAATTTTAAGTATAAAGTACTCAACAATTCAACATTTTGACAAAGCTAAACCTGATTCACTATTATTTGAGCTACTAGCAGACCCGGCGAACTTCGTCCCGGCCAAAATCAACTTTTTGTATTGAAACATTTTGGTCCTACATTTTAACCAACAATACACGTTCATGATTTTGGGTAACGCATTTATCTTTTAATATTACGGTTTGGTGGTTGTCAGAAGGCATATTTCCATTGCCATCTTAAATAACCTAGCAAAAGTGTATATGCATTCAAAGATACGTAATAGCTTCAGTGCCATATTCGAGTACTCTACCATAAACACTTCCAGAGATATGGAGTATGAAAAATCCGGTTTGTATGAGAGGTGCACGCCCTTTTTCCAATAGCCCCAAACTTTCTTCATGACTAATGCGATTGATTATATATATCTCCATACCAAATTCCAGTACTCTATCATGAACGCTTCCAACGATAAGCAGTGTGAAAAATTTGGTTTGTATGGTAGGTGCCACGTCCCCTCCACTTAGCGGTATAAAACATACTTTACAACCTATTATCATACCTACCGAATATACACAAAAAATTTCATTGACCGGTTTGAATTTTCGGAGAAGTTCGACTACAAACACCGTGACACGATATTTTTATATACTATATTTTTCATGCAAAAATACTAAAAATTCTAAAAGGAAAAAACAGAGGAAATTTTTTTAGAATAGGGACACCCGAATCGCCCAATTCCAGTACTCTGTCGTGAACACTGCCAGAGGTATACAGTATGAAAAATTCGGTTTGTATGGGAGGTGCCACGCCCCTTTTTCCAATAGGCCCAATTTTTCTCCATAACAAGTTTCAGTACTCTACCACGAACACTTCCAAAGATATACCTACCTAGATATAAAAATTCCGTTTGTATAGCAGGTGCCACGCCCCCTTTTCCAATAGCCACAATTTTTCTCCACGAGTATGCGACTGGTTTCATATATCTCCATACCATGTTCGAGTACTCTACCAGGAACACTTCCTGAGAAATGCAGTATGAAAAATTCCGTTTGTATGGGAGGTGCCACGTTCCCTTGTGTAATCGAGATAAATTTTTTCCTGTATTTTAATTTCGATTTTCTGTGTGAACTTGATGTCTTACAAAAAAAAAAGAACCACGAATACTAACAAAGCAAAACCTACAACAAGAATGATTGCTTTATTATAAAGAAATCCGAAATTACTCTGTCACGGGTGGGACAACGATTGTAGCGGGTGGGACATGTACGAATTATTATATGAAACAGAGCGTTTAGTGTGGTCCATATTAAAGATTAGTTATCAAAAAATATAAGAATATATAAGATCGGTAGAGATTCAATTCGCCCACTTTTTATCTTAGGATAGTCATATTAAGACTCACGATGTACTGCAGAACTCAAGATCTTTTTCCGAGGACAATGATGACACCCATACTAATGTATACAAATGTGTGAGAGCATGAATTTTTAGCAACCGTGCAAGTTGTTTGGACTAGTTAACAGTTGTTGGAGTCAAGATATTTATGAATAATCGAGTTTAAGGTCCGATTTGGCTGATATTTTAATATGTCACCGCGGCCACCTCTGTGCGCGACCTCTCAGGATATGGATGAAAGTTGAAGAGATTGAAGGCCTAGGGGACATGAAAATATGTACCTGTAGCATGTTTTGCCGATATGACGTGGGGTTGCCTATTTCCACGGGACTTAAATTTTAAGAAAACGTCATGCGTACCTTTCTTTAAAGTGCTGTATCTTGGAAACCTTTTAACGAAACTTAACGATAAAAAATGTGTTTCTTCCGTATTATTATGGGCTTTAATTGTACATTTTGACACTAGTGTGCAACGTATAAAAAAACAAAAAAAATTAAGGAAATATTTTTCTTTTTGATTATAGCATTTTTAAAAATTTGTGTCTATACTAATATATATTTTGAAAGTCGTTTTCTTCTGTTCGCAAAGCTGGAGATCGCCTGTACCGGCGAAATTTCGGACTCCTGCTGCAGACGTTCAAAGGATGGTTATAGGCTAACAAAAATCTCGATATATAAAAGGCGCATGGAACCTCCAATGCAAACCGAATTCTTCATACTCCATATCTCTGGAAATAATCATGATAGAGTTCTGGAACTTGGTATGGAGATATATGAAATCCATCGCATGCTCTTCGAGAAAAATTGGAGTTATCGGAAAAGGTGGCGTGGCATCTCCCACAATAATAATAATAATAAATTGGCGCTTAGACATATGTTAGTGTTTGGCCGAGCTTCTCCTCCGACTTGTGGCGTGCGCCTTGATGTTGTCACACAAAGCGGAGGGACCTACAGTTTTACGCCGACTCCGAACGGCGATTGTATTTTTATGAGAAGCTATTTTTCATGGCAGAAATACACTCGGAGGTTTGCCATTGCCTGCCGAGGGACGACCGCTGTTAAGAAAAAACCTTTTTCTATAATTTTGCGATGTTGCTTTGACCAGGGCTTAAAACCAGGTGCTGATGTGTGAAAGCGCGCACTGCTTACCACTACACCACAGAGGCCGACAAACCGTATATTTCATACTGCATATCTCTGGAAGTTTCATGGTAGAGTACTGTAACTTGGTATGAACGTATGTATATGAAATCGATCGCATACTCTTGGAGAAAGATTGGAGCTATTGGAAAATGGGGCGTGGAACATCCCATGCAAACCTAACTTTTCATACTGCATACCTAGGGTTCGAACGATACTATCGATATTGAGTAAGTATCGATACTGGGGGTATAAAAATGAGTACTTTAATACTCGATAACTTATTTGGTGATTTTACTCGATACTTTGCAAAGTACTCGTAGGATCGAATACTTAATAAAAAATACACTTTTTAAATATTTTATTCCATTGGCAACCCAATTTTCTTTGCTTATATGGATTACTGTCATTCAATTTTGTTCATCACTTAAAATAAACTAAAATTGCGTGTAGTCTGTTGCATAATATAAACCAAATAAGTTAAAGTTTAATGGCCATATTGACATGACATTTTCATACATTTTTCAGTTTATATACCTTTTTTATTTTTTATGAATAAGGCCAAAACTTTACGCAAAGTTCATGAAAATGCAGAATTTTTAGAAGCTTTTTGGGTATGCAGTTTTGCAACATATGCATGTTTACGTGTAGCCTACTACCATTGACTTTTAATTCAAACTTCCACATTATTATACTAAAATTGAATAGGATACAAAAATGCATACCCAAAGAGTTTACAAAAATTTCTTAATTAAATTTGAAATTCGTGAAAGCATATATAACGGGTGATTTTTTAAGAGCTTGATACCTTTTTTTTTAAAAAAAACGCATAAAATTTGCAAAATCTCATCGGTTCTTTATTTGAAACGTTAGATTGGTCCATGACATTTACTTTTTGAAGATAATTTCATTTAAATGTTGACCGCGGCTGCGTCTTAGGTGGTCCATTCGGGAAGTCCAATTTTGGGCAACTTTTTCGAGCATTTCGGCCGGAATAGCCCGAATTTCTTCGGAAATGTTGTCTTCCAAAGCTGGAATAGTTGCTGGCTTATTTCTGTAGACTTTAGACTTGACGTAGCCCCACAAAAAATAGTCTAAAGGCGTCAAATCGCATGATCTTGGTGGCCAACTTACCGGTCCATTTCTTGAGATGAATTGTTCTCCGAAGTTTTCCCTCAAAATGGCCATAGAATCGCGAGCTGTGTGGCATGTAGCGCCATCTTGTTGAAACCACATGTCAACCAAGTTCAGTTCTTCCATTTTTGGCAACAAAAAGTTTGTTAGCATCGAACGATAGCGATCGCCATTCACCGTAACGTTGCGTCCAACAGCATCTTTGAAAAAATACGGTCCAATGATTCCACCAGCGTACAAACCACACCAAACAGTGCATTTTTCGGGATGCATGGGCAGTTCATGATGAAATGTCAAAGCATACTGAGCATCTTTCTCTTTGACACCATGTCTGAAATCCCACGTGATCTGTCAAATACTAATGCATGAAAATCCTAACCTCAAAAAAATCACCCGTTATATGTATATGTGTGTGTGTATGTATGTATGTGCATTTAACGTTAAAATTACTTCTAACGCAAATATATAATACTCCTATATTGGCAGTAAGAGCTAGTACCGCCCGAAAATACTACAGTACAGATATATCAATAAACACGTACGAAAGAAAAGGAACTCATGCGTTTATAAATAAACATGTACACAACACATATACAAAAACGGCACTCAAGTACACAATACATTGACAAAAACGGTACTAGACTGTCTCGCTTTGATTTCGGAATGCTTACCCATTGAGAAGTTAGCTTACTGCCTATATAGAAGTATTACATATACACTAACGTGAAAGTAAGTTCTGCAATGAAATAAAAATCAAATATGTTAAATTTCTATTATATTAATTTTAGGAAATAACTAGATATACGATTGAAGAATAAAATAATTTTAGTATCCCAAAAACGTATTTTAATGAATCCGATACGGCGTAGTATCGATACTTTTTCCCTGATACTTTTAGAGTATCGATACCAAAGTCTGAAATTTCGAACCCTATGCATACCTCTGGAAATGTTCATGACATAGTGATGAAACTTGGTGTGGAGATATATAAAATCAATCGCACACGCTTCCAGAAAAATTGGAGTATTGAAAAGTGGGCGTGGTACCTCCCATACAACCCGAATATTTCATACTGCATATTTCTGGAAGCGTTCATGGTAAAATTTTTGAACTTGATACGGAAATATATGAAATCAATCACATATTCATGAAGAAAAATTGGAGTTATTGGAAAAGGGGCGTGGCACCTCATATACAAACCGAAGTTTTCATACTGTATATCTCTGCAAATGCTCATGGTAGAGTACTGAAACTTTGTATGGAGATACTAAATATATAAAATCAATCGCATACTCTTGAGAAAAATTGGAGAAATATCTCTGGAAGTGTTCATGGTACAGTACTGGAACTTCGTATGGAGATATATGAAATCAATCCCATAGTCATGGAGAAAAATTGGCTCTTTGAAATGAGGGCATGGCAAAGTACAAACGTACTGACTTTTCGTTATCTTTGAATGTGTATATAATTCTTCTGTAGGTATGTTTATGACTGAAATCCTAAATGGCTGCAGGGATTTTAACGGAGCTGCCAGCTGGTTATTACTAAAAATCGACAAGTAAGAAAATGTGCCGTGAATGTCAGACTAAATCGACCTGTTGAACGATTGAGAATATCGAACACCAGCAGTGGAATTCTGACAATCGCCAGTGGGGTCTAAAAGCCCGCACATATAAAGGTAACAGATGCAATGTGTAATCAACCAAAGCTGGTAGTATGAGGAGCATGTAACTAGGTGGTGTATGTTGTTAGGCGCGCCTGCTATTCTTTTGGAGATTTTTAGCGATCAAAATTAGCGATAGCGAATGCTGAAATCCGGCTGCAGGGTTGAGTTGTGCAGTGGTAAATCTCAAATCACCACCTGTCGAAATACCCTGAAAGCCAGTTTCATGAAATCAATTTAATGAAAATTAATTATTTTTACTTGAATTTAAAATAAAACCTGACAGAAAAAAATAAATTTTCACTCAAATTGCTTTCGTGAAACTGGCTTTTAAGGTATTTCATCTGAAATAAGTCTGTGTATGTACAAACATAGGATTTTTGTTGAAAAATGATACGCACCCATTTTGAAATTGCCACCTGCTATACTATAAAGATTCTAGGACAAATTCACTATAGAATCGGATCATTGTTGCCGCCAGGGAGTGAAAAGTAAAAGGTTCTTCAAATTTATTTTGTTTTGCGATTAACCGTGCTATGAAATGCTGCACAATTGGAGTAGTTCAAGAACTTCTTCACGGACATAACACTTTCGTTAGGTTATTTAAAGCGGCAAATTACCGCCAAACCATAATGAATGTGCCAATGAAAATCGTAGACGTGAATTGTTGGTGAAAATGTTAGACCAAAAAGTTTTAATAAACAAAAATTTATTTTGGGCGGGACGAAGTTCGCCGGGTCGGCTAGTTTTTACATAAAATGTCAACTTTAAGTACCCAAATGGGCGTAATGGGCTACTTATGCGTGTGGACTCTAGATCAGAGATGTGAAACTGTGAAATCATTTAAAATTTTAATCATGAAATATTTACAAGTACGATTTAATTATTTTTTCTTTTGTCTGGTAGTGTGGCTTATATTTTTTTCAATCTACAATCATTACAAAAAAAAAATGATTTCACACAGCAAGGTGGTAAATACCTGAATGGAAAACTGGGAATGCTGAAGTAAGCAGAGTTCAATACTGAATTAGCTTCCAGATGAATGAACACTTTGCTATGTGTGCATTCTCTGCTTCAGTTCCAATCAAATTTTGTACACTAAGAAAAATATGTAAGTTTATATAATGGAATAATGAGGTGTATGAACTTTTAAACGATATTGACATAGTGTCACGTATCAATGCACAGCGGCCACGCGGGCTAAGTAAGCTATGTCCTACGAATGAATGCTTATGCTTGGACTCCTCCACGCATTAAACGCAGCTTGATTTACATGAACTTATTGTACACATTTATAGTTTTGGTTGTTTAAAAACTGAGTGCAAAATGTTCCAAGACAATTAGTATCTATAATTTTTTTTCTTTAAAAGATTGGAAAATATGCAGAACATGAAATAATCAAGCATAAATCTATCGAATGATAGCAGCTTTTATCATTCAGTCCATGGTTTGTCCACATACATATGAGTGTTGTTGATGTTTTGGTTTCATTGCAAAAGATTATTAGACCTCCAATTATAGCTTCAAGGTTAGTCTTTGTATTAAAACAAGAAAAGGGAAATACACACCTTTCCTAAAAACAAACCTAATGAGTAATAAATTTATAGTTAAAAAAACCAACAACACGCTTTTATTACAATAAGAACTAAAAAGAAAAAAATTATTTATTGATTTAAAGATTCGTTAAATAAGGATATGAAGTCCCCTTGATGTCATTTAACCTTTTAGAATTAAAGTAATTGGCACGTAGTCATAATCGAAATAAAGTCCATTGAAAAGTTAGTTGCAGTTATTTTTTACAGGTATCTCATTGGAAACATACAGCACCCCATTGGTAAAGGGCTTCGGGTGTTCAGGAGTTGAAGACTTGCTCTAGCTGCTAGTCTCTTAAAATTTCCTCATGTGAATTTGCAACAAAGTTCAATTCTGCCATTTCCTTGAAGAGATTTTTTCATGACTTCAGACCTTTAATAAAGCCAATATCATTTATTCATATTGTTTTTGTTTTTTACACACCTTTCCTCTTTCGAAAAAATACAATTTCATATTGCTTGAGCGTTAGACGATCTAGGGTCCATACGCATTAGTAGCCCATTACGCCCATTTGGGTACTTAAAGTTGAAATTATACAAAATGTTTTTATGTCAAAAGAAAACTTTTTTAAAATGCTATAATCAAAAAAAAGGTAAGTGCGCCTGGGCCACACTGTAGAAGTGAAACTTACGTTACTTATCTATCTATACATACACACATCTGCTTTTCCTTAAGGTTATATTTTTTCGCTTTTTTTCTGTTTTTCCATTATCTTCATTTTTATCTTTATACTCTATCGATAAAAAAATCGATTATAATGTCCATCAAAATATCGATAACAAAATCGATGACAAATTCGATAAAAATTTCAATAACAACATCGATAATACCATTGGTAGCTAAATCGATTAGAAAATCGATAGAAATATCGATAACAAAATCGACAAATATCGATAACAAAATCGATAAATATCGATAACAAAATCGATAAATATCGATAACAAAATCGGATAAATATCGATTAAAAAATCTATGAATATCGATAACAAAATCGATAAATATCGATAACAAAACCGATAAAAATATCGATTATTTTATCAATAAGTCGAGAATCCCGAAAATCTCTAAACTCCCAAAATAGTTCCCAGATTGAGTCTCTGTGTCTCTCTCTGTATCCTTTCCTCTTTAATTACCTCTATTTTAATCTTCCTTCCCATATCTTCATCTTTGCTTTTATCGGTATCCTCATCCTCCTCTTTGTCTTTACTTTTATGTTCATCATTTTTTCAGCTACAATTCCCCTTCACATTTGCCCTTATATATATAAGTAAAGTGTTTAAATTTACCTTGCCTTTATCTTTACGCATCTTTGTTTTTGTTTTTATTTTTACCTTTGCCTTTATCGTTTTCTTCATTTATGTATGTATGTAGTCACCTTTCATTCTTGTATTGGTCTGTTTCTAAGTCCTATTCTTTAACCTTTTATTAGCAAATTTTTGTTAAATTAATACCATGTGCATACACACAAGAAGCACTTGTTTCAGCCCCAACCATTTCCGTTGCATCATTTTCGTTGCATACACACAAGAGGTACTTGTGTGTGCAATTTCCGCTGAATTTGCCAATTTACTCCCAACCAACCAACCGCCGCTAAAGAAGTTTCACTTCAAAAAAATATCAAATAGAAAAATGTTTACTTAATTTTTTTTTTGTTTTTTATACGTTGCACATTAAAGTCAAAAATGTACAATTAAAACCCATAATTAGACGGAAGAAATACATTTCTTATCATTAAGTATCGGTAAAAGGTTTACAAGATACAGCACTTTAAAGAAAGGTATGTATGACGTTTTCTTAAAATTTAAGTCCCGTGTAAATAGGCAACCCTACGACATATCAGCAAAATATGCTGCACGTATATTCATGACCTAGACCTTCAATCTCTTCAACTTTCATCCAAATCCTGAGAGGTCGGGCACAGGGGTGTCCGCGGTGACATGAACTGTCTCATATATTACCATGCATACCATTATATAATATTTGAGAAAATAAAAAATAAAAATGAAAAAAAAAAATAAAAATAAAAATAAGAACATGTGTGTAAAGGTAAAGCACTCACACAATTTAATATATATCACCCTTTTACTAAAAGCAGATGAGTTCTACTGTATATAGTTTTTAACAAACACTTGAATTATGAATCGGAAATTACATATTTGACAGTACTTTCAACACAACTTACCATGATACAAAAGAAGGTAGTTCCATTTCAAAATGTTTGACAAAAAATTAGTTTTTGAAGTTTTATAAATTGTGCAAAATTACGAGCTTACCTTGCCACATTGATAGCAACCAAACAATACATCAGAGGATTAGAGGATTTAATGTTGTGCGTGAGAAATGTTCGGATATTTGTACAACGATTTTTTGGTGGGGAGTGGAGGAGGAAGGGGTGTGTCACCTAAAACTCCACTCATTAGAAAGAGCACAGTAGCCTCCCTGTCCCTTCTAAAGGCACTCGGGGGCCTATTTCAAACTGGGATAAAATTAGCAATTTTGCAAAGAAAAATTAAACTCGTGTTAGGTCATCAGCAGTATTTTAGCGTAAAATCGACCTCCAAATTTACATAAAAGGTTCATATTTCAAACCGAAATCTTTATTTTGAATTAAAGCTTAATGCTTTGACTAAACGTATATGTTAAATTTTTTTGATTAGGGTAACGTGTTTGGACACGATAACCCAAAATCATTGTATAAATTACCGAACCGTACCCGAACTGTCTTACTTATGAATTTTTCTATAAACAAAAAGTTTATTTGTCAATGTTATTGTGGCTTATTAAAATTTTATTTTTAATATTTTTTATTGAGCTTTGTACCACGATTGTTTATTAGGAAAAATTGAAAAAGCAACAAAGTCTAAGCGGTAGAAGTTATAGCACTATTTCGGAGATCACCACATCTCCTCATCAGACTTATTTTTTCTAGACTTCAGCAGGGATCGAACCTGCATAATCAATGTTCAAAGTCAGAAGCGTTAACCACTGAGCTATGTACATTCCGTAATCTCGTGTTGCTAATTCATTTTCCTTATTCAACGAACTACTATCAAGTGCAGCTGATTTGCCGCTATTTAAACTCGACAGCGTGGTTGTTGTTGTCAATTCTATACATCCATTTGCTTATTTGCTTTTTTGTATAGTTTCAGGCAGGCTCTTCCCTAAACTATGTATTTGTCAATGTTATTGTGGCTTATTAAAATTTTATTTTTAATATTTTTTATTGAGCTTTGTACCACGATTGTTTATTAGGAAAAATTTAAAGTTTATAAAATGAAACTGCAGTAATTTTCATTTATATGGATAATTCTTGTCACAAATACATAGTTTCATGCTTCATGTATGTATAGGGCTGCCAGACGTCCCGGTTTTCCCGGACATGTCCTGGTTTTAGAATATTTGTGCCGGTGTCCCGGTCCAACTTTAAAATTTCCCGGTTTTCGATTTGATTGCACAAATTTGAATAAAAGTTCAAAAATCACTACACTAAGAGAAAAAACGCGTTGTAATATTCAAAAACATTTTATAAATTCATTGAGGTAAATAACGCATTGTAAACTTGAATATTTTTTATTTGATTATCGTTTTAAAATGTTCGTATTTAAAAATAATACTTTCATACCACGCACGCGTGGTGTTGATTCAAACTCAACATTTGAATGCACATTTACATTTCTGGCTGCAGCTGAGTGCGCGAAGATGCTTGCCACAATTTGCTAATTTCCAGAGGGTCAGGGTTCAAGTCCCATTGCAGGCAGCATGTAATTTAAATATTTTTTTAACTTAATTATGAAAAAGCAACCGGTAAGTGCAAAGCGCTGATTAATTAATATGTACCTAAATACGTTCAAAATGTCGTGCACAGAGTTTTACAATTATATTAAGGAACAGACAGAAGTTTTGAAACAAGTTCACAGCAACGAAAAATATGACTGATATTTTAATGTTACCTTGTACTCAAATTTTTTTTATGAAACCTAGAGTACTTAACAGTGCCATGCAAAATTATTGGCTCGGAGGCTCTTTCATTAGATCGCAAGTTCTAATCAGATCCTTTGGAAAAATTTTGAAAATATAGCTTTTGAGTCAATTCAAGGCACATAAATACAGGTAGAAGCCAAAATGACGTTGCTCTCATGAGAACCAAACCTTTAAACTTCAACTTGATTTTATTTTATTTCCTATATTTCGTTACGCTTTGAATGTCATATCGTTGTTTTTTTTTTGAATGTTCGTTAATAACAAATTTTAATTTGCACTTGAATTTTTGT
Source organism: Rhagoletis pomonella (assembly GCF_013731165.1). Lineage (NCBI taxonomy): Eukaryota > Metazoa > Arthropoda > Insecta > Diptera > Tephritidae > Rhagoletis > Rhagoletis pomonella. The sequence continues at coordinate 7,748,632 of NW_023458561.1, read as the reverse complement.
AGTGTTGTGCGGTTTATACTTAGTGTATGTGTTAAAAATGCAACACCTGAAACGTTGTTTTTTATGTGGTGTTAAATATAAGGCAGATACCACTAATTTTTTAACGTGCCTCAATGTCCTTCGCGTAAGGAACGTTGCGAAAGCAGCTGTGGGCAGAGCTGCAGTGAAATGCCTTACTGTGCGTTAAACATTTTAAAGAAGTAGATTCCACAAATGGTGATGGCGAATATCGCAGACGATTTAACGATGAGCTGTATGAGCTTTACAACGATGTAGACATAGTGCAGCGAATTAAAATTCAGCGGCTCCGCTGGCTTGGCCATGTCGTTCGGATGGACAGAAACGCTCCTGCTCTGAAAATATTCAACGCGGGCCGCGATGCTGGGAACAGAGGAAGAGGAAGGCCTCCTCTGCGTTGGAAAGACCAGGTGGAGAAGGACTTGGCTTCACTTGGCATTTTCAATTGGCGTCAGTTAGCACAGAAGAGAAATGACTGGCGTGCTGTTTTGGACTCGGCCAAAATCGCTTAGGCGGTTACAGCGCCAAATAAGAAGAAGAAGAAGATTCCACAAATACACCGGGAGGTACAGGAAAGGCACGTTTGAAGCCAAGTGCTGTTCCTATGACCCTTATGCCGAAAAGTCCTTCCAACAACACTGCAACTCATAAAACAAAAACAGAAAACAACATACACGTTTTATCAAATTTTAACTAAAGAAAATAAATAAATAAGAATAAACTTCAAATATACTTAAAAACACCAACCAGTGAAATGTATTTTTTTATTTTTCCTTACACACGCTCATTTTTATTTTTACTCTCCCGAAAACTTCGACTTTTGTAGGTTTGATGTCAATTTGGCTTCTACCTGTTTTTATTGTACCATGAGTCAATTAATAAGGGTGCAAGTCCGAAGTTGCCAGAAAATTTCATTGAGTTTTTTTTTAGCATTTTTTTTTTGCTGACAGTATCTTCCATATAAAAATAATTTTCGAACATAGTTTGTATATAAGAAACTCTCAGTAAAAACAATACCAAAAATCAACTAAAATTTAATGGGCTGCAAAACTTCATTTTCCAAATTTTTGTAAAAAGTTATTAGAAAGTTGCAAATTTGTATACAAATTTATTGAATTTTCCAGAGTTTAGCACAAAGTTTCTAATTTTTATTTTTATGTTTTTTGTTGTATTTAGTATAAACTGTATTTTTATAAAGAATAAAAAAAGGTACATGCATTGTGAAAAGTTTTCTGTGCTTTAGTTGTGATAAGTTGTTTTGTTTTGTTGGCGCACAATAAACGGGGTTATGAACGATTCCTTCCATATAGTTGGAAAAACGCCCTCTTTAAGAGACAAATTAAATAACGCTGTTAACGGCACATAGAGATAATCAGAACAATTTATAAGAATACAAGTAGGGATCTGGTCAGGAGCATAACTGAAGGACTGCTTTAGGATTTCAGATAAACTACTACATCATCGGGAGATATTACTGGGATATTTATTGAGTTCATTGGACATAGTTTAAAAGGATAGTCAATGTTAGCATGTGAGTTAATGGAATAATTGGATTTAAAAAAAATGAGCGAACATGTTAAAAATTGTTTGATTATCACTAGAGACGGTATTTTGATACTTCATGGCGGAAGGAAACCCACGTACATTTCGCTTGGAGTTTACGAAGTCATAAAATGATTTGGGGTTATATATTATACGCCGTTTGATTTTACACAAGTAAGCTTTATAACACTTTTTGTTTAATTCAAAAACTTATGACGCAAAAGTGAGTATTTTACATAGTATGAGTGTAAACCGTTTTTTTTTGTGTAATATAAAATAACGCGACTTTCTGTTTTTCAAATTTCTCAGTTCTTTAGTGAACCATAACTGTGTTTGCTCTTCAGGAAGATACATGCATTTAGGCACATGCTTTTCAAATAATTTATGTAAAGTAAAGTTAAAAAGTGCAACGCTTTGTTCAATATTTTCTTTTTATGCAGGCCACGACAGTTTAGACAGTTCTTTGTTAAGCTTTTTAAAGTTGGCTTTCGAAAAATCAAAGCGAATATTTGGTTCGTATGCTTGGGTACTGCAATTTTGACCATCACTTATAATTTCGTAAGATACCTCCATAGCAGGGTGGTAGACATCTTCGGGAAAAACTAGTGGATCATGCTTATTTACAACGGACTTAGATGCATCATCAACATAAACAAGATCTAATACTCTACCAAACTTATTGTGAAGTACATTAACCTTAGTTAGGCAGAGTTCTGCCATCTCTTCTAAAAATACGTTGTTGCACGCACTAGACGCGAAAGGTACGATATCATTGTCAATGATGTTCCATGATATGCTTGGTAAATTAAAATCACCCAACACAATCATTGAGTCGGAGAGTTTAGTCAGTAAATTAACTGATTTCAGTAAAGAGATGAGTCGTGAATACACCAATGTGTCAGATCGGGGAGGGATATAGCATAGAGCTAAATAAATAAACCCTTTTCCAGCCTGTACACGAATGCACTTGAATCCTACTGAATCAATGTGTGGAAGACTAACTTCTTCAGATGGTATTGAAGAGTCTACAGCGAATAGTACGCCACCGCCGATTCTGTCCTCCCTATCTTGTCTATAGATATGATAATTATTTGCAAGAATCTCTGATTTGAAAATATGAGGTTTCAGCCAAGTAAAAGAAAGAATATTATAAGTACATTCAAGGCCTTTATGGTATAAGTTCGTTAATTTAGTATTCAAGCCTCTTACATTTTGGTAATACATACTTAAAGCAGATTTAATAATTAGATTTTTGATTCAGTATTAAGACGGGGGAATATTAGCTAAGTTATTTACTTTTTTGGGTCTATATTCGAATTCACGTACGAAAGCTCCGGGGGGGCATTAAAATTATCTATATTTACGTCAATTTTAAATGAAACAATATTTCTTTCGTAATTAAAATTAAATTTTCTGATGCTTAAGTCGACAGTTGAAATTTTTGATGGGATGTAAAGCTTTATATCGTTTTCGGTAGTGTCTCTCGAAAATCTAGAAACAAAGATTGACCTCTTTGCCGGAACCACAAATAGTTTCCTTGTATCAGACTGGAGTACCGGCGGAAGGGGTTGAGTTACTGCGTTAGTAGTTGAGGATAGGGAAGGCGGTGGAGGCTTTGACGATGATGCCACCACTTCAATGGGGGAAGGGGAAGATACTTCAGGCTCTTTATTATCCGAAGCAGATTTTGTTACACGCTCTTTTGAGGCTGAAGATTCTGATGCTGGAGGACACGGAGAAGATAGATTAATTAAGTCAGTAGGAAGATTATTCTGACGTGCAACGGCAATAATTTCCTTAGATGGACTATGAAGACGCTTGCGTTTAGACACACGGATATCCTTAACAAATTGCAAGGTAACTAAGCATTTGAATTATTTAAACATACATATTTTCATAATGCTTAAATTTTCTGTCAGTACCGACAATTCTCTTCCTATTTCTGTAAAACCATTTCTGGTTTGCCTAAATAGCTTGAAAAGATCAACTCCGGTTGACTTGCATTTTACGCAAGACCAGCGAAGGCCTTTGCCATCATTAATAGCTTCCAGAATTCTTCCCGTCAAACCAGCACATTTTAGATGGTAAATACCATCACACAGCCATCACGATAAGTAGCGTTCAGAATCGCTTTTAATTTGGCAAGTATCAAGATCGCAATTCATATTGAAAGATTTATTTAATAACACTCGTTAATAAAAGACAAACAAAATAAATTATAACAATTAAGCAGCTGATGTAAATAGCTTTAAATAAATGTAGCGTACAGTTTGAGTATCACTGTAATTATGACACCTAATAAACGCAACGCAAACAGCTGTGACAAGAATTACTAGAAGAAGTAAACAAAAAGAGTAGAACAAATGTGCAAAAAAAAATGAATTCAGTTAACTACAAACGAAACAACAACAATGATAGCAACAAATGACTCGGCAAGAATAGAATGTATGCTAGTGAAATTTAATTAAACTTAGTTTAATATAAAACACAATAACTTTCACTTATTCAATTATTTCACACTATGATGCTCCTAAGCACTTTTTATCACTACTTTAACTCAGAATTAGCACAATAAACTTAGAAGTAGAAAGCCAAAATCAGAGCACAATAAAGTACAACTTATTAATAAAATTTAAGTAAAATCTGTGAATAATTAACAATAAACTACTTTTTTCGCAAAATCTATAAAGTTCCCTTTTATTTTTCAATAAAGCCTGTGCAACAGTTATTATTTTACGCCCTTTATATGATAAAATATTAATAGCTGGAAAAAGGAGTACAAAAGAAGTACAAAACTAAGAAAGGAGTACATTTCCAGATATTTTTTCTGGCAACCCTAGTTTATGACGAGATGTTAACTTCATGTTATTCATAGTGGTCGTAATGAGCTTCTCTGCTCTGGTTCCGGTTGTAATATTACGTCCGCTGAAAAAAAAACTTCTATGTGGTGCGTCTTCTGTATACTGTTTATTCTGCGGTTATAACCACATAACCATATATGCTCAAATGTTGTATGTAGTTGTAATTTTCATAATTCATAATTCACGAAAACGCTTATTGCACGAGAACTAGTGAAGCGATTTCAAAGAAAAGAGCGCCTATTCAAAGACAAAATTCCTAACCTGTCGACGGATACATTTATGTAAGTAACCGATTCTGTATCCGTCGTAGAAGCAACGGTAAATATTGGCTTATTTGGGGTCAATTTTGAGCTTTTAAAGTGCTCTAACAACTTATGGTTGGCAGATATAACTTTCAGTTTCGGGATATTGGTTCTCTGGAGCAGTAGAAATAGTATCGTGTACAAACTTTATGTAATAATAATAATAGATTGGCGCTTATACATATGTTAGTGTTTGGACGAGCTTCTCCTCCGATTTGTGGCGTGCGCCTTGATGTTGTCACACAAAGCGGAGGGACCTACAGTTTTACGCCGACTCCGAACGGCGATTGTATTTTTATGAGATGCTGTTTTTCAGAACAGAAATACACTAGGAGGTTTGCCATTGCCTGCCGAGGGACGACCGCTGTTAAGAAAAAACTTTTTTCTATATTTTCTTTGCGATGTTGCTTTGACCAGGGCTTGAACCCAGGCGTTTTATGTAAATGCAACATATATCGAGAATTTAAAGGCAAAAAATGTTGAAAAAATTTGCAATTTTTTTTTTAATACTAAAATGCTCAAAAACCGCTCGAATGATTTTTTTTTGTTTTCTTTAGTCGAAAATTCAGGTGTTTTCTTTCGTTTGGTATATGGGAAGTATTGGTCGTTATCTTCTAAGTATGTTTATTACAACGCATTTATCAACTTGCAATGTTGTGTGTCCAGAAACTTTCAATGTTGTGGATCCAGAAACTTTCAATGTTGTGTGTCCGACACCATAAAGCTTTGCTTTGAAAAGTTCCTATAAAAAGCATAGTGCATAGGGCGACATCTGTAGTGAATAGGGTGAGGTAGATGACATCTAGATGTCGCCCTATGTACTACGTTTGCTACAGCGGAAATAGACGACACGCCATTTCTTTAAATAAAATTAATTGGTGCTCGTTTGTATGTACATACATATGTAAATGCATGTGTGTGCACCTTTCTATTAATATCGTTGAATTATTTTAATATCTATTGCAAAATTTTATTCAGACAGGACTAAAAAGTAGAAAATAATTAATATAAAAAAAACTTTTTAATATACAACGCTTTTATAAATGGACTAAAAAGTAGAAAATAATATTTCTCAGTCCCATAGAATTTGTTTTGATAACTTTTGATTTTGAAATTTTAGCAAAAGTCATTATAAACAATCTATGAAATTGAAAATGAAAAGCGTGGGGCGCATGTAATACACTTGAATTGATATGAAAAGTAATATATGTATGTATGTATGTGGGTATATGAATAACGACCGCTTAAAATCGATTTCAAAGTTCTACTTTCGCTGTAGAAATTTTAGGTCTACGTTATGTAGTTTGACTATTGTCAATTAAATCGAATGCTTTGCCACTTGATAAAAAATTAAATTCGAATTATTTTTAAGTTAAACAAATTATTACACTATGGGTATCGATCGAAATGGTTTTGAAAAGGCTTTATTTCTTAATTACTCACCGTGTTTCAGAAAGCAAGTTCGACTTGAATAAAAGTAGAAAATTGAAATTTATATCCTGATATGGATGTCAGACGAAAGAGGTTGTGGTTTGAAAATATTTTGAATAGGGTTGCCACCTGTTTCAAAATTGGAATTTAAATAAAGTATGCGTGAGTTAAATGAAATATTAAAATATTACGTGAAACGAAGGTGGTAAGATATCCTTAGTTTAAATATTTAGATCATTACCGTTGTCACGTATTTAAAAAATCAAATTTACTTAACTCATCAGGCACATGAAATATTTATGTAGGTATCACAATATCAGACGCTAAAGATTTGTTTATTTCTTAATTATACTAAGGAGTGTTGCCAGCTGTTTCAAAAGTCTTAGCTAACTTATGCACAAATTCGAAGACGAAGGTAATGCGAAGACGAGCATGAACTCGAAGAAGAATACTAATACGTGACTCCGACACAGCCTGCAGGTCAAGACGAAGGCGCTGGACCGATCCTTTTTTCTACTTTTTCAAGAAACAAAAATTCTGCTGCTAGTAAATGTGGTAGCAGGATTTTGGTAAAATGTCATAAACTTGTTAAAAGTCAAGTGGTCGGCAACAACAACGAATGTCAATAAATGAAACTACCTTCTATTTTTATATCATGCAACGTGCTTTAAGCTAACTAAAAAAATTCCTTAGAACTTGTTTTCCCTTACCTTAATCGGAAGTAAATAATAACGGTAGAGTTGTTGTTGTTTTAGCGGCTACAACAACCCCGCCCAGATCGGTTAACGGTAGAGTATTTAATTTCGGTTGTTTTAGTGCATATAACACTTCACATAATATATTTTTTTAAGTGATTTGTTTGAAGGTTGTCGAGGATAATCAAGGATAGCATCTTTAAAGGACAATTTTACCACGGAATGACTACGAGTTCTTGCATTTGATAGCCATATTTGTGTACCTAATGAAACTCCCATCCTTATTGAAACTTTAAAGTCCTTAAAAAATCGAAGTGTTCTGTTAGAACCCTAAAAACGCAGATTTGCTAAATTTGACTTCGTGCATATATCGATTTTCGCATCTCTGACAGAACAAAAATCAAATTATACAGCACGCTTATACCTGTAGGGAAGATCCTTAGCCCCGATATATCCTAGGGTAATGAATTTAGGGGAATGAAATTTGGGTTGGTGATACGTACATATGACAATTCACATAACATATTTTGGTTGAAGGAGTTGAAAAAGATCTTCAAGGATATTCAAACGCAAAATATTTAAAGCACATTTGGAGCTGTTTAACTGTCCTCCTTCATTTGATCCCATATTTTCATACCTTGTATAGTTTTAGAATTATACGATTCTTTTAAATCGCCCTTTTCATTGAAAATTTAAGGAGCTAAAAAAAACCTAATGCGTAATAAAATGGGGTTCAATTTTGTAATACAGTGTAATGATGATGGGTTTAAAGTAAATATTTTCGGTATTAGAGTATCGGGATTTTCGGCTATTAAGAGATACTTCATTTTGTCCTCGTTCACCACCAAACCCATTCGCTTTACTTATCTATATAATTAAGAGAAAGCAGAACAGACGTGACACTTGTTTCTACCAATAATGTCCATATCGTCGATATACGCCAACAATTTTACGCTCTTGTAAACGATTATGCACGAGCGGTTCAGTTCTGCGGGTCTTTTTATCTTCTCCAACATCAGAATAAATTATAAAAATGACATGCATTGTTTGGCGCACATTTTTTTCTACGCAGAGGCGGGTGTGTATGTTGGCAGCAACAACATATTGGTCTAAGTCCAAGATCTATACATAGAAGATCGCGCAATCCGCGAAATAAAAATTGCCCCTCTCTGCGCATGTCGTCTCAGGACGATTTTTTACTTTCACGCCTTCATGCCGAAAAGCCACAAAACTGGCACACACAGCACACAATTTTTGCGAAATTTTCATTTAAACTCGCTATATCTCAGACGTTTATGATTCGATTGATTTGAAATTTGTACACAATAAACTAAATTCTATTCTGAAGAGGATGAGTCTAACTGCACTTCTTAATACTTATTTGCAACGAAATGGCGGATATTTTAACATTTTTATAAAAATTAAGGATGTGATTTTTACAAATGCAAAAGTTGTGTTATGAAGTTTAAAATTTTTGTTTGGTTTTAATGCAGCATTAAAGACAAATATATACGGATATTTTTTGGGAAGTTTCAGGTTTAGACAACAAGTAGTTCTAAAGTTATAACAATATTATGATGACACCCACGAGCATATATGTAATACTCCTATATTGGCAGTAAGAGCTAGTACCGTCCGAAAACACAACAGAACAGATATCTATATATTAATACGCTAACATAAATTTTGTCTCCGTTTGTTTGGCGATTCTACCGAACCGATTTCAAAACCAAGAACACCGTTGGAAAGGCATTTTTCCGTAGATGAGCAGAGTCTTTATCGTTTCGCATTGGTTGAAAAGTACGGCCAAAACCGTCGTTTAAACATTTCCGAATTGTATATAGATGTTGCTGCAACATATTCAATTTGACATGTTTCGCCTGTTGTTACACTACACATTTGAAATTAAGCTTTGAAAAAATAATATAAAAAAAAACTTTTTAATATACAACGCTTTTATAAATGGACTAAAAAGTAGAAAATAATATTTCTCAGTCCCATAGAATTTGTTTTGATAACTTTTGATTTTGAAATTTTAGCAAAAGTCATTATAAACAATCTATGAAATTGAAAATGTAAAACGTGGAGCGCATCAATACAAAGCATTCGATTTAATTGACAATAGTCAAACTACATGACGTAGACCAAAAATTTCTACAGCGAAAGTAGAACTTTGAAATCGATTTTAAGCGGTCGTTATTCATATACCCACATACATACATACATACATATATTACTTTTCATATCAATTCAAGTGTATTACATGCGCCCCACGCTTTTCATTTTCACTTTCATAGATTGTTTATAATGACTTTTGCTAAAATTTCAAAATCAAAAGTTATCAAAACAAATTCTATGGGACTGAGAAATATTATTTACTACTTTTTAGTCCATTTATAAAAGCGTTGTATATTAAAAAGTTTTTTTTATATTATTTATTTTCTACTTTTTAGTCCTGTGTGAATAAAATTTTGCAATAGATATTAAAATAATTCAACGATATTAATAGAAAGGTGCACACACATGCATTTACATATGTATGTACATACAAACGAGCACCAATTAATTTTATTTAAAGAAATGGCGTGTCATTTATTTCCGCTGTAGCAAACGTAGTACATAGGGCGACATCTAGATGTCATCTACCTCGCCCTATTCACTACAGATGTCGCCCTATGCACTTTGCTTTTTTATAGGAACTTTTCAAAGCAAAGGTTTTATGGTGTCGGACACACATCATTGAAAGTTTCTGGATCCACAACATTGAAAGTTTCTGGACACACAACATTGCAAGTTGATAAAAGCGTTGTAATAATAAAGATAAATATGAAGATGAAGAAATAAGTGATAACGATGAAGCAAAAAAAAAAGAAGGCAAAAGTGAAGATAAAGACGAAAATGGAGCCAATGACAGATACATAAGAATTAGGGTAACTGAAAGGGTAAGAACATTTCTTGAATTTATGAAGTGAAACTTCTTTAGCGGCAGTTGATTGGTTGGGAGTAAACTGTCAAATTCAAGGGGAATAATGGAAATGGCTCTCAGCGATTTAGCGGTTTGAGAATAAAAACAAAAACAAGGAGGTAAATTTAAACACTTAAGGTGAAGAGGAATATGCAAAAATAAAGATATATATGAAGAAAAGGATGAGGATGAAGATCGATATTGTTATCGATATAAAACTCGATATTTTTATCGATATAATAATCGATATTGCTATCGATAAAATAATCGATGTTGTTATCGATACTGATCAAATAACCGCTATTGTAATCGATATAATAATCAATATAAAAATTGATATTGTTATCGATACAATAATGGATATTGTTATCGGTATAATAATCGATTAAATAATTGATTTTGTTATCGATTTAGTAATTTATGTTGTTATCGATATGTACAATAATCGATACTGATGATTGTTATATTTATCGATGAATTAATCGATTTTGCAATCGTTGTAATTTTCTATATGTTTATGGATATGGCTATCGGTATTTTTATCGACACAGTTATCAACAGGGTTATCGATGTAATAATCGGAACATGGAATGTGAACACATTACATGACATCACATCACATTATATAACATGATATGAAGAGACATCATATGATATTACATCACTTAATATGATATCACATCACACGAAATCAGTTGACATGACGTCATATGATATGACATCACATTATATGGCATGACATCACATGATTTGACATCGCATGATATGACATCGTATGACATGACATGGCATTACATGACGTGGCATCACATGATATGACATCATATGGTATGGCATCATATGACATGACATCAGAGGATATGACAACACATGACATGACATCCTATCACATCACATAAAATCACGTCACATCTTATTACGTCATCGCACCTCGTGAATAGAAAAAGAAAAGGATATAAGCAAAGATGTGAAAGATAAAAACAAAGATGATGACCAAGGTAAATTTACCGATTTGAAAACCAAAAACACCGTTGGACAGGTAATTTTCTGTAGATGAGGAGAGATTTATAGTTTCGAAAGTGGTTGAAAATCGTCGTTTAAAAATTTCCATATTTGTGTATGGTTGTTTTTGCAACCTGTTCAATTTAAGCTGTTTCGCATTTTGTTTTACTTCGTATTTGAAATTAAACCTTGAAATAAAGATAAATATGAAGATGAAGAAACAAGTGATAACGAAGATGACAAAAAAAAGGCAAAATTGAAGATAAAGACGGCTGAGATAAAGGCGACAATGGAGACAATGAGAAATACATAAGAATTAGTTTAACAGAGTTGAAATTTTCCGATAGGAATCGAAATAAAATCAGCCATAAAGGTTACTGAAATTTATCGAATAATAGAAGTTTATAATTATCGAAATTTATCCATGCTTATTAAGTTATCGCAACGTATCGAATTATTCAAACTGATCAATGTTTACTGAGTTGTCGAAATTTATAGACACAGAAACTTAGTTGTCCAAATTTACGGATAGTTATCGAGCTATAAAAATGTGTGAAATTAACGAAATTTGTCAAGTTAAAGAAATGTATCAAGTTATCGATATTCATTTAATTCGCATTATTTATAGACTTAACGAAATTTATCGAGGTGTCGTAATGCATAGAGTTCTTTCAACTTACAGAGTTATCGATAATTATTGATCTACTGAAATTGGTTGGTTCAACGAAGCGAAGTTTATGGAATTTTCAAAATACATCGATTTATCGAAATTTCAAGGTAAAATAAGCTTATCGATTTATCACTGCTTATCGAATTTAATCGACTTAACAGAGTGTAACGAGTTATCAAAATGTTTAGATAGTTGTCGAAAAATGTGGAGATGTCAAAAATAAAAATTTATAAAGGTATCCAAAGTTTTTACATTTTGGAGTTATCGAAATTTATCGAGCCATCGAATTTCACAGTTAATGAATTTTGTTGAGCTATCGAATTTTAGTGTTCTTGAAATTCATCGAACTATCGATATGTATCAAATCATTGAAATTTATCGATAAACTTGAATGTATCGGGACAATTCCAAGTCCTGCCGAAGTCCTCCAAAGACCTTCTCAGATAAAAAAAAAATTAGTTACGTTTTAGCAGAAGATTTTCCGGTTAGTTTATTTGTACCGTATAAGATTTGCTACGTGTTAAGTTAGAAAACCTCTCCAAGGCTTCTAAAACTAGAAAAACTGTCGAATTTCGACAGTAACTGGCACTCTAGTATCAATAAACATGTACGAAAGAAAAGGAACACATCCCTGCAAAAAATTGTGCGACTAATCTCTAAAGAGAGTATTCCGAGATTACTCTTAATCGGGTACAATTGGGCATTAATTAGTCCCAACTAGTCTCATACGGGTACTAATGGAGGTCAATTAGTCTCGACTCATCCCTTGTGGGTATAAATGGAGATCAATTAGTCCCCACCTCATCTCTAACGGTTACTATTAACGATTTAATGATATGTACGCTCTTAGTCAATGAAATTTCATGTGGGGCGTTGGCACACAGAGAGAGTATTCGCCTAACAAAACTGAGCACCCCGGTTCGAATCTCAGCTGGCGAAATTTTTTTTTTATTTTTTAAAAGTGACTAGTCGCTTTTTATACCCTTTCGGGTATAAATGTGAACAATTAGTCTCTTCATAGGACATGCCCGAACAAAAGCGATTAGTTCATTCCATATAAAGAGATCAAAAGTGCTATTAGTCGCATGCTCCCTTGCGATTGCTCCCGGAGTCATCCCGGATTAGTCCCATTTTTTGCAGGGATACGTTTATAAATAAACATGTACACAACACATATACAAAAACGGCCCTCAAGTACACAAAACATTGACAAAACGGTACTAGACTGTCTCGCTTTGATTTCGGAATGCTTACACATTGAGAAGTTAGCTTACTGCCAATATAGAAGTATTACATATGTATATGCCCACGAGCGGTCGCTCGCCTCTAGATGACAAATATTTTTAGTAGGCACTTGTACAAGTAATTTTGGAAGTAATATTAAGTGAAATGTTGAAATTCATAAATTTATCAGTGTAATATAACTTATTAAAGCTCTACAGACCTACATACTATGTATGCATATATGTATGTAATTACACACATAGTCAAAATAGTTATTCGTACAGTGATTGTTTTACAATAATCGCAATGTTTTTAATTTTTCGTTAATTTTTCACGAAAATTCTGTTTATATATTAACAAAAACCATATAAATGAAATTTTCAAACTTTTTGCAAAACTTAAAAAAATTATACAAATTTTCATCAAAATTTTGAATGATCATAAATGAATCAGTTAATAAATCTCAAGCATCAAGTCGCTTTAAATTACCTTTGATTTTTTAGAATTTGTTTCTCAAGGGTGTTACATATCTTCTTCCATGACCAAAATGTAGTTTTGCTTGGAAGAAAACGTTCACCACCATTGAGAAAATAAAATTTCAAAAATCATCGCAATTTTTCTCTAAAAAATTTTGAAATATAGATGAAAATTTGTAGAATTTTTTAAGTTTTGCAAAAAGTTTTAAAATGTAATTCGTATGGTTTTTGTTAAAACATCAACTATATTTTTGTAAAAACTACCGAATAATCATTATTAAAAACATTGCGAGTATTGTGAAACAATCACTGTATGAATAACTATTTTGACTATGTATGGAGTTACGTGCATATTTACTATGTATGTATGTATGTATGTAAGTATGTCTATTAAGTTTAGTAATAGTTATGTAACACTGATAAATTCATGCATTTCAACATTTCACTTAATATTACTTCCAAAATTACTTGTACAAGTGCCCAGTAAAAATATTTGTCATCTAGAGGCGAGCGACCCCTCGTGGGTGTCATCAAAATATTGTTATAACTTTAGAACTACTTGTTGTCTAAACCTGAAGCTTTCCCAAAAATATCCGTATATCTTTGTCTTTAATGCTGCATTAAAACAAAACAAAAATTTTAAACTTCATAGCATAACTTTTGCATTTGTAAAAATCACCTTATTAATTTTTATAAAAATGTTAAAATATCCGTAATTTTGTTTTAAATAAATATTAAGAAGTGCAGTTAGACTCATCTTCTTTAGAATAGTATCTAGTTTATTATGTACAAATTGCCAATCAAGCGATACACAAACGTCTGAGATATAGCGAGTTGAAATGAACATTTTGCGAAAATTTACCGCAGAGTGAAAAATCCGATTTTGTGGCTTTTTCGACATATAGGTATGAGAAAAAATTTGGTTAAAATTAACTGTAAATGTATTTTCGAATAAGCTATCGATTACAATTGGTTTGAAATCGCTTCACTTCATTTCAATTTTATGTTTTTTTACATTGCTTGTTGTTTCCGCTGCTTGTTGTTTTCGCTGTTGTTGTCGCCCAATTTTGCGAGAAAAGAAGAACGGACCTGCGCATTGCGCAACCTCTTATATATAAACCTTGGTCTAAGTCGATCTTTGGCCCTCAGAGTTTACGTATATTTAAAGCACTGGAAACGTGTATTCCGGCTGTCACAACATGATCGATCTGGTTTTTCGTTTTTTCGACCTGAGACAGCCACGTAGCTTGTTGGATATTTTTATGCGAGAGCCTGTGTCGGGTGGCAGCGCAGTCGGTAAGCCGAACGGAGGCTTAACCTTGCTCCCTGGATGCCTCTTCCTTCTCTTCCGTTGGGACCAGGGCGCAGATGAGCAAGATATTGAAGAATCTTGCTTTGGTGCGGATTGTGGCTAGACGTTCTTTCATCAGGGTGATTGAAAGTACTCGGCGACGAAGTCTCTCCCACCGTAGTAAACTTTGCAAAGTTCCACGTTTTCCTTGCCTTGTCCCGTCTGTCGCTTTTCCTGGTGATATCAGCCTTTGTCTTATCGAGGACATCAACCAGCCGGTCAGAGGCACCTTCCCCATTAAGAGTACGGATATTTCAACTTCTTATCCGAGCCCAATTTTCGATTTTCATTGGTTGCGGTTTTAACGTGGCTGGACCCAAACCCAGCGGATGCGGGATTTTGCTTTACACTTACAAAATGCTCCTCTGTATTGCAGTCGCGAACCAACTCGTGTCTCTACACCAGCTTATTGTTACCTGATCATTGCTCGTATTTTAACGATCGTAATCCCCACACTATGTTTGTTGGGCTATGTCATCAAGTGGTAGGTACTCTATTGTTAAATCTCTCTAATTATCACAGCCTTTTCAACACTAAATCTTATTGACTATAGGGATCTAAAATAGGGCTGCCATAATCCTAAACCCTTCGACCAGGACACTTATCATCCAAATAAAAAACGAAGATACAAGTGAATATGGTGCCAATATATTCCCTGTAAGTACAGTTGCTTTGATTCAGATATTATAGGCAACGTATTATTGTGGCTCAATCCGTAAAGCTGAATGATTGATGGTCATGAAATGCTCAAGATCTGAATTTTTTTAATCATTAGCATGGCTATAAAACGTCAAGCTGTGAGGTTGTACTTTATTGTGCTCTGATTTTGGCTTTCTACTTACTAAGTTCATTGTGCTAATTCTGTGTTAAAGTAGTGATAAAAAGTGCTTATGAGCATCAGAGTGTGAAATAATTGAAGCTAAGTGAAAGTTATTGGTTTTATATTAAAGTAAATTTAATTAAATTTCACTAGCATACATTCTAATTTTGCCGAGTCATAATGATAGCAAGGGCCTTCGCTGGTCTTGCGTAAAGTGCAGTTCAACCGAAGTTGATCTTTTCAAGCTATTTAGGCAGGCCAGAAATGGTTTTACAGAAATAGGAAGGGAATTGTCGGTACTGATAGAAAAATTTAAGCATTATGAAAATATGTTTAAATCATTCAAATGCTTAGATACCTTGCAATCTGTTAAGGATATCCGTGTGTCTAAACGTAAGCGTCTTCATAGTCCATCTAAGGAAATTGCTGCCGTTGCACGTCAGAATAATCTTCCGACGGACTTAATTAATTTATCCTCTCCGTGTCCTCCAGCATCAGAATCCTCAGCCCCAAAAGACCGTGTAACGAAATCTGCTTCGGATAATATAGAGCCTGAAGTATCTTCCCCTTCCCCCATTGAAGTGGTGGCATCATCTTCAAAGCCTCCACCGCCTTCCCTATCCTCAACTACTAACGCAGAAACTCAACCCCCGCCACCGGTAGTCCAGTCTGATACAAGGAAACTAGTTGTGGTTCCGCCAAAGAGGTCAATCTTTGTTTCTAGATTTTCGAGAGACACTACCGAAAACGATATAAAGCTTTACATCCCATCAAAAATTTCAACTGTCGACTTAAGCATCAGAAAATTTAATTTTAATTACGAGAGAAATATTGCTTCATTTAAAATTGACGTAAATTTAGATAATTTTAATGCGCTGCTTAGTAGTTCTTTTTGGCCCCCCGGAGCTTTCGTTCGTGAATTCGAATATAGGCCCAAAAAAGTAAATAACTTAGCTAATATTCCCCGTCATAACACTGAAACAAAAAACTAATTATTAAATCTGCTTTAAGTATTTATTACCAAAATTTAAGAGGCTTAAATACTAAATTAACGAACTTATACTTTAAAGGCCTTGAATGTAATTATAATATTCTTTCTTTTACTGAAACTTGGCTGAAACCTCACATTTTCAATTCAGAGATTCTTCCAAATAATTATCATATCTATAGACAAGATAGGGAGGACAGAATCGGCGGTGGCGTACTCTTCGCTGTAGACTCTTCAATACCATCTGAAGAAGTTAGTCTTCCACACATTGATTCAGTAGAGTTCAAATGCATTCGTGTACAGGCTGGAAAAGGGTATATTTACTTAGCTCTGTGCTATATCCCTCCCCGATCTGACACATTGGTGTATTCACGACTCATCTCTTTACTGAAATCAGTTAATTTACTGACTAAACCTTCTGATTCAATGATTGTGTTGGGTGATTTTAATTTACCAAGCATATCATGGAACATCATTGACAATGATATCGTACCTTTCGCGTCTAGTGCGTGCAACAACGTATTTTTAGAAGAGATGGCAGAACTCTGCCTAACTAAGGTTAATGTACTTCACAATAAGTTTGGTAAAGTATTAGATCTTGTTTATGTTGATGATGCATCTAAGTCCGTTGTAAATAAGTGTGATCCACTAGTTTTGCCCGAAGATGTCTACCACCCTGCTATGGAGGTATCTTACGAAGTTATAAGTGATGGTCAAAATTGCAGTACCCAAGCATACGAGCCAAATATTCGCTTTGATTTTTCGAAAGCCAACTTTAAAATGCTTAACAAAGAACTGTCTAAATTGTCGTGGCCTGCATTTAAAGAAAACATTGAACAAAGCGGTGCACTTTTTAACTTTACTTTACATAAATTATTTGAAAAGCATGTGCCTAAACGTATGTATGTTCCTGAAGAGCAAACACAGTTATGGTTCACTAAAGAACTGAGAAATTTTAAAAACAGAAAGTCGCGTTATTTTAGATTACAAAAAAAAAACCGGTTTACACTCGTACTCAATACCACTAATACTAAATACTCACTTTTGCGTCATAAGTTTTTTGAATTAAACAAAAAGTGTTATAAAGCTTACTTGTGTAAAATCAAACGGCGTATGTATAATATATAACCCCAAATCATTTTATGACTTCATAAACTCCAAGCGAAATGTACGTGGGTTTCCTTCCGTCATGAAGTATCAAATTACCGTCTCTAGTGATAATCAAACAATTTCTAACATGTTCGCTCATTTTTTTTAAATCCAATTATTCCATTAACTCACATGCTAACATTGACTATCCTTTTAAACTATGTCCAATGAACTTAATAAATATCACAGTAATATCTCCCGATGATGTAGTAGTTTATCCGAAATCCTTAAAGCGGTCCTTCAGTTATGGTCCTGACCAGGTATATGGAAGGAATCGTTCATAACCCCGTTACATAAAAGCGGTAGCAGATCTTCCGTGGAGAACTACCGGGGAATAGCTAAGCTTTCTGCAATTCCTTAAATTATTTGAAGCAATTATAACAAATCAGTTGACGCATTCTATCTCTTCTAGCATTTCATATAGTCAACATGGATTTTGCAAGGGCAAATCAACTTCTACAAATTTACTCGAATTAACATCCTATATCTCAAAAGCATTTAGTGAAAGCAAAACTGTTGATGCTATATATACTGACTTCAGTAAAGCATTTGACAAAGTGTGCCACTCGTTGCTCATCTACAAACTTTCCAAAATTTGAATGTATGCAGATGATGTAAAGCTTTATAAATCGCACGTTTCAATTAAAGAAAGGTCTTTGCTACAATCAGACTTAGACAGCATGGCTTACTGGTGTCAAGTAAATCTTATGCCTCTAAATCTTAAGAAATGTAAATTAATGAGATTATCGCGAAGAGCTGTTCATCCCGCTTCTTATACAATATGTAACCATAACCTGGAACAGGTATACAATTTTGTGGACCTTGATATTAAAATGGATCCTAAGCTTAATTTTAATCTTCATATTAATGTGACAGTCAACAAGGCTAAAGGTGTACTTGCTTTTGTGAAACGATGGTCAAAAGAGTTTTGTGACCCTTATATCACTAGAACCCTTTTTACAACATTAGTTAGGCCAATTCTGGAATACGGTTCGGTGGTTTGGAATCCAAGGCATCAAACTTACTCAGACAAGGTAGAATCAATTTAAAAACAATTCCTACTTTTTGCTTTAAGAAATTTCCGTTGGGATTCTCAATATAACCTTCCACCTTATACGAGCCGATTAAAACTTATTAATCTTCCTACACTTTCCAGCCGCCTGCAAATGCTTGGTACAATTTTTATAGTTAAATTACTAACAGGCTCAATTTCAAGTCCGCTTCTTCTTGGCGAAGTTAGCCTTAATGTTCCCTCCCGGGTATCAAGACACTTTTGCCCCCTATTTCTGAAAGCTTGTAAAACTAATTTTGAATTGCACGACCCACTCCGTTGCTTATGCCAGGATTTTAACTCTCATTCCAGCACGTTTGGTATATCAGATCCGCTTTTCAGCATTAAGAAATCGATACTGTCCTCTCTCAATAAATGACTCATTAAAATATATACATAAAATCGGCTGATGAATTTAGTTCTGTAGCTGAACAGTTTTAGATCTCGACACTTAACAAACTCCTGCCTATCGTGACTCGGCGCAAAAATTGAAAATACTGGTTCCGTACGTCATGCGGACTGCGCCCCTCGTGCGGATGGGCGGGAATGGAGGGTAAAAACCGTTGGGATATTATTATAGGCACGGTGCACATTAGTGCGATACGATATACGACGCGATATGCGATACGATACGCGATACGATATGCGATGCGATATGAAATGCGCGCAGTGTACATTAGAGCGATGCGATATGCGAACCGACATGCAATGCGATAGCATTTGCGGTGTGATAGCTACACAAACGCCTTTCAGTCAATACCATGAGTTCATCTGATGAAGACATTGCTGTAGCATATTGGTGGCTACAACAAAGAAAAAAAAGAGCTTATATTAGGGGAAAGTACTGGATGCACCCGTTTAATGTGAGGAACATAAAGCACAGTTCGGCGGTACTTTCCCATGAGCTCTCTCAACACCCGGCAAAATTTAAAGAAATGTATCGAATGAGTTCAGATAGTTTTCGGTTGTTAAAACAATTTGTCTCAGCTACTTTAACGAAGCAGGACACGAAATTTCGACTCGCAATTTTTTTGTTTAAAATATTTTCTTGGTAAAAAAGGTATTTTTTCCTTTAAATGTGTTTTATTTTGTGGTTTTTATATACGAAGTATACCAATATGCATATCAGAAGAAATAAGGTTTAATCGCCTTTACACGATACCAATTTTTTAAAAATCGGTTAGTATATTTTTGTTTAAAATATTAAAAAAAAGTATTTTTTCCTTTAAATGTGTTTTTTTCTCAAATTTTTATGTACGAAGTATACAAATATGCATATCAGAAGAAAGGGGATTTAGTCATGTTTTCAATGATACCATTTAAAAATCGGTTAGTAATTTTTTTGTTTAAAATATTTTTTTTTATATAAAAAAGGTATTT
>NW_023458561.1:7724447-7728697 GCF_013731165.1 Rhagoletis pomonella | reverse complement strand
GTAATTTTTTTGTTTAAAATATTTTTTTTTATATAAAAAAGGTATTTCTTCATTTAAATGTGTTTTTTCTAAAATTTTTGTATACGAAGTATACAAATGTGCATATAAGAAGAAAGGGGGTTTAATCACCTTTATAACGATATAAATTCTTTAAAAATCAGTTTAAAATTGTTTGAAATATAAGCAATTTAATTTTTCGAAGACCTGAACTTTGAGCCCTTATAGGACCTGTAATATAAGATTGCACAAAAAAAGTTATATACCATTTAAATAAGAGCAAAAGGAGGACTACGTCTATATTTTAACCGTTTTAGTTCTTTACATACCAAAGGTCCTATTTCGAAATTCCAAGGCCCATATCTCGATTTCGATAAACGGAGAAATCGCTTTTTTACCCATGACTCCATTTCTTAAAAAAATTGGTTTGGTCCAATACCCAGAAAAAAAGTTGATTTTGCCATACAGAGTACTTATTTGAATATTTGAAACAAAATAGTTAATCATTAACATTAAAACAAACACCAAATCTTTTTTGCTATTCAAAATCAAAAATAAATAGGTTTAAAATGATTGGATTGTTTAAATTTCTCTTTAAAGATGTGAAAACAAAGGCAAATAAACCATGACAAAAATATTCTATTGCGTACTTACCTGTGTCCTTGACCTCAGACGCTATATTTCTCCATGCCAAACTAGTAATGTTTGTTCAACAGTAGTTTTTTTCTGTATAGTTCCATATGCATGGGTTTTTTTTTATTAATTCGACTAGAAAAATTGAGGAAGATGCTTTCTCCTGTGAAAAGGCCATGCTTATTGCAAAAAAATACCGCGCAATACTAATTTCACCTCGTTCAACAAACCGTGTTGCACATGCGATACACATGCAATATTATATCGCATCGGTGTCGCTGTCGTGCAAGTGTGCACAGTTTTCATCGCTTCCTACCAATTACCACGTACTCAGCATGTCGATGTCGCATCCATATCGTATCGCATATCGCATCGCATATCGCATCGCATATCGTATCGCACTAATGTGCACCGTGCCTAAAAGAACAAATTTTTCGTGACGGTGACGTACCAACTCTAGCAAATTTCCGCATATCCTACAACGCGCTCCATGATCCATTTTTTGCCATTTTATATAACCTGAAGATAATTTAGGTAGGCTGTCTTAAGTGAAGCCATTCCTAAAGGCTTACCCAACAAGGACTGAAAAAGTGCTTCCCTGCATGCTTCCTAGAAAGGTGTTTCCTATTTACAATTTACGCGAATGTACTTAAATAAATATTTATATTACTTAGCATCACAAATAGGCATTTAAAGTCTAAATAAAACTTTTTGATATGAACATTAAATAAATTTCTTAAAGAAGTATGATTTTTATGAATTAAGAAAAACTTTAAAAGAACTTCTTCAGAAGGCGTCGTACAAAAGCCCTTCTGAAAGCTAGTTTTTGGGTAGCGAAAGCAGAAGCCCTTCAATTTGTGCCACTCCATACAAAAAATGAAGGAGAAAGGAAAGAAAGGCCTTTTTGATAAGAGTTTAGCTCCTGAAATTATGTATGACCCTTCACCCTTGTACCTGTTCAGGAACTTGCACTTTTTTTGCATTTGTCTGAAAAAAATTGAGATTTTAAACTAATAAACCAAACAGAAAGAAGGTAAGCTCACCAAATATTCAACGTGTTAGAAAACACGTTTCGTTATCAATTTGACAGAAAGCTTAACCTTTTTTTCATAGCAGAATCTGCTAAAAATTAGAGGAGTGTCTGCATTCACCATCACTTAAACTAGGACAATCTGGCAGCCCTAATCGTCAAGCAATACCATAGCTTTGTCATTAACTTTACGGATATGAAAACAACAATGGAAACGTTTTTAAAGTGGGTTGAAGTTGCCTAGATAAATTTGTGCCTCTCTACAAGTACACAACTTTTTAGAAAAAAATTTAAAACGTGTAAAATTCAAACATACATATCGTCGATGTTTCTGCAAAACCGCGAAAATCGCTATTGTGTCAAAAATGAGATTTTTTAACCTTGAACTCCAAGGATCGAAATTTATGCATAAAAATCGTAAAATCGTTATTAAAATAACAGATTTGTAAAATAACAGCTAGAGAAAATACCGCCTATCAATGCAATGTCTTCAAAGAAAAACCGCATTTTCGCTCTCCTGTAAAATTTTAGTGCCGTAAGATAGGCAATTGGTCGATGAGCGGTTTTGCAAAAACATCGACGATATGTCCTTTCAAAATCAACTATATGTACATACATATGTACGTATTTCAACGGGTATACATATGTATGTATATGAATTTAGGTATGTAATATCTTTCAAATGGAACGAGTTTGGACGGCGTGTTCTAAAGAAGTCATTAACTTCTCGGAGGGAGCTAAAAGAAAGGTTCCAGGAAGAATGGGCGGAAATCAGGCAAGGCCATACACTAAAATTAATTAATTATATTCCAAAACGTGTACGTGATGTTACTAAAGCCACGGGTTTGCATTAAATATTATTCCCTAAAATTTGTTGCATTTATTTACAAGTATTTGGCTGCATTATTAAGAAAACCGAATATTACGTTGTGTGAAGTTCTGACTTTTTTGCGTTTTTGGTTTCGTTTGGGTTTTTAACCATAACATTTCTGTTACAAACATGGGTTGCCTTGTGCTCTTTTTTAACAAAAAAAAAAAAAACTTTAGAAAACCGTAGTAGAAGGCGTAGCAAATTTCTTAAGAACTACGTACTGCCTTAAGACCAGTAGGTAGCTCTCAAGAGAAGCAAACACTCCATATAAAATGACGAACAAGAAACGGCTAAGAAATTTTCTTGTATTAAATTTCCTTAAGGCTACTGCGCTACGCTTTATATTACGGTTTTCTAAAGTTTCTTGAGAAAAAAGAGAACAAGACAACCAAGGTTTGTAACAGAAATACATCCCGTTCCAATATTTCTTGAGGAAAGAGTGAGGCAGCAGGCGGTGATATATCAAATGTCAAAATTTCTGGGTCACACACACACACGAAATAATGGCAATTTCTCGTCTTGACCGTTTTTTTGAGAGCTGCATACTTACGGTGACCATTCGTACCGATTTTGGCGGGACGTATAATTGTCCCGATTTTTCATATTTGTAACGATTATGACCAGTTTTTCCGTGTTTTCTTTATTAATTTAAAAAGAGTCGCACTGTACTCTGACCCAAATTTATATTTTCTTACAAACGTGACAGCACATTCGTTATCACAAAGAACGTAGAATATAAGGGAGCCATAAACATAGCCAACATCTTTACTTTCTATGATCTTTGGTTATGTTTTATTCTGTTTTTGTTAAGTTTTGTTTTTTTTCCATGAAATGATTCTAACTTGAGTTTAGTGAAATAATAATTCCCTCAAAAAATTCAAGGATATGAAAAATATAAGCTGTAGATACAGTGGCAAAGGTATAAGTAGGGAAAAGACATTTTAATATTCTTTGGCTACTACCCTTTCGATTATTAAATGTTTAATATTTTTATGAATGTGTAGATCGTTATTTAACAAAGACCATGCAAGTCAAAACTTCAAACGTTGTACAAAAATAATAAGTTCGACGAAGTTTCATCAAAATTTTGAGCTTTTTAATTATAACTATATCATAGAAATATTCCTGGTATGCAGTTTTGTAGTCCATTCAATTCAAAGTGAAAATTTCAAGTAGCTTGGACTTACCGTTAATTTTTTTTGTGGAAGGTATTGCTCATTTTCTTCATACAAAAAAATTGTCGAGCATACTTTGTGTGGAAGAAAACGCGGAAACAAAAAAATTGCTACAAATCAACGGTAAGTCCAAGCTACTTCAAACTTGCACTTTGAATTCTAAAAAATCTGTTTAAAATCTGTAAAATTTTCATCAGCATTTGGTAAAGTTTAAAGTTTTGAAATTTTGATTTACATATTTTTTTTTTAGTTAGTAGATAAGCTATATTTTCATAAAAAATAATAAAAAATTTTAAACAAATAAAAGTAGCCAAAACTTGCCAAAATGTGTTTTCCCTATTTACATTCTCGCCACCGTATATATTTCGTGAATACATTTGTGTGATCATGTTTCCAGTTTTCTCTCTTTGTTTTGTTTTAAATAAACGTATATTAAAAGATCTTATGTTTTTAATTCTGAAAACAAAATTTCATGTTCGGATTCGATGCATTACAAATGTCCCGATGTTTGTCCACAGAAATCTGGTCGCCGTATGCATACTGG
>NW_023458561.1:7719552-7724347 GCF_013731165.1 Rhagoletis pomonella | reverse complement strand
CGCAGACGATGGAACGATGAGCTGTATGAGCTTTACAACGATATGGATATAGTGCAGCGAATTAAAATACAGCGGCTCCGCTGGCTTGGTCATGTCGTTCGAATGGACACCAACGCTCCAGCTCTGAAAGTATTCAACTCGGAACCCGCTGGTGGTAGCAGAGGAAGAGGGAGGCCCCCACTGCGATGGAAAGATCAGGTGGAGAAGGACTTGGCTTCACTTGGCGTTTCCAATTGGCGTCAGTTGGCACAGAGGAGAAACGACTGGCGTGCTTTGCTGAACTCGGCCAAAATCGCTTAGGTGGTTACAGCGCCAAAAGAGAAGAAGAAGATGTGGGGAATTTAAATTCGATGAAATGCATCATAATGAATCAACATTTTCAGTTATTTGTTAGTTACGCCCTTTTGCATTTCAGTTAACAATGTTAGTTAAAGATTTTTGCATTTTAGGTGACGAATTGTGTTCTATGGAACCAGTATTTTCTTTTTCCAAAAAAGCGATTTTTGGATCATAATGGAAACACTGCTATATCAATTAAGAGAAATTGTTGTTTTCACAATACAACGAATGTTCGTTATCTATTCGCATTCCTTTATTTTAGCTAGCTGTATAAATTTTATTAATAAATAAAGGGTTTCATAGGGATCAATTAAGATTGAAGTTTATTAAGGCGGTACCCGCAAAGCAAAGCAATGGTTTTAAAGTAGCCGTCGGTGCGAACTCGGTTGGGCACCACTGAGCTAGACCATTGTGTGCTTGTTCTCTACACATGCCTGCACATGATATTCATTGAATTATTTTGCAAAACTATAACTAAATAGGGAGCGAAGGGTATTATGAACCACATAAGGAACAATTTCTGTAGCAAAAAAAAACGGAAATATGAATTTTTGTTAGTTTTTAATGGATAACACAGCCCAACAAAAATAGACAAACAACAAATTTTAAAGCACACTCAGAAAAAACATTCCTTGATGCTAGGAAAAAAGTACATTATTCTAAGGAAATATCACCTTGAAATGGCTCCAATGACATAGCTGCCTGAATATGAGCAGGAAATTTCTTTTAAATATTTTGTTTTTATTTGTATTTATTTTTTGTTATTGTAATTTTTTAAATTGGCTGCGTTTCTTTATACATTCCGGATAATCCAATTTCACAGCCGGAATAAACAGAATGCGTTTGAAATATAAGTCAACATATCATCAGGAACGTTCTAAAGAATAAATAAACAAAAAAGTTTATTCCAAACGTTCAGAATGAATAAAGAAATGCAGCCATTGTATCTAGAAAAATGTATCTAATTGATTTTTTATGGTATTTGAGTATTTAAGTTTTTCCATATCTATAATTTATAATTTTAAAGTTTGTAATTTATATTTAAATTGAAATAATTGACTTACCACTCCAACCAGCTCCAACCGGAATCGAACCTGCGATCTCAGAACCAGAAGCAGTAGTGTTCACGCGACTCTACAGCTGACATTTACCAGGAAAGAAATTAACTTTGTCTTAAATTCAAATTCAAAATTATTTAAAGAAATTATTACTTATTTTTTATTTTTTTATATATATTTTTATATTTTTTTTTTATATTTTTATTTTTTTATTACTTATGTTAAGTAAATTTACTTCCTCAAATTAATGACGCCCTATTTTTAGCATGAACCTGAATTAAGGAAAAACTTCTCAAAATTAGTAAATTTTTTGTAATATTAAGGAAAAAACTGTAACTCTAAAATAAGGATACTGTTTTCTTGTTTTAAGGAAATGCATTTTCCTGGGTGCAGTTTTCGATAGATTTTTTGGCATTCATAAAGTTTCCATCAGCTACACATTTTGAAAAAAATAGATCAAATTGTCAAAAGATCGCGATTTTTGCAATGTTTTAGAAGCTCTAGCAGAGACACAAAAGGTGATAGAACATTTCTGGTTTAAATTAAAGCTAGAACTCTCGACTACTATCCTTGAAACTACCATCCCTGATCCATCCTTGAGTTGATGGTCACTTATTCATTTGTAATATACTTTTATTTGTTCTTAATTTATTTTAGAGAAAATTGGGAACAAGTGTAATTGACATTGTTTATTGTGGTTAACCAACTGTACATTGAATTCTTGTACACAAATATATCTTTCTCATGATTCTAGAAAATTATAAGAATTATAAAATTATTAGCACCAATAGCTGACCCTACGAAAATACAAATAAGCCACAATACTCCCTAGTGTAATTTTTTAATTTTGTACGTTTCAAACAATAAATAATAAGCATTAAAAATCTAATAAAAAGAACAAAAACGTGCAATGTGCAAATACAGGACTTGACGTAAAACGTAAGTTTCATAAAGTGAACGCAATCCTTTCATCGAAAGGGGTGAATACTATAATATCTTTTCAAACACAATATTTCACTGCAATTTTTTTATATAATTATTGGTTTCCCTCCTCCAGAGTTCATTTGTGCTTGAATCGCTATTTTAAATGACTCCCGCTTTTGTTTTAAATAGGTGGTACCCATTAGCCGCTGAAAAAAGCATTTCACTAAAACACGAAGACAGTATCCTTATTTTAGAGTTACTGTTTTTTTCCTTAATATTACGAAACATTTACTCAATTTGAGAAGTTTTTCCTTAATTCAGGTTCATGCTAAAAATAAGGCGTCATTAATTTGAGGATGTAAATTTACTCAATATAAGTAATAATTTCCTTAAATAAGTTTGAATTTTGTCAGTGCTGTTAAGACAAAGTTAATTGCTTTCCTGGCAAATGTCGGCTGTGGCGTCGCGTGAAGACTGCTGCTTCTGGTTCTGAGATCGCAGGTTCGAATCCGGTTGGAGGTAGTTAGAGTAAGGTAAGTCAATTATTTCACTATAATATAAATTACAAATTGTAAAAATAATTTCAATTGAAAAACCTAAATACTCAAATACCATAAAAAATATATATGATATTTTTTTAAATACAATTTGAAAAATTACAATTAAAAAATAAATAAATAAAAAATCCTAAAAAAATACCCTGTTCTAGGACTCCGACCGTGCATCTCTCGACTAGCACTCCAGAGCTTTGCCCTGTCGGCCATTTCCACTGCTTGAGCGGAGGATGAAATTGCAAGAAATTTTTCCTAAAAACTAAAGCATTGTGTTTTCCTTAAACTGAGTCAAATCGTTTGCTCATATTAAGGCAGCCATGTCACTGGAGCCATCTCAAGGTAATATTTCCTTAGAATTATATATTTTTTTCCTAGCATCAAGGAATGTTTTTATTGAGTGTACCCTTCGTTCCCCTAATTGCAAGGAAAAACAATGTTGTCACCATTAGGCTATTTTAATAAAAAGTTTCACGGATATCTTAAATTTGTTTTTATTATTTATGGCATTTTAACAATTTTTATTGAGCTTGAGGCCGTTTCTAATGAAAAAATGTTGTCGAGAAACAATGCTAATTTACCCATAGGTAGAAGTTATCGCTACTATCATCACATCTCCTCATCAGACTTCGTCACCGCGGTCACTGAGATATGAACCATTAGAAACGGCCTCAAGCTCAACAAACATTGTTGAGAACTTAAAATATTTTTTATCATTATTATCTTAAACTAAATCATGGCAAATTTGTATGCATATTTCCCTCCAACAGGGGGCTTAAACCCACAAACTCCCCCCTTGCGGCCGGGCCTGGTACATACATATGTTTTAACAAATATCGAACAAACAAGCTTATTCAATAAGGAACAAAGAACCAGTAAACTTAACTTCGGCGCACACATAACACTGTGGATAATAGCATACCCGGGATATTGGTAGGACTAAAGCTGGTATTTTAAAGCGCGGCCGAAGGTCGTCTTCTCAAAAAGGAATTGTGCGCGCAAAAATATTGCATATGGATAATGTGACCAACTATTTCATAGCTCAAAGAAGTACAGGTTAGGTTTGGTTAATTTAACGCCGCGAGGAGATTAGGAAATTACAAATGCGGCTATTTTCGATCTTTGAGAGCTCAGTGTTTGTTCAGAATTGCGAGACAAAATGCTCCCAGCTTAGCCTCGCGAAGGTTAGGTAGTCTAAAAGAAAGTGTGGAGGTGATTCCACTTCATCTTCCTCTTGACAGCTGATACAAAAGGATCAGATGAAATTCCTAGTCTTACCCCTTGAATACCAATCGCGCAATGGCCTGTCAGAACTCCCATCATTAGTCCTTGAGAGGTAACGATGGGTCACTCGTGTCTTGCGCTGCAAAACGTATTTAAAAGTGCCCTATAAAAACATTTGCTACAGTAGAGAAACGTCTGGTTTCCTAGAGCTAATGAATTCATTTGGGCGAGAGACCTCACCTTTTTGTCGATAGCTCCCCTACAGCAGTACAAGGCAACCCGCACCTTTCTTACCCATTCCCCAATGCTAGACTTCCACGACAGCCGTCATTGATCGCCCACCTCCCACCTAGTTACCTGGTTCAGGTAACCTTGAGCCAGACCAAAAGGGTGTATAGAAATCGTCCCTTAACAAAAACTTCCACATCATATACATGCATAGGCGATAACCCGACAGCCCACTTTTTCCAGTTCCTCTAGAAGGTCGTTTACAACCACAATCCAGAGCAGGGGAGAAACAACACTACCTTATGGAGTGCTCCTACTGACTCTTGCCTGAGTGCAGGCGCTTCCTCACTCCGCCTCGATAGTTCATTCATGAAGTAAACTGTAGATAACTCTTATTAGATTCGTTTCAACCCCCAGATTATGGATGTACTTGACTATTGCCTCTGGAGTGACATTGTTGAAGGCTCCCTC
>NW_023458561.1:7715014-7719452 GCF_013731165.1 Rhagoletis pomonella | reverse complement strand
CGGCATAGCAATCATTGTGCAAACGGTGTAGAAGAGGGTGAAATGGCCGGTTTGTTTGTGTGGAGGCACAGCATACCCAACGTTTCATTAGTCGTACAACGACCTCTACTTTGATTGCGGTATTCGTTGGTCGTAAAAGTGCAAAACGCGAGAATACATATAAGTAGAAGCATTTCAGGAGAGATACGAAGCTTTCTTTTAGCATCAGCAGACAGAAATATTCCATAATATTGAAAGGCATAGTCGTGGAGCAATATATTGAGAAAGAGAATATAGAGTAGCTTTCGGCACGATGGAGAGTAAATGAGTAAATACTTATGTGTATATGTATATTCCCACTCTGTTTGCCCATCTTTGGTAGTGCAACTGAAGCGAACTCTCTGAACAGCTTTAGGTTTACCTTCAGCAGCTGAGTACCTACTACCAGTGCTGCCACCAGGAGAACGAAAAAATGTACAGAAATGGTATAATTTCAAACTAAATTATACACACAAATTTTGGTATTATGCAAAAATTATACAAGCATACTTTTTTGCTTAATTTGGAAAAAATGAGGCTGCAAATCCCCATTGCGCTAAGAAATTAAAACTTTCTTCCATTAAGACTACATTTAAATTAGGATCCAGATGTAGTTCTGCATAAGTTAAAATTGCGTGACTTCGTAACTCATTATCTAGGTCTTGAAAATTTATTACGCAGGTTCTGAAATTCACTTTCGAGTGAATTTCTACCCCTGCCAAATTCAATTCAAAGCTAATTAGATTGAAATTCACTCGGACGTGAATTGCAGAACATGCCTGAATAAAAATGAATGAAAATCTCTGCAAAATGGGCGTCAAAATTTAAAAAAATATTGAAAATTTCATCGCTAAAGTCGACTGCGATGCAAGTATTTTTTAGCCCTAACCGCCAAAATAACGTAAGCGACATTTTTTTCAAAATTTTCTTTTTGATGCAGAATAATCCTAGAGCATTTAAATGCATTTCTGCATCAAAAATAAAATTTTGAAAAAAATGTCGCTTACGTTATTTTGGCGGTTAGGGCTCGATATGTATATGTACTTGAGACATATTAAGAAACTGTTCGAAATTTTAATATCCATAATCCATAAAATTTTTAAAATTGGTATTATCAAATATGTAGTTCGACACTATCGTTTTCAAAAGTTTGTCACATGGCTTTAATTCGTAAATCAATGGACGCTCTGATTTGGAGTATCGGCAGAAAACCCCATAAAATACATGGGAGACTTTGAACAGTTTGCACGACCTCGAAATATATATATATTTTTTTTTTCAAGTGGTATTTTTTCGATGAAGAATGATCCTAAGTGGTGCGAACATGAACATTTCCGCTTTAATTTTCGCGAGCATTTTTTGACAACCCTATACTTCCTATCATGAATTACAAGCCCGAAATAGAAAATTCGATTGATACTAGGGGTCTTCACACCGAATCTTCGTACTCGTAACCCGGTGTTCGGTAATATTTTCCCATGTTTGTAGGAAAAATTACCGAGCACCGATTTTCCGAGTACCAAGCTCGGTGTGAACACCCCTATTACGTTTAAGAGCCAATTTAGCCTAGGTGGAAAGTCATGCGTGTTGAGCTTGTAGGCAAAAAGTGTAGGGAAGTCAGCGGGGTACGCATGCACGCACGGTCAGCAAAATCGAGGGGTTTTTGACGTTTCGCTTCTATCGAATTCACTTTTTCGTATTTTAAATTTGAGTTCGCGATTCGCTCCGCTCTAAAAATGAGGACGAAGGAATTGACCAAAGAAAATTTGGCGCTTGAATGTAAAAAAAAAACGCAAAGAAAAAGGCATCGTGTAAATGCACAAAGATTTTCGAAAAATTTTTCAAAAGAGAACGTGCTAAAAACACAAAGTGAAAAGTCGTCGTGTAAATTGGCTCTAAGTAAACTCAAGCTTTGATGAGTGGATTTTATACTTGGCGCTTTAAATTCATTATTCTGTTAAAAAAATAAGTTGACTCAAATTATGCAAAGACAGAGATACAAATACTTTATATAAAAATTATACATACCTTTGAAAAATTATACTGATTTCGTATAATTATACGGAAAGTGGCAACACTGCCTACTACACATGCATACGAAAAATATGGGCGTATTGTATGGGAGTCTCGTTCGGTGCTTAAACGGCCTTTAAACGACCTACACGCGCTCTCCACTCAGGCACGGCCGCATTTCCATAAGAGGAGCGTGACTCAGAAAGTAACGCTTTCCATACCTTCATGTTGATTTACTTTTAGATATGAACATGTATATACATAAGTACCCAGTCGGAAATGGTCATCCATCGGCGTAGCCAGAATGAAATTTAGGGGGGGCTCGACCCTATTAAGCTGGCATTTCAGGGTACTATTTTATATATATATATGAAAAATTTGAAAGCTAGGGGGGGCTCGTGCACCCCCTGCCCCTACCTGGCTACGCCTATGTGGTCATCTATCGGCCTTAGGCGCTATACACTTTAGAATTCATCTTTTTTCTTACGATAATGTCCAGGAAAGTAATGTATCTGTTTATACATGCCAGGATAATACAAAGACGGATGTTTCAATGGAAATTACATAATCAGTTCACTTTGGGATACATGCAAGCATGTGCCCATGATCTTATACGTTAGAAGCACAAAGCGAAAACACCCAGCAAAAAGCACAATTACCACAGAAATGAGGGCATTGTTTTAACATGGGCATGTCATTGGCCGTAAACCCTTAAACGTTTGTATTTAGACCTTACCCAGTAGAAATCTTAAGCATACAACATCGCTGTTGGTGGCATGAGCTTGCTGCTGTGTATACATGCCAGTGCAAATGAACCTTCATTTCCATTTAACACGCGTGGTTTCTCAGAGCGTATGCGTACCTTAATCATACACTTGTACTACTGCTGTATGCATATGGCTGTATTAATTTTTCAAACATACAAAAATACATTAATGGAACAGTATTAAAGCATTCTTACAAGATCGCCATATGTAAATGCTACTTTTTGATACATTTTAATATACAGGGACATACAAACAAGTAGCACTTACATATGCAAATGCATATCTTGTAAAAGCCCGTTTGTGCTGAAAATAGTATCGCACAACACGTTCGTTCACTAAAATTTTTGTACAAGACTGAAAATATTACAAAAATTCCACTTCAAATTTATCAAGAAATGTACTTAACACAACGACAACGTACATTCGCTTGCAATTCCATAGAATTTGCATTTATTCGTAGAAATTCATGACTACGCATGAATTGTCCACACTAATTCACTCATATAACAAGCATCCTGCAAGAATGCATACAACCGATTTCTACTGGGTACTTAAAAATCGGTGCATTCATATGTATTTAATTCTACTTAAAATTGTACTTCCTCACTTAGGTAATTCACTTCGCTGTAAATTAAACAATACAAAACATGATTTTATGCGACAGGAATTCCCCCAGAAAGTAACGCTAAAAAAAAGAATTTTTGGGTGTTCATTCTATTTTCAGCTGATGCGTTCTACATTGCACTCCCCGCAATGACGAGAAAGAATTAAAATATTGCAGGACCACGATTGAGAGAATACAAAGGTTGCGCCGATCTCGGACCGCTATTCCTCTCTTAACGAATTTGACAGAATCGTTGTTTGCATGACGTCACACTTGTGCAACTTGTTTACGTTTTCCTTGCAACATTTTTTTTTCTTCCATTCTTGCTCACGTTTTGGCATTTCTCTCTCGCAATTGCACAAGTGTGCAGTGTTGCCGTTTTAGCCCTTTGGTGGCTAGATTTAGCTACCACATAGTTTGTTTGGCCACATAAATTTAAAATTGCCCCTAGCCCTTTGGAGAATTTTTCATACTTGGCATGAAAAAGTTGTATATGCTTAATTTGTTCTCTTTTTTTTTCATTTACGTAAAAGATGATTTTTTAGACTAAGAAAGACTGATATATATACATATCGTCGTTTAAAGTACAAAACCGCGTGTCGTCATTCTGCAAAACCGCGTAACTGACGTTGGCTGCCAAATTGCTCACACAAAATCTTGGCTTAATCCTTATCCATTTGTACTGAAATATACTAGCCAGAAATGCGATTGCTTTATAAAAAACAGAACCATTTTGAAATTAGCGTTTTTACTCTCTAGAAAATAATTTATGCAACCTCACATACGCGGTTTTGCATTTTGTTGATACGCGGTTTTGTACTTTAAACGATGATGATATGTTCCTTACGTTTTTATACATACATACTGTAAAAGTGTTAGGGCTGTTAACCTAACTATTATCATTGTTTTTGTATCTCATTACTTATTGAAAATGTTTGCGTGTATACTTATATATGTATGTGTATGTAAGTTAAAATTTTTAGCTACCATTTTTAGCCACAACGACTCTTTTTAGCTCTTTTTTAGCCTTTTTTTT